>NW_020955304.1:1279596-1464618 GCF_003031625.1 Empidonax traillii | reverse complement strand
TTGTTTGCAGAAAATGGGATACACAATCCAGGAAATTCCTATCTTCATCTTTATGGGAGTGGTTGGTAAGACAGAGCTGCTGTTTCAATTTGATTAGTCTGAAAAATTTCCTCTGTTTTCTGTCTGGGTCTAAAAAGCTTTGGCATCCAGTTTCCTGGGGAGAATGGGGAATCCATTAAATTTTGGAGTAGAAGCTGCTTGCGGGGTGAGAGCTGGATTCTGGCCCGACCCTGGTAGAAAGTCCAGCCCCTTTAACCCATGTTGAGCAGGGTGAGTGCACTGCAGTTGTGGGCAGCCTCTTGCTGTCATGTGAGCTGCCCTTATCCCCATGGAGTTGGCCTGTCCCTCACCTGCCTGGTGCCAGTGCTGTGACACTGGTCCCCAACCAGCCCGCTGCTGCTGCCAGGCTCCTCTTGGTGGCAGGTCCTGGCTGTCTGCAGGGACAGTGTCTGTGTGTCCCAGGGTTGCTGGTCATGCTGGGTGGGTTGTTGATGACCTCCACAGGTTCCCTGTGTTGTGGGCAGCCTGGGCCCTGCATGCTGAGCTTTTCCTCCCTCACGTGCAGGTGGGATCCTCGGGGCCCTGTTCAATGCCCTCAATTACTGGTTGACGATGTTCCGCATCAGGTGAGAGCTCAAGAGGTAATGAAGGGGGTTGGTGTGGGTTGGTTGGTGCCTTCTGTGCTCTCTCAAAGCACAGAAGCAGGGCAAGATTGGGGCAGGATCAAACACCCATGCCCCTCAGTCCCGAGGTTACAGCTGGAGCAAAGGCTGTAATTTGTCACTTAACATGAGCAACAGCAGCCCTGGAAAATGCCACGTGCCTCTCTCACTGCCTGCAGCTGAGGCTGTGACTCACAGCATCCCACCACTGCTCTGACCCTGCCAAGTGTTCCCCTCCAGTGACTGGAGGGCCCAGAGAGGTGCAGACATTGTGCAGACCTGCCTGTCGTGTGCTCTGAGAGGAACAAGAGAATGGAGAGAGCTGACAAAGCCACCTGAGCCCAGCCTGGCACAGCCAGTACCTGTCACCAGCTTTCCAAACCCCTGGCAGGCTCTGGGCAGGGAGCAGAGTCTGTCCCTAAGCCTGATGTGACATGCCAAGGCAGGTGGGAGGTGATCCTGCCCACGCCCCTGGGTGCCACCCTCACTCCTCTGTCCCCTTCACAGGTACATCCACCGGCCCTGCCTCCAGGTGGTCGAGGCCATGCTGGTGGCTGCAGTGACAGCCACCGTGGGGTTTGTCATGATTTACTGCTCAAGAGATTGCCAGCCCATCCAGGGGAGCTCCGTGGCATATCCCCTGCAGGTAGGATATGCAGGAGAACAGCATCCATGGTGGGGGGACACCCTGAGCGTGGGCTGAGCAGGGAGACAAGACCCTGCTGCGTTTTGGGGCCCTGGACCTCGCAGGTGATGCCCTCCACTGCAGGCAGAGCTGGAGACCCAGGGATGGTGTAGGTGTTGTGGTGTAGGCATCCTCGTTGTCCAGAGCAGCCCTCCCTGCCACAGGGCAGCCACTTCTAACTCTTACCTTGCCTTTTCAGCTTTTCTGTGCCGATGGCGAGTACAACTCCATGGCCACTGCCTTCTTCAACACACCTGAGAAGAGCGTTGTCAACCTCTTCCATGACCCTCCAGGTCTGTGTGCCCGGCAAGGGGGTCTTTGAATGTGGGCAGGGAGGGACTGGTTTGTGCAAGGTGACTGACCCAGGATGAGACAGAGAGTGATCAGCATGGCCCCATGAGGGCTTCCCAAAACACTGTGCCTGTTCCTTTCCTGCAGCAATGGAAGGAGGAGGGGTGGATGCCACTCCTGGTGGCACCTAGGAGCTTGGCCAAAGGCTGTGGCTTCAGGAGACTGGACGAGGTTTTGTTGATGCATGTTTGCAGGCTGTTGCTCCTGAGTTGCCTGGGAGCATGTCTGACCCTCTCTGGCTGTCTGAAGTCCATTCTGGGAATGATCCTGACTGTTTTCTTAATTAGTGGGGCCTCTTGCCCCAGAATGACTTTACCTTCTGGGCAGGTTGCGGAGGTGGATCTTGAGGCTTGGAATTGCTTGAGAAATGCAGTTTGGTTCCCAGGTTCCAGCTCCATTTCCTTTAGACCTGATGTAACCACAGTGTGCCCTCTGCCTGCTGCTCTGAGTTCTGTGCCCAGCTGCACGTGGGCAGGGGGCAGAGAGAGATCCTCAGCCCAGAGGGCGCAGCTTGGCCACCTGAAGCCAAGAGATGACCGTCCTGTGTCTTGGGGCTGCTCCCTGCAGTTCTGGGTCCTCCGTGGCTCAAGGCTTCAGTCTGTTGACTTCTCTGTGAAGGAGGGGTTGCAAAATACTTGTTTAAACTAGACTGAGCTGCTCAGCAATCCTAAAATAGCAGCTGGCCAAGTTGTGGGGTCAGCAGGGCCTCCACTAGGATGGCACAGCCCGTTCTGTGGGGCAGCCTGGGACTGGCTGGAGCAGCCGTGGGAGCTGCAGGGTGAGAGGGGTTTGCAGGACCTGCTCTGTGGAGTTGATCCCAAAGCTGGCAGTGGGACCTCTGTCTTCCTGACCTTGTGCTCCAGCACTGATGGTCCCTCAGGGCTTTGAAGTTTGTCAAGCTGCCTCACGGGCGGCTGGGAACCTCGGGGCTGGGAGGGGATGGGTCATCACGGGTCGAGAGATGGAGGAATGGGACGGGAGGGCTTGGCATGGCCCCAGCTGGTGTTGGGGCCCTGGAGAGGACAGAAATAACCTGAAGAGCCAGTTTGAAAGGCTTGTGCTGCCAGGGCAAGAGGGAGGGCTCTCACTGCTGGGAATGTGGCATGAGGGTGCTCTGTCTGTCCTCCTGTGGCCACAGACCATCCCAGGGTTCCCTGGGCTGCAGGACCAGCACTGAGTCCCCATTCTGTCGCCCCCCCCAGGTTCCTACAACCCCATGACTCTGGGCATGTTCACACTGATGTATTTCTTCCTGGCCTGCTGGACCTACGGCCTGACGGTGTCCGCAGGGGTGTTCATCCCCTCGCTGCTGATCGGCGCGGCCTGGGGGAGGCTCTTCGGCATCTCCCTGTCCTACCTGACCAAGGGCTCGGTGAGTCCTGGGGCTGAAGGGGTGCTGGGGGGCGTGAGCTGTGTCACCCAGCCCTCCTCCCTGGCTGCTGGGCTGGTGGAGGGCGTGGAGCTGGCCAAGAGCTCGGCATGACTCTGAATTGGGCTGGCTCCTTGTTTGATGCCTTCATAAGCTGGGTCTGGGCTTTCCCATATCCTGATGGAACCCTGATGGAACTGGGCCGTGCAGGCAACCTCAGGCACCTCTCACCACCTTCAGAGGAGGGTTTGAGGGCCAGGGCACTGCTCACTGTCTCAGTGCCCTGGAGCCAGCAGGTGACTGGTCTCCTTTTCTCTCCTGTGCTCAGATCTGGGCTGACCCCGGGAAGTACGCCCTGATGGGAGCTGCTGCACAGCTGGGTGAGTTCCCCATGGCATGGTCTTGTCTGGGGTGAAGGTGGTGTGGGAAAAAGCAATCCCTGCTTCCCTGGCTTAGCTTCTTCCTCAGCTGAAGCCCCAACCTGGCTGTCAACTTCTTAATGCCCCTGCCAAGCACAGGCAGTTCTGGGGCACCCCTGGCTGTGTGGGCAGTCCTGGATCACAAGGAGTCAGGGGTTTCAGGTGTTTTGCTGTCCCTTTACCCCATGTTTCCCTGCCCTCCTAAACCCCAACCCCCCGGGTGCCTCTGGCAGGTGGGATCGTGCGGATGACACTGAGCCTCACGGTCATCATGATGGAGGCAACAGGCAACGTCACCTATGGCTTCCCCATCATGCTGGTGCTGATGACTGCAAAGATTGTGGGAGACTATTTTGTGGAGGTAAGGGCCGGTGTCCTCACAAGAGGTGGCTGTGGGTCAGATTTGGTGGTGCTGGGGGGCCGTGGGGGGCCAGGAACAGGCATGTGCTCACTCTGAGGGATGAGCTGCTGCCTGAATGTGCCCCTTGGCATCTCGCCAGGCTTCTCCTGATGGCTTGGCTCTCATTGCAGGGGCTCTATGACATGCACATCCAGCTGCAGAGTGTCCCCTTCCTGCACTGGGAGGCTCCGGTGACATCCCACTCCCTCACGGCCAGGTAGGTGGGATGGGGGGTGCTTGTCACTCCTGTGGCAGCAGCTTTTGGACCACACTGTTGGCCTGAGCTGGGAATGGAGGTGGTCCTGGGAGCCTGGTGCCATCAGCCCAGCTCCTTCTCCAGCAGGGAAGGGATGTGGCCTGCAGTGCATTCCTTCCCCTCTCCATGTCAGGTTTCAGGGACAGAGGAACATCAACACTGAGTTCTGAGTGTGTGTTGGGGGGGATATTTAGGGTGTGGCACAGGTTGCCCAGAGAAGCTGTGGCTGCCTCATCCCTGGAAGTGTCCAAGGCCAGGTTGGACGGGGCTTGGAGCAACCTGGGCTGGTGGAAGGTGTCCCTGCCCGTGGCAGGGGTGGAATGAGCCCAAGCCATTCTGTGATTCCATGATTCCATGTGTGCTGCCCCGGGGCTGGGTTTCACCTGGAGCCTTCCCTGCAGGGAGGTCATGAGCACTCCTGTCACCTGCCTGCGGAGGATCGAGCGGGTGGGCACAGTCGTGGACATCCTCAGTGACACCTCCTCCAACCACAACGGCTTCCCCGTGGTGGAGAGCAACCCTGACACCACACAGGTGGGCTGGGTGCCACTTGGGAAGGGGGCACAGCTGTGGGGTGGCCCCACAGGCAGTGTGGGACCCCCACCTTCCCAGCCCATCTCACGCACGGTGCTGTGTCGCAGGTGGCCGGACTGCGGGGTCTGATTCTGCGTTCCCAGCTCATCGTCCTGCTGAAGCACAAGGTGGGTGACGCTGTGTGGAGGGTATTTGGGTCATGTCTGGACCCTGCTGCCCATGTCCCACTGGTGCCTCAGACCCCTTGTGTCCTGCCTTGCTTGGGAGGAGCTGGAAGAGGATCCTTGTCATCTCCTTCAGTGCACATCCTGTCTCTTACCTCAGGAGATGGTGGGGGCTGCCGTTCCCTGCTGGAGTTATTCCAGCATTGTCCTGCACCCCACTGGCCTCACAAACCCCAAGTGAGTGGGGAAATGGCCTGTGCTGCTGCAAATGGTCCATTTGCCCCATGCTCCTGCCCTCTTCCCTCCCGGCCCCTGTGCGTTGTCCTGGTGCCTTGTGAGCTCTGCAGGACGGTCCTCAACCCTCTCTTTCCTCCCAAGGTGTTTGTGGAAAGGGCCAACCTGAGCCTGGTGCAGCGGCGGCTGAAGCTGAAGGATTTTCGGGATGCCTACCCCCGCTTCCCCCCCATCCAGTCCATCCATGTCTCCCAGGACGAGCGCGAGTGCATGATCGACCTCAGCGAGTTCATGAACCCCTCTCCCTACACTGTGCCCCAGGTAATGGCCAGGACCCCTCTGCCCAGCACCCCGGGGGTCCTGGGAGGGCAGTGGGTGCTGGCTGGGGGTGCTGCAGCCCCACAGCCCTGCTCTGCCCTGCAGGAGGCGTCTCTGCCACGGGTGTTCAAGCTCTTCCGAGCCCTGGGACTGCGGCACTTGGTGGTCGTGGACAATCGTAACGAGGTGAGTCCCTCGCTGTGTCACAGCAGCCTGAGCTCCTCGGGGAGACAGGGACACGCTGCCCTTGTGCCCAGGCTCTGTGTGCCCAGCTCAGGCCATGCCCTGCCCCTTTCCTGGCAGGTGGTGGGAATGGTCACCCGCAAGGACCTGGCCAGGTACCGGCTGGGGAAGGAGGGCCTGGAGGAGCTGTCGCTGGCACAGACGTGATGCAGTGCTGCCCAGCAGAGACAGGCCCTGGCCCCTCAGGGCTGGGGACCCCCTTTTGGAAGGAGGTGGGGAGAGGACAGGGCCAGGCTGTGCAGGCAGTGCCTGGAGCACTGGCACGGCCGTGCTGCCCTGGCTCTCCTGCCCGTTGCTGCCTTCCTGTGTCTACTGCCTCCTCACCCCTTCCTCTGCTTCTCCGAGGGATCAAAACGCACCCTTGGCTCCGTTAGTTCCTGGGATAGGCTCTCCCTGAGGGTTGGGTGAAGGCTGGAGTGTTCCACGGGGAGCAGAAGTGCCCTGCTGAGCTGGGCATAGTCCTCTGCCATGCCTGGACTGTCTGGGACCTAGCCCTGCCCTAGCCCCAGCTGCAGGTTCTGTGTGGGAGCAGAGAGGACATTATGGGACTCCTTCCTGCCCCCAGGCTCCCTTTGACCCCTGTACTGGCTGAGTCAGGCTGAGCTCTGGGGTAGGTTTTTGCCTCCCTTGCCCCTTGGGCCAGAGGAGGGGGCCATGCTCTGCTTGGCTGTGCAATAAAAGGGCTCCCATGGTTCTGCAGCTGCTGCCTCTGGCTCTTTCTTGGCTCCCTCAGCCACTCTGACCCCAACCCATGGGTGGAGAGATATCCCTGGGGTTTGGGGCAGGGATGGGCTGCCTGCCCTGGGGCCCTGTTGGTCCTACAGCCTGCCCTTCCTGCCCTCCTGCCACCACTGCTGCTCCCTCTCCCCTCCTCCCACACTGGTGTCCGGAGTCACTCCTGGGCCTTGTTCTGGCCCTTTCCAGCAGTCTGGGCCCTGCCAGGCACCCCAAACCCCATCACCAGCCCTGGATCTGGCCAGGGGTAGGGAGCAAAAGCCTGTGGGTGAGGGGGAAAGCTCCAGCTCTGGCACCTCACTCCCCCCATCCCTCCTTCTCTCCTTTGGCATTGCCCCCTCCTCCCTTGGGCAGGGCAACCTGGTGTCTGGAGGGGCTTTCAACTGTGGGATCTGTGCTGAAATAAAGTCTGTTTGTACTTTTATTGTGGTGCTGCCTGTCTCTTGCTCCCCTTCTTCCCCTGGGGCTGCTGCCCAGGCTCGGTGTCACCTCTGTCGGTGTCCTCTGGGGCCTGAGCTGAGCCCTGTCCCCACTGCTGCTACGGGGAGGGCAGAAACTGGGGGAGGGCTGCATACTGGGGGCTGCCCCTTCCCGCGTGCTTTCCCCTTTCAAGGCCAACAAAGAGCCACCACAAAGCAGAGGATGCCTGGGCTGAGCCCTGGTAACAGCCAGGTCTGGTGCTGGGGTCGTGGGGAAGGACCAGCTCTGCTCTCCCACGTGGCTCCAGACCCCTGGCCCTGCCATGGGGTGCAGTGGGTCCCCGAGGCAGTGGTGGGTCCCCAGGCCCCACTGGGTGCTGGCAGCCGGGTGCTTTATGAGGCCCCGCGCTGCCCTTTGTCCCGGCGTGGCCGAGATAAGCGATGGGATCCACCGGCTTGTGCCGCAGAGTAAACACGGGCTGCTGGCTCCTGCCGGCACCGTGCTCCCCGCGGGCCCAGGGGGCCATGCCAAGCCACGGCCCTTTGTCCACGGGCAGCAGTGACACCGCAGTGGCGGGTGGCGAAGGACACCACACGTGCTGGTGCCTGGTGGGAGTCATTTATTCGCTCGTCCCACCACCCGCTCCGACCCGGCAGCTCCAGGTGCCCCAGCGCTGGCACCGGGGCGGCAAAATTTATCATTAACCGAGTGGCACGTGGCGGGACCAGAGACCCCCGAGGCCACGGTGGGGTCACAGCCCGGTGAAGGGCTCGGCCTCCAGCCCCGGGCGGCCCGGCTCCAGTGGCAGCTCCCGCCCGGCACACGGCAGCTCCGGCCCCGGCTCCACCGTCCAGTTGGCCAGGAGGTCGCTGAAGTCGGGGGTGCCGGTGTGGAGGAGGCCGGCGGGGCCTGGCTCCTTCCAGAAGGAGGGCGGCAGCTTCCTGCGGTGCATGGGGGTGATGTGACCGTACTTCCTCTCCAGCCGCTGTGTCCGGCCGCCGGCCGCCCGCGGGGACAGGCAGCGGTGCACGCCGTACTCGAAGAGCTCGGCCAGCGGCCCCAGCCTGTGCGCGGCCCCCGGGCTGCCCCGCGGGGCTTCGGGCTGAGCCCCGGCGCTCTGGGGTGACCCGCAGTCCTTGGGCACGGGCTGGGTGCTGGCAGCCTCCTCCCGGCCCCGCCGCCCGAAGTAGCGCTGGATGTCGCAGCTGATGAGCTCCGAGAACTTGAGGAGCCGCAGGGTGGTCTCGGCCGTGCTGGAGGCAGCCGGCTCTGGCCTCACGCTCTCCTCTGCTGCCTCCACTTCCTCCTCTTCTTCCTCCTCTTCCTCCTCCTCCTCCTCCTCCTCGGAGAGGTCGTGGAAGTCGGGCTCGGGGTGTGTGGGCAGCAGGAGGCCGTGTGGGAAGGGCGAGGGCAGGCGCAGCTCAGCCAGGGGCTGGATGACCCCTGCGGCCATGTCAGTGCTCGGGGCCACCCCGGGGCCTGGGCTCACTCTGCGGGCAGGACAGCGGGGTGAGGGTGACACACCATGGCATCCTCCCCAAACCACGGCCCTGCAGCTCTGAGGTGGCAGCAGATTGTGCTGTGCCACACCATGGCCAGAGTGGGGCTGTAGGGCAGTGGGATCATCTCCCACCCGGAGCACTGGGGACATCCCCACCAAGCCATGGGTTACAGGGGAGTGGAGATGTTCCCCCTGGCACATGGGGCAGCAGGGACATCCCCAGTGAGCACGGAGACACCGGGCAGCAGGGATGTCCCCACCAAGGCATGTGATATGAGGCAGCAGAGATGGCACCTCTCCCCAAGCCATGGGACGTGGGGCGGTGGGGATATCATAACTGAACCCTAACAGCCAACAGAGATGTCCCCATCAGGCCACGGGATGTAGGGCAGCAGGGATGTCCACCTTAATCCGTGGGATGTGGTACAATGGGAATGTCCCTGGGTCATGGCATTTAGGGCATGTTCCCACAAAGTCACAGGATATAAGGCAATGGGAATGTTGCCCCGAGCCTTGGGCCAGGGGGCAGTGGGGACATCCCCCAGAGATGCTGGGCAGTGGGATGTTCCCCTTCAGCCCAGGGCTGTGCATGGAGGTGAACAGGGCTCATCTCAGCACCCATCCCACCACCTTGTGCTCAGCACCCACCCTGCCACACCAGGTTCAGCACCAGGGACATCAAGCCCTGTGTCCTGCTCACAGAATGGCCTCGGGGGTTCCCCTGTGATGTGGTGAACTCACCAGCTCCCCACACTGCCCTGGTGGGCTCCAGCCACGGCTGGGTCTTGCTGAGCTGGATGAGACTCCTCTGTAGTTCATGCTGCCTGTGCTGAGGAGCCCTACCCTGCCTGCAGTAGCAGTAGCCCCAGCCCTACCTTGTTGCAGGGCACCCCTGGTCACCAGCCTGGCACTGCCATCACCCCAGCCCCAGCCCCGGCAGGGCACAAATCCTGGGGGACCAATCCTGCTCCAGCCACTCCAGAGGTGCTGCTGGGCCGTATACCCAGCCTAGGAGATTGTCCTTGCCATCTCTGGAGTCACCATGCACCCCTCTTTGTGCTGTCCCCACCGCAGGACCCCCGACCCTGCCTCTGTGCTGCCCCGGGGTGGGTTGTGGGGGGGCTCAGACACCCGAGGCGCTCTCCGGGCTGTGGGGAGAGCAGAGTGGGGCCACCCCAGCGACGGAACCGGGCCGTCCCACTGCCCCCCTCAGCCGGGGAAGCACCGCGGTGCCGGAGGGCATTGCCCGGGGGGCCGCGGCTCACACTCACCTTGGCGCTGCTGCCCGGCCATGCAAAGGCTCCCGCACCGCTCCCCCTGCCCGTCCCTCCACCTGGGCCTGAAGTATTTATAGCGGAGCGGGAGCTGGCGGCTGGCAAATATTTGGTAGCCGTATTGTAATAGTAGACTCGGTAAACAAAGCCGGGGTTTGCTTTAGCACCCAGCAACGGGAGAGCGGCGCGGGGAGGGACGCGGGGACGGAAGGCAGGGCTCACCTTAATGGTTCACTAGCCAGGGGATTTTCAAGTGTTGTCCCTGTAAATTCACCTATTAAATCGGCAGCCCCAGCTGCCAAACTGCCCGCACACTTGTGCCGAGGGCTCTTATCTCCCCGCTGATTGGAGGCGAAATCAAGCTTTGTCAAATAGGCGTAAAATTAAATTTCATGCTATTTTGACTCCTGGAGTAGGGATGTTCTGAAGAACATACTGTGTATGGAGCGATGCCTCTGCAAACAGGGGCTGCCACTGCAGTGGGCAAAGCCTCTCTGTGGGGTCCCCCCAGGTGCTGCTGGTTCAGAACCCCCACCTCCATCCTTGTGCCCCCCCTGAGGTGGCTCCCTGACCAGCCTCGGGAGCGGTTTTGGAACCTGTGCATACAAAGGTGGACATGCTGTGTGGAGAATGGCTGGGCCAGCCCCACAGCACCTGGATGGCAGTGCTGTCACTGGGGACGTCTCTGCTTATGGCCTGTGGCCCTGCTGGCCCACACAGCACCTGAAGGGCTGAGGATGGTGACGATGGGGATCAGCTCAGATCATAAAGGGGCTGTGCCAGAGGTCCTGGTTTTGCTTTGGCAGCGGGATGTGCCAGCAGGGCTGTCGGGGCAGCACAGAACACAGCCAGGGGACATGGACAGCTGGGGGATGCAGGGTATCCGGGGGCACAGGATAGCCAGAGGACACAGGACAGCCTGCCCATGACAGCTGGAGGGCACAGGATGGCCCTGACACAGTGCCTGGACTCTGCCACCAGTGGTGGGGACACACAGGGAGTGAGGACAAAGGCCATGGGGGTTGGGGACAGGCACAGCCCTGCCACAGAGCTGCCCTGCTCTGCTGTTCTTGGGGTGACCACAGCTCCCTCGGAGCCCTTCCTGCCCCCTGCCCCGAGCACCCTGTGCTGAGCTGTCCCCCGGTGCCGAGGGCGGGTCCCCAGCCCCTGGCACGGTGCAGCACTGGTAAGGGGAGTGCCGTGGCTGTACCCACCCCCTCCCCTGGCCGGCAGCCTCGGGACACCCTACGGGAGCAGAGCTGGGCACCGGCTCCGCAGAGCTGTCTCTCCTCTCTCCAAACACTCCTCCTGGCAGAGCCGGGCGGGAGCAGCCATCAGCCATCAGCCATCCCGCCCCGGCACCGCTGGGCAAACACGGCTGATAAGCCACGGGCACCCTCCTGGCCGCTCCCTGATGTCACCCATTGTCACCCACCCGCCTGGCGCGGCTTGACGTGGCCATCGGCTGCAACCCTGGGGAGCCTGATCCCGCCGCCGGGGTCCACAGGGAAGGGGGGCTTCCTCCCGTGTCCCCAGCCACTGCTGCCCCAGACGGTCTTCCTGCCGTGCAGGAGCTGAGTAGAGCTCACAGAGCCTCCAGCTCAGCCTAGCTTGGAGGTAAGGGCTGCACCAGCCCTTTGACTGGGTGGGAAGGGTCTGGCTGTGCTGGCGAGGGGCTCCAGGGTAGGGCAGGACATGGGGAGCACAAGGCTTGGCTTACAGAGTTGGGAGTGTCCGTTCCCCTCTGTGGGAAGGAATGGAATGACACAAATTTAGGGAGCACCCAAGGCTCAGCAGGACCGTTCCTGGGGCGAGCCAGAGGGACAGGCAATGCCACTGCCCCTGCAGCAGGTTTGGGCACGTGGCTTTACACCCATCTGAGGGCCCAGGGTGGCCATCCCTGCTCCAGGCTTTGCCAGGGCCAGGCATAAGGAGCTCCCATTGCACAGGGAAAGGGGTCTCCTGCCTGCAGGGTGTTCGCAGCCCTTACTCGAGGGTTGATCCTGCACCCCCTACTTGGGGCTGGCTCATGCTGCTGATGCCTTAGAGCCAATGGAGCTTTGAAGCTTTAAGATGGGGGAAAACAGGCAAGATTATGGCAGAACAGAGAGGCCTGTAAGGCAGGGCTCCAGCACCAACCCTCGCTGCCTTTGTAGCCCTGCGGTAGCACAAAGGTGCGGGGGGAGGGAGCATCCGTAGGGTGGCTGGGGCTGGGAGCTCGCGGTGAAGGAACGGAGGTGAAACCCGCGGGGTGTTGGGAGCTGCAGCTGGAGCTCAGAAAGCTGGACAGGGCACCCAAGAGCCCGGCAAAGCTCCGCAACAGCCCAAGTTCCGCTGCGAAACCACGGCCTTATCCTCCTCCCGCAGCTAGGGGAGAAGTCCTGGGCTGTCCTGTCCTGTGCTGGGCTGTCCTGTCCCGGGCTGAGCTGTCCTGTCCTCATCCCCTCATCACTGTATCCCCTTGTCCGTGCATCCATTCTGCCTCCCGCCTGCCCTGACCATGCATCCCATCACCCCCAACCCCCAGCAAGGGCTTTCCTAACCCCCCACTCCCCCTCCCCACCTTCCCCCCGGTGGTCCCCCGCTGTCGCAGTGCCATGGGGACGGACGGTAGCCAGGGCAGCCTAGCCTCGCCGTCTCGCCGCAGCCCGGCTACTGTGCCCACCACACCCGCACAGCCCCAGGGCAGGCCCCGGGGCAGATTCCGGGGCAGCGCCGATGGCGGGCCCGATCCCGACGGGGCGGATCCGGGATGGGGAGCCCGTGAGTGTCCCCGCTCAGCCCCGCCCCCTCGACAGGCCCCGCCCCGGGATCTGTCCCGCCCCCTGTCAGAGCCACGCCCCTCCGCCCGCCCCACCTCCATTCCCTGCCCCTTCGGCCCCGCCCCTCACGTCAGCACCGCCCCCTCATTTCGACCCCGCCCCCTCACTCCACCCCCTCCTTCCGGCCCCGCCCTCCCCTTCCCTCCGGCTCCGCCCATTGCCCCGCCCCCGGCGGACTACCATTCCCGTGGTGCCGCGCGGCGCAGGGCGTGGCCGCTTCCGCCCAGCGCCTGCCGCCACCGCCGCCGCGGAGCCGCCGCCGCCCCAGGCCCCGGGACCGCGCTCGGTGCCGGTCTCTGCCCCGCCCGGTCGGAGCCGCCGCCCCCGGCCCGGCCCCGCCATGTCGGCCCAGGCGCAGATGCGGGCCCTGCTGGACCAGCTCATGGGCACGGCCCGGGACGGTGAGTAGGGGCGGGCGGGGCCTGCAGGAAACGCCGCGGCCTCGGCGGCCGCCTCAGCGCGCGGGGCCCGGCCCGGCCCGGCCGCTGCCTCCGCTCGCTCCGGACCTGCGGCGCGATCCGCCCCCGCCCGCCCGGCCCCAGCCCCGTGGCGGCGGGGAGGGCCCGGGCCTGCCCGGCATGGGGGTCCCGCCGCGCCCCGGCCCCAGGGAGCGCCCGGCGCGGCCCAGCCCCGCCGCCACGGGCCCGGCCGAGCGGGCAGGCCCAGGGCCGGCTCCGTGCCCGCGCATCCAGAGGCACTAGGTAGGTGTGCCTGCAGCGCCGGGTGCGGTCCGGCACCAGAAATGTGACAGCCCGTGCAAAATACGGCCCCGCTGCGGTTTGTGTTCTCCCTTCTGCGACTCGCTGGGTACTTAAATCCCCTTTGGCACGTTAGCAGGGCTGTCCAGGCACTTTGCACTTTGTTTCGTAAGTGAATAAGTGCTTTTCTTTTCTCTGTGTATTGAGTTGCTATTGAATTGCTTCCCATATTTTTATTTCATACAAACTGAACAATTGTGGCCCCTCTATTTTATTTATAAAGGTTCAGTGTATCTTTGCCTGCCTACATCAATCTGCAAGGGAGTTGCAGAAAAGCCTCATGTTCATCGAGCCGTGAGTCACAACCAATTTTTAAAGCTGTTATAACAAAAAAAAAAAAGTGTTTGCTTTTTTTTCACAAGTAACTTTAAAAGTGTAGCTTAGAAAGAAAAAAAAAATTTAAAAAAAAAAATTCAGTAGACACAACATTATTCCTGGATGCTTGTGAATCCTAATACTTTACTATTCCCATACTTTAGTATTACACATACCTGTGTCATATGCACAGATGAGCTTTAAAATTGTCACATACCATTGCCACTTTGCCTTTACTTTTATGTATCATTCCCCTGACTTCCTTACTGCAGGTGTGGGCAAGAAAGCTTTTCCTTTAAAACTTTTCAACAATGGGCATAAAATTCTGCAGCTGAGGTCTTGAAGAATGCAGATGGGTATAGTATGTGTTGGAGCTCGCAGTGTGTATTGACTAACTTTGTTTCTTTTTTTTTTTTCCTATTATTATTATTTTTAATTTTTTTTTTTTGCTTTTCTGATATTGTGTCGTTTTAAGTGGCTCCTGAGTGTAAAATGTCCTCTGAGGGTGGGCTGAGGGTGGGTGTGTCCCAGGCCAGGACCACCTTTGCACGGCCTGGGAAGAGCACACACGGCGTAGTTGGGTTCCACGCCAGAAGGACTGGTGGCTCAGTTACCATGTGAGCAAAGAGCAGCTGCCTGTAAAAACTGCCCAGCACAGCCCTGTTTGCTGACCCGTGGGGTTTGGTATCTCCTGCCCCTTCCTCACAGTAAAACAGAACAAAACAAAAAAATGGGTGGAAAAAAAATAGCAGTTTATGGCTGGGAGCCAGCCTGTCTGTCTCCTTTTCTCTCTTCTGGCTGTGCTGCCTCTTTATATGGATGACAGGCCTTGGACGTTGCTTGGCTCGCCAGCACTGTGTTTAACATGGTGTCCTGGATGAATAAATGCTAAAATAGTGTTTGTTGCCAATTATAAGTGTTCCAGAATATTCTGTTGCCCTCTAAGCTGGTTTGGTTGGTTGGTTTTTGGTTTGTTTGTTTTCTTTTTTTTTTTTTGAGTAAATTTGGGGAGCAGGAGCACCAAGTATTTTAATCTGCATTTTGAGGTGAAATGCTCGTGCCCACGCCTGCGTTCCCTTGGTGTTCTAATGTCTCCTTATTTAAACCACACATGAATTGCAGGAGATGAAACCAGACAAAGGGTGAAGTTTACAGACGATCGTGTTTGCAAGAGCCACCTCCTGGATTGCTGTCCCCACGATATCCTGGCTGGAACAGTAAGTATGGCCTCTGTCATGAGGGATTCTGGTGGGGAGGGTGGGTGACTTCTAGGAGAGAGCAGTCCCAGTCCTAATTCCAGCTTTTGAGAACTGTGTATGGCAACTGCTGAAGTCAGGAGCTCTTAAAATACGCCTGAAGTGCTTTTTCCCTCGCAATCCCATGTGAAGTTGTAAAATTCTTTCTCTTTTAGCAGTTTTGAGGTGGTCAGAGCCTAAAATTTGTCCTATGGAGTTTCCCAGACTGTAGGTTGGCTGCTGCCCTGGGTGCTCTAGTTCACTGTTGCAACTTCAGCTTAGCAGGTGTTTTCTTAGCAGCTGCAATAGTCCTTGGAGGTCCTCAGTCTCCTCCCTCCAACCCTGTGATGTTTCCTGATGGAGCAGCAGCTACTCCATCATTCCTGGTGGGGTGGCAATGGCAGGTCACAGCTCCAGCCGAAGGTTGGTTGTTTGAGCTGGTTGTTTTTTGTGTCTCTCTGCCCCGCTGGTCTCACACGATTCTCTCTGCTCCTTCACTGCTCCCTGTGGGAACAGGCCTGGCCAGTGTTCAAAGGTTTGGCTCACGTGCTCCCTCTGAGAGCACAAGGTGATGTGGGCTTTTAACAGTGAGGTGAGTGTTCAGTTTGGGCTCCCAGATGAAAGCTGGGACTTGGGAAAGAAAACACTGCATGTCTTTTGTCCTCGTTGCTGTGTTACAGAATTCCAGGAGGGAGGGGAATGGGGTTGTTTGAAATCCACCCTCAGCATTTGCACAGAGTGCTGTGGCGTTCCCAGTGCCCGTCCACTTGCCCAGGTTGTTTGAAGATGCTGTGGTTATTTATAGCCCTTCCTGCTGCTCTTTTGGGAGCTGGCTGGACACTGTGGATCTCCAGCAAAGGGAGGGCTGGCACTGCTGCCCTGCTTGTGTCACTGCCATAGCAGGGCTGTGGCAGCACTGCTGGAAAGAGCTAAAGCTGCCTCTGCTCCGAGTGCTCAAACTTCAGCTTCTCAGTGGCTGCCTCTGAATAAGATTGGAAGAGCTGAATACCAGTCTCTGTGTATTTATTTTTTATTCATTTGAACCTCAGATATGTTTTTCAGTGATTGTTCCATCAACCCTCACTTCCATTTCAGAATTTTAAACCTCCATCCTTCATGTAGGTCACTATGGTCCAGGTGTATTTTTTGACACGAGATTCTACAACAGTTTTTTTGGGGCCCACAGTGTGCTTTGAAGGTGCAGGCTGCCTTCTGCCCCCTCTGGGAGGTTTCCAGGAAGAGGGTAAATGGTGAATTGAAGGGGTTGAACTACATGATGTTTGTAACTGTGGGAGCTGGTGCCAACGTCTGAGGTGTTCAGGTGGGCTGTGAGTTTCCCAGGGCAGGGAAGCACCTTGAGGAATGTATTTCTCTTGCTTCTGGTGTTACTTGTCTTGCTAGAGTTGTCCTTTCCCTCTTTGCTGTGGAGTTTGTGCTCAGAAATTGCAGGAGCAGGATGGAATAAAACTGATCTTGTGGGTCACTCAGATGATCTTGTGGTGGCCTTGAAGTGGCTGTGGAGCTCTGCACTGCTGTCAGCCCGTTCCTGGGGGCAAGAAAAAGTGCTGGCGCCCCAGATCTGTGTTGAAAGCGCATGTGATGTCCAGAACAGGAACAACACTTCAGCTGTCAGCACTAGCAGCGTGGAATGAAACCCAGCTGGAATGTGCAGGCTCTCCTCGTGATCCCGGGCAGCTCCACGGGCACCTTGTGGTGCTCTGCGAAGGAAGGGCTGTGTGGGCGAGTCGGCCTCAGCTGGGTGGGGTTAATACCCATCTCTAGGTGTATTGCTGCAGAAATCAGGGCCTTGCATCTCTTGGAAACTTCCAACAGATGCTCCAAGCCTTCTGGTGCTAGCTGTGTTGCATCCTCCCCCTGAAGGCATTGTTCCTGCCGCATCCTTTGTGCCTGCAGGCATTCCTTGGTGGGAGGCTGATTGGAGGCGAGTGGGAAGCTGATCTCTTGGGTAGCTGTGCTCAGTGAAATGTGATGGAGTCCCATTCACTGACCTTCAGGTGCAGAGTAAGAGAAGGAGTCCAGGCTGTCAGTAAAGCTCTGGAATATTCCAGGGAGCTGCAGGAGGCCTGTTGATGTTGCTTTGTTCAGGGGCACCAGTGTTCCTGGTCGTAAGAAGTGTCATTATATTTTGGATTGTTCCTGTGATGATTCTCTTTTTTGGCTCCAGAAATTTGTTTAAACTCGTCACTAAATAAGCTACAGTGGTTCTCTAGAAGCCCGTGGGCCTACTAAACTAACTTCTCCCAAACTTTTCCTCCTTACCCACAGAGACCAAAGAAAACCACTGTAGCTTATTAACAGCTGGTAATTCTCCTGAATTTCATCTCCACTAAGAACTGGACAGATAAGTCTGAAAGCTGCCCATGTTGAACATAGCTTGGAAGTTACATTCAGGGAATTAACTTTGTCCCTGACAGGGGAATATGAGTGAGCTGAAATCTGTAGGTTTTAGAATTGTTTTGTGGGGGGGGCTGTGCTTTCCTTGTTACCTCGGGTGAAACTTCGCAGCTCTGATCACTATTAAAGAGCCTTCTTTGTGGAAATTTCACCTTGTGGTGAGGTAGCTGTTCAGCAGAGAACATAAGGGATACCTCAGAATGTGGATTGCTCAGGAGATGTGAGCAGGACTAACCAGTGACATCTAAATGTCTTCAATCTGTGTGTTAAATCTTGTGTGGGGGTTTAAATCTTCACTTAGGCTTTGCTGGCCACCTGTGTTACAAACTAGCCAGTGTTGACTGGAGCAAGTTGTGATGGGTGTGGAAAGGCTGAGTGGTGACAGCCCTCCCTGGGATGAGAGGATGCTTTGAGGCAGAAGGGCTGCTGGTCTTACCTCATGTGAGCGATACCTGTGAAATCCCCTTGCCTTAGAACATCCCAAGGGACATGGAGGAAGACTTGAGGTTTGTAAGGTGATGAGACTCGAATGTTCTTCCTCTTTTAACAAACAGGTGCACACTGTTGGTTCTTCTGAAGTTTTGGGTTGGAGCCCCTTCTCTGAAATGGGGTTAAGTAGCTCAGCTTGCAAGAAGAGTTCAGATAAGAATATTTATGATCTGTGGCAATCACATCTAATATCAGTAATTTCTCCCTGTTCTGGAAAGTGATCTCAGTCAAATGACCATGAGAATAAAAGATATGTCACATCATAGAGTTATTTTTGTGGTAAAATAACAGTAGGTCTCCAGCATTCTTTAAAGGGGCTTGCCTGAAGATGAACATGATCAAGCTCTGAAAGTACCAGCAGTGTTTTTATTTTTTTGTAGGCATTAAATTTCCACCATTTGAACTCAACAGGACTATTCTGGATGCAGTGTCTGTTTCTGTAGCCTGTGGCCTCCTTATTCTGATAAATCTGAGCAAAACAAGAAAGGCTAAATAGTGGCAAGTCATCCAGAACTGGTTTATTTTTGTCTAAAAAAGAAAAGCTAATAAGAGATAACTGCTGCAAACCTGAGTCTTACCTGGTGGAGTTTGCTTTCTTTGTCAAACACTGCTGTTCAAGGGCATTGTTTCACATAAGTGTCCCCAGCTTTAGTTTGTGAGGTTCCACAGGGATTCTGTGTTATTCCACTTTAGCTTTTTCCTGCAGTTCAGTGAGGTGACACTTGTTGTGCGTGTGCAGGTTTGGGCTCCTTGGAACTGGTGGTGACTGCGAGAGAAGAGGAGAAGAGGGCTGGGGTGTTCCTTGACATGTACCCTGCCATTCTTACTATGGCTCACAATTAGGGCTTTTGTTGTTTTGGCTTTCAAAATGTCATATTCTTTCTCTACTCTAAGAGAAGTGTTCTTTGTTACAAATTGATAATGTTGAAATGCCATTTCTGTTTCGAGAGCATAATTGACTTGGGTTCATGTGGCTGTTAACTACTGGGTTGGGGAAAAATAAATTTAAATAGCATTGGCTGCAGTGGGAGGGAAGGGCAGCATGCAAGTCAGAGCTTTCTGGGAAGGGAGATGCTCTTAAATCTCTCATTAAATGGGTTTATTTGTAGGACTTAGCTTTGCTGGGCAAGCTTTGAAATTCCAGGCTGCAGCTGGATGTGGGAAGGGGCTGGCTGTAGAATTAAGAGTCTGTTGTTGCTGAATGGGGGTTGTGCATTTCTGCTGGCTGTAGCCCTTATTCCTTTAAGTCCATTTGTTGCTGATAGGAAGCATTGTTTCTGTCCTACAATTTTGTGTCTTTTGATGCGTTATTAGGGCTTGCCCTTTCACAGATGTGCATTTCCAGGTGGGCTTTAAACAGAGTGGAGGTATGCTTTGCTGTGCTGTGGCTCCACGAGAGGCGGCATTTGCAGTTGGTGCCTGTTGAAGGAGACCTAGCTCGCTCACAGAAGTTTCTAAGACTGTGCTATGACCTGAAGCAGGAGTAGGACTGGACTTAGAACATTGCCATAATGGAGAGTTTTTACACGAGTCTTCCTTTTTCTCTTCCACAGCGAATGGACCTGGGAGAATGCACAAAGATCCATGACTTGGCACTGCGAGCAGATTATGAGATTGCAAGTAAAGAGAGAGACCTCTTTTTTGAGCTGGATGTGAGTATGGAGAAATTTTAGTTACTTCTGTGGGAAATGCTTCTTGAAGTTACTGATCTGAACAGCAGAACTCAGTGACCGTTTCAGCTCATCATGTTATTTGATATGTGATCAGTGCAGGATGTGCAGCCCCTTCCTGACTGTGAGCTTGGTTGCTGACTTGGAACTGTACAAGTAATTATGGCACTTGCCATCCCCCATTAGCTCAGCTAGCCTGGAGGCTCCTCTGGCATTCCTGGCATCCCACACCTGCTGCTCTGCACCAGGTCGTTGTACCCTGTCTCAGAAGGGGATTTAACATTAAAACCCTTCTGCTCAGTGGTTTCACTTTTGGCAGATCTAGCTTTCTGTGATGGAACAGATCAAGGGGAAGAACAATTCTGTCTTCCCTTTTCATATTACTCCAGTGCTTTTGTCTGTGCACCTGTTGCTCCTGCTTTGGAAGTTCCAGTGCAAAGCAGTGTTGATGGGAGCATCCTGTGATGTGTCAGAGTCAAGGAACTGGGTCAGGTTCCAGGCACAGGTCAAATGTTACTTGTTCTGCAGAGTGTTATTTGTTGTTGTTGTTGTTTTTTTTTTTTTTTTTTTTTCCCAAAGCATCTGTTCTTGAGATTATTTATGCATTACACAGGGACTGCACCAGATGGCTGTTAGCTGTCAAAGGTATGTCTGGAATGGAGAGCATCTTTTATTCCTAATTCTTTATCTGATCATGCAGGCCATGGATCACCTGGAATCCTTCATTGCAGAGTGTGACAGGAGAACAGAACTGGCCAAGAAACGCCTGGCTGAGACACAGGAAGAGATCAGTGCTGAAGTGTCTGCAAAGGTATTGGCCTCTCATTAAACATTGGTTCTGAAAGTCTGTGTGGCAGCTCTGGTGCTCTGTTGTCTCTTGACACCACTGATAATTGATGCTTTAGAATAGCAAATCCATCCTGTGGTTGTTATCTCTTTACTTAGCAAATGCTCATGGAGTTTCCTCTTTGGGAACTTGCTTGACTGGGCCAATACAGGACATTTTTGAAGCTGGTTTTGTGGACTCTGTACTGTCCTGTAAGCCAGAAATGTGCTGCTTTTGCAGCAGAACTGATGATGTCCTCTCCATGCCCAGTTTCTCTCTTTGCCAGGTGTTGGTAACTGTTGTGATTGGCCCACCAATCCCTTTTGTTGAGCCTCTTGACTCCTGGAGATTTAGGGTCATCTTCCAGCAACTGATTTTATTAAACAGTATTTTTTAAAGAGAAAGGAAAAGTTTTCCTGCAAGTTTCATCACATTTTTGTCTTACTGGAAACTAACTACTCTCTTTAGGCGGAGAAAGTACACGAGCTGAATGAAGACATTGGAAAACTCCTAGCTAAAGCTGAACAGCTGGGAGCTGAAGGAAATGTTGATGAGTCTCAGAAGATCCTGATGGAAGTGGAGAAAGTCCGAGCAAAAAAGAAAGAGGCAGAGGTATGGCAGTGGTTCTGTGGATTGGAACAGGGGCCTGGGCTGAGCGCATGGCACAGCTGGGCACTTCCCACCTCTGCTCCTGTGTTGCCAGCACCTCCTTTCCCAGTTTCAGCCATGTGCCAGCAAGCAGTTGGCAGGGGATGAAAAGCTTTTTAGAAACTTTTCACTAGTGCAGAGAGCTGACTGTGGCGGGGAGGGCTTTGTCCTGGGGAATATTTGGTCGCTGTTCCTTTGCAGGGATGGACTGTCGGGCTTAGCTGTGCCCACAGAGCGTTTGTGTGGCACCTCCTTTGTGTGGGGGTGGGGTTTCATTCTTGAAAGCCATTCTTTGCAGGGGTTTCCCTGGAGGGTTGTGACAATGCAAGGCTTCCCTGACACTTGTGTGGGTTTTCTTGCCTCCCTTTAGGAGGAATACCGAAATTCAATGCCTGCATCCAGTTTCCAGCAGCAGAAGCTGCGTGTGTGTGAAGTCTGTTCAGCATATCTGGGTCTCCATGACAACGACCGGCGTCTTGCTGACCACTTTGGAGGCAAATTACACTTGGGTTTCATTCAGATTCGTGAGAAACTGGATCAGCTGAGGGTAATCCTCTCTGTTTTAAACCTTCTCTTTGTAGTTTTGCAGACATTGAACACTTCTATTAAATTAATACAGAATTCTTTGCAGAGTGCTTGTAAAAAGCCTGGAATCTTCCAATTGCAGAATCCCTGAAACTTCAAATGGAGCCTTTTTTAGCCTTGTCTTGGGTTCTGTTCTGTGTTTTCTGGGTAACTAAATATGTACCATCAGAATCAGTCAAGCCAGACTGTGGCTGTCATTTATTCCTCAGAGCATTGGTACAGTCACCTGTATTTTTCTTGTTGATATGGCTGAAATTTCTCACTCTGAGGCCTCTTAATGAGTTGTTTGAACTGAAGTTTCACATAGTGCTGTCAGCATAAAAGGTCTTGAGTAGCTGAAGCCATTAGGAGTTTTCTGAAGAGGTTTGTAATGGGTTGTGGCACTAGCCTTGCTTCCAAACAGAGACCTTTAGCCTGCTCTAGTAAGAGTTGTGATGCCTGTGCCTCACTCAGAATATTGAGGTCAGTACCTTGACTGAGGAAAATGAGAACCTTGATAGAGATCTTGAGTAGCACATAAAATACAGTGAAATAGTTCTTTGTCTTGCTCTGGGAAGGGTCTCCCTGCAGATTTCTGACCTGTTACTGTATGGCTGAAATATGATGTAGACTGTTTTGGTTTTTTTTTTTTTTTTTCTAGAAAACAGTGGCAGAAAAGCAAGAGAAGAGAAACCAGGATCGTTTGAGACGGAGGGAGGAGAGAGAGCGAGAGGAGAGGATGGGCAGACGGTGAGTGGAACCTGACAGCTGGCTTGTGAAGCTGGGTTTTAAATAGTCTGGTTTTTCGTACCTTAGCATTGCAGGAACACAGCATCTGCTGCTGGAGTAGCTGTTGGATGAGCTCTGGATACTGTGTGAGCACCTTGGGATTGAGTTAAAGATGGAAACATGTGCACAAACCCCCACCACAGAGTGATTGTATGTGTATTGCCTCAGCTTCCATTGTGTGTCTGAAAGATGGGAGCTCCCTGCTGTCTTCAGGCTTTTATTGGCCTGTCCCTGTCCTTGGGAATCTGAATCTGGATAAAATACTCTCATCCAGTGCATCTGAGTGGGAAAGTTCAAGATGAGTGAGGACTAGATCTGCTCAAAAGGATCATAGAGAAATTCCCTGAACAGCCCCCCTCACTTCTAGTCTTGGAGGTGACAGCTCTGTGGATCTGGTATCCATGAGCTAAATGGGGGGCTGCCTGTCTTGCTCCAGAACTTTTCTACAGTAACAGTGAGGTGCTTTTGGCACAGCTTTGGCAAACACTTCCAGGGGATCCAAGAGATCCCAAGGTGTGACTGCTTCTGGTGGTTGTGGCCATGTGTGTCACCTTCCGCTCAGATGTCTGTAATTCCTGAGCAGTAGGAGTGGCTGGAATGTTGGTATTCTCAGGACAAGCTCTTCTGCTTCCTGCCAGCTGAACTGGAAAAACAGTTTCTTCTGTACTTGAAGTGAAGAGGCACCTTGTGTGTAAACAGCTCTGTTAAACAGCCCGTTTGGGGAGGGTGGTTATTTGCAGGGCTCAGGCAGAGGAAGTGGCTGGGTGGGAATGCTGTTCTCATTGTTACAGCATCTCCTCAGTTACCTTATGTGTTTGTCTTGTGCTTCTTGCATCAAAAAACCCCAATCTTCCTGCTTGTGGAGAGCTCCTTTTGACCTTTGGTGTCAGCTGAAGAGTGAGTTTGTCTGAGGCAAATGAGATTTGTAACTGAATTGTGCTCTGAGGTGGTGCTGGCTTCTGGCTATAATTACTGGAAGTGCTGACAAATAAACACCAGAATGAAGCAGCTTGGCGATTTTGATGGAATGTGAAAGATGTGAGCCCCAAATTGTTATGTATTGTGCATATTATTATATCAGTTAGGGTGGTTTATATGGGTTTTCTCTCTGTGGGTTGGCTGGTGGGATATGACGTGCCAGTTTGTGCTGCAGCATTCTGCTGAACAACACCTTCTGGAGAGCCTCACAACTTTCTGGTATCCATGCAAGACTGTCAGTAATGCAGTTAAATTTGGGAGCTGCATTATCTGGAACTAGCTGATGAGTGCAGGAATTCATCAGAAGGGACTGTTGTGGCTGCTGCAGTGGTCAGAAGGGGGAAGAGAAATGGGAAGTGTCTTCCCATGCAGCTGTTTCATGACAGACTCCTTCAGACCCACAGCAGGACCGTACCCGATCTGGACTCAGTTTGTCTCCGTGGTGCCTCTTCTTCCTGGAGGCCATTTCTGTATGGGAATTGCTCAGCAGAATTGCCTTCAGGAAGAATCCTTTGGATCTCTTAGTTGATCCACGTCTCTCCAAAAATGCTGCCTTTCTTCCTCCTGTGGTGCCTCTGGGGTTTTGTTTTTGTGGTTTTTAAAAAATCCCCAAACCCTCAGTCCTTTAGCGTTAAGGAGCCTTTTGTGTTTGTAGGTAGATCATGCATGGATGCACCTGATGAGGGGGGTTGAAGATGCCTTTTGAATGTTTATTTATGCCTTTAAATACGAAGGGCTTAAGAACTGCATTGGGTTGGCCTAAAGTCTGAGTTCTGGCTGCTTCCATGTGTGACGCTACTTAGGGACCATGGCTGGCTCTGTGTGGAGGCACCTGTGTGCTGCCCTGCTCAGGTACCACAGCAGAAGTTGTTAGGAAGGAGCCAGGAGTGCCATACAGAGGAGGTCAAATTAATTGCCTCTTCAGAACGAGACCTTGACCCAAAGGAGAACAATAGTTCTCCCAGTGTCAGAACTGAGGTTACACCCCAGATTTCCCAGCCCCTTACCCCCTGGGAGCTGTGCACACCATACTCACAGGGGCACTTCTCCATCAAAAACTAGCTGGTGACTTGTAGCACTTTTCAAACAGCCCCTTATCCAGAGCCTGATACTTTAGGGAACCACTGGAAACCTGTTTCCTGCAGAACTCTTCTTGTCATATCCTCATGTGCAGCGTCTTTGTGGTGTTACTCAGTAAGAGAGAGTATGGCTTGACTTTGGGAGTCTTTGGTGACTGGCAGGCACTGTGACATACTCTGGGAATCTGTGGGTTCCCTTGTGAAACTCTGCCTCTCACAGCTGTTATTAATGTATCAATAAACTGTCATTCCACGTAGGAACGAGTGAACTTGGTGGTAAATAAACACAAGTCGTTTGTTTGGTGTTGCTGGTGGCTGTTGGGTACCCAGTAATCTTGGAAGACTGGAATTCCAGGGAGAGGTGGCAAGCTTGGAAGTGCAGCCCTCAGGGTTTGCCTCCAGGCTACACCAGCAAACAAGTCCAGCGGAGTTGCCAAATGGATTTCCTTTGTGTTAGGCCGCACAAAAGACAGATTATGAAACTCAGCACAAAGCCTGTGATACAGAGACCAGAACGAGGAAAAAATAAAGAAAATAGACATGCTCAGCCTCTTGCTCCTCTAGACGGCAGTCTTCTTTTGTCTCCTGCTGATTCAGGCTAGTAAGAAAAGAGCTGTTTTGTTGGATACTTCCTGAAATCTGAAGTGTGACTCTAGGGAATGTTTATCAGGAATTTTTTGTGCGTGTTCCTGCTCGGATCACAGGCAGGGGAGGGCAGCCAGGCTTTCCAGGGGACGTGGAAGGGCTTTGCGAGGATGTGCGCGCTGGTGGTTCGGAATAAAGTGATCAGGATGAAAAGAACATTAAGAACTTGGAGTAATTACAACCACCAGAACAATTCATCTGCCTGCCAGGCACCTCCAGGAGGTCCTGCTACTCCATCAGGTTTTGTTAGGTGGGAATAGGTGTGTGGTGATTGCCTTGCCCTCCTGGTGTATCAGCTTTTCCTTCACCTGCTCCTGGGTGTTGCCTCAGTGAATGGCTCGTTGGCGGACTCCAAATTCAGCTCCACCTTGTTTGCAGTCCTATCTGAATTCCCGTCTAAATTTGGGGTTTCTTTTGCTTTCTACCATGACTGAACAGCCCCATTTCATTGTGAAGAAATGTTCAGTGCACGCTGATTTGCTTAATCGTGTCTTACCCGGGTGTGGTTTTAAATGATGTCATTAAAACAGACGCTTCTCTGTTGCTTCTTCAGTTTTCGTGCGTAGCTTTCAGGCACATCTGCCACAGTGCCAGGGGTGTGAATGCAACACCCCTGTCAGTCTGTGCAGTGGGGAGCAGTTACAGGAGTGAGTCTCTAAGTCACTGAACAGGGAGATCAGCCACTTCTTAATTAAAGCAAAACGAGGCTGTTCAGACAGCACGTGACAGTTTGGTATGAGCTGGCTCTGAAATGTGGCCACAGAGGAACAGGGAGGGCGGGTCTTGCACGTGCTGTGGTATTTTAAGTGGTGCTGAGTAATGGTGCTGCAGAAGTTGAGAGAATGGTGACATTATTTATGTCAAAAGCTGACAGCAGTAAGCTGGGAGTGCCACACAGAAGCTCTGAAGCCATGGAAATATGAGAAAGAGTAGTGAGGCCTGGATTAGTCTTCTCAAGTGCTTTTTAAGTCAGGGATGAAGGATTTTCGAGTTTATATCTGTCACTTCTCAGCTCTTACCTTTTGGCCGTGTCCCCTCTTTTTTTCTAGTTCATCTTTCCCAGACAGGGATAAAATATTTATGAAAATTTCCCTCTAATATTTGTTAAACAAATACAGTGAGGTAGAAACTGTTGTTTTCTCTTTACTAAAACCTTTTCAAATTACAACTGCCTCAGAAGAACCAAAACCAGAAATCTGCCGAGTGTCTTTCTGACTGGAGAGTGGCACTTCTTGAAAATCTAGAGTTGATCCAGCTTATGTTAGATTGCAGGGGGTAAAGGATTTATAACAAATGTGCACAGTAAACCTAGAAAGGTTCATTGTGGTGCTTTATCAGAGACTGAACTGGTTTCTAGACCTTTCCTATTGTGACAGGAAGCTCTGCAAGCAGAAACTGGTGTTTTGACAGAGTTCTGCAGTTTTTGACAAATTCTCACTGCCCACAAAATTGAAGCTAATTAAGTGTTTTAATGGCAAGCTTTTTTTTAAACTGACACATTAGTTGAGGTATTGCTGTGTTCCTGTGAAGAGCTGCCAGCATGGATGAGTTTTGCTACTGAAAACCCACTGGCTTTATCGTAACTCCTCTCACTTAACTCTCCTCTTCCCTCTAGGTCTGGATCAAGAAATAGAGATCGTCGAAGGTGAGTGCCCAGTTCTCCCAAATGCCTGTTTGTGTGTATGTCTTAACTGCTGAGGTTTTTCCTGGGTCTCACAAATGGAGTTCACTCAGTGCCTCAGTCTCTTCGGTTTGCTCCCTGAAAAAAATGGGAACTACAGCATGGGCACCTCAGTGGTGCTGCTCCGCTTGCTGTCCCTCGTTGGGCTGTGCAGCCTGGTCAGGACGGGGTCTGTGTGCTCCACAGTGAGTCCAGGAATGTCCTTGGTGCCTCTTCCAATAAATACCTGATATAATTCCATAGTTTTCATGCCTGAAATATCTGTTACATATGTAATACTTCAGATGTGAAAATACTGATTCAAAGGATTAAAACCCCCACATCTCTGGAAGAGTGTGTCTGAATGGTATGACAGGATTCTGTGTGATCATGGACCTGGAGATCTCCCTGTGGCATGCTTCTTGTTTTTAGAGCAGGTTGAAACAAATCTGCTTCTAAAGTGCAGGACTTTCACAAGGGAGACTCTCTTAGGGTTATGGTAATTTAAAATAAATAAGCAGGCTACTTTGGCCTCTTTTCTACCTTCTACACTTTGAGTGAGGCAGGGTTGTAAGCTCTGCCCTGGCCCTTGGCATGTGCTTATAATAGTGGTGGGAGCTTTTTATATAAAAAACGTCCCAGCAAACTGTCTCGTCCCTTGGCACTGTGCTTGGGTGCTGGCAGGGATGTGGCTGGGGAGGAGCGAGTGCTGATGCTCTGGGTGTGTGTATGAACGTCTGAGGGGTGGGCTCAGGCACTGCCCGTGTCCCAGGCCTGAGCCAGGCTGTGTCCCCTGCAGGTCACGGTCCCGGGAGAGGCGGCGAAGGCGCTCCAGGTCGGCATCCCGGGAACGGAGGAAGTCTCGCTCCCGGTCCAGGGACCGGCACCGGCGCCACCGGAGCCGCTCCCGCAGCCACAGCCGAGGGCACTGCCGGGGCTCCAGAGACAGGAGCTCCAAACACAAGTATGTATTCCCGGCAGGAGCGCTTCTGGAGAGGGGAGCCCTTGGCTCACAGAGAGACTCCCCGTCCCGTGGCTCTCAGCAGCAGCTCAGGGGCCTGGGCCAGCTCCTGGGCCAGAGCAGGATTTCCCAGTGGCCTCACGTGAGGGCAGTAACTTAAAGCAAGATCCCAGCGAAGAGGAGAGTCCAGCTGATAGAATTGGTTCCCTGATTGCAGTGCTGAGCCTTGAGACAATCCTGGTTTTCTTGTACGACAAGCAGCACTAAGGTCTGTCTGAGCTAACTGAGCCTCCCTAGGCCTGCAAAAGCCAAGTGACTTAGAGGCAGTTTTAATGTTACATTTCTGTTCTTACCTTCTGCTTCCCAGATTCCTTCTCTCAGTGCTGGCATGGGGAGGGAAGTGTATGATCTGGGGTCTCAGGCAAGTCTGTTAGAAGGCTGCTTGAGAGAGAGAGAGACATAATTCTTTAGGAATCAGCACTAGAGGAGGGAAAAAGGAATCCAAGAGGAGTACACCATTCTCCTGTTGTTGAGGAGAAGCACTATAGTCCAAAGAAGGGCTTTAAGTCTCCTGTGAAACTCAGCAGAACAGCCTCTGTGTTGGAGGAAGGATGAGACAAGGGTGTAGGAGTATTAGAAACATAGACTGGAATCACTGCATTTCCTTACAACCCTTCTAAGCCCAGCAGCAAGTCTATCTTCAGGTGCTTGCTGAAGTTAGATCTGGCTGGTTTTAAATACTCCTAATTGATAGGGGAATGCTTTAGCACTGTCTCACATGATTAGGCCACTTACAACTCCAGAAACAAACCTGCTGTTGTGTGTCTTGTGTCACTTTAGCTGAGGGGCAAGAACAGCTTTTAAATGTACCTGGTGAAGGGGAGGGAAATAATGGTCTGAAAAATAAGCCTGTTAATAGTTAAGGGGGTTTTTAAATACTGTTGATTCTCCAGTGGCTGAGATACTAAAGTGCTTTTTTAAATCTTGTCTTGAACATGAAAAATAAAGAAGAGAAGTTTGGACAATTCGGAAGTGAGGAAGATCCTGTAATAACTCTTACTAAAGAGGTTATTTTGGAACCTTGGTCACATTCAGACCAGCCCATCGAGGTTGCAGGGGTATTGGCACTGACACACTTGCACAAAATTGCTGAGAACTGGGGACAGGCCAGGATCAGTTTAAGAAAATAAAGCAAATACAAGAGAACAAACAGGAAAACCCTGTTTCCTGAAAAAAAATATAGTTTCTGTTTTCACTGTGAGAATTTATGAAACCAGCCCTCAGGTTCTGCTGGTCTGAGGTGTCACTTGCAGAAAGAACAAGAGTGTGTCACAGGATCTGAAGGTCTCAGGGTAGGAGGATTGCAGGCAGCAGGTGCTCTTGTGGGAGCAGGTAGAGAGTTAATCTCATCAGAGCGATGTGTTCTGGTTAAATGACACAGTTTAATGAAAGTGAAATGGCTCATGTGACGCCAAAGGGCTGTAAGGTTTTGATCTTTCAATTGTGAAGCGTTTTCAAACCTTGCAATCAGCAAGAATGAAGGCTGGAACCTCTGAGGTACCTGCCAGGGCCTCCTCTTGTGACTGTATAAAACCTGTGAACTGAGCCTTGGAGTAAAATGTGGGAGCCTCTGCCAAGGGGGATGGGCTGTTAGAGCTCCCTCAGGATCAGCTCCCTTGGAATTCTGCTATTCCATAAGCTGGCATGAATCACACGAGACACAGCCTTTCAGACTGGACCTAATTAAGCCTCCTGCTTAATTCTGTATGGGCTGACACGGGGAAGAGCTGCTGAAAATGTGTAGCTGTCGCTTGGGCAGGGCCATGAAAAGATGTACAACATAAATCTGTGTCATCCTGGTTCTGAACCCAGGATGCTGCCAAGGCCAGCGTTTGTCAGGGTGCAAAATGAAAAGCCCAGGGCTGAGGGAGCAAAGAATCCAGTTGGTGTTTAAAGCAGGGGAACAGAAAGCTTAGGCCAGAATGAAAAACCACTCTGGAAGGCACGGACAGAGCTGAGTCAGAGATGAGTAAAAAATTGCAGGTCCTTTAGTGTGGCCCAGAAAACTAATAAGGGGCCCAGGGAAGACCTGACAGAGCCCCTGGGGCCAGAGCTTGAAAGGATCCCTGTGAGGAAGGAAGGACAGAGGGTCCAGAGCCGGTGTTCCCTCATGGAAACCCCACAGAGCCCAGAGCTGCCACCGTGGGGACCTGAGGCACGTGCCTGTGCTGCCCCACAGCCCTGAGAGGGAAAGGTGGTGCCACTTTGTGGGTGACAGACATTTCTGAGCTGTGAAGCTGACAGAGATGGTTTCATTTGTGCTTCAGATCCTCCAGAGATCGGTCTTCGAGGGAAAAGTCCCGAGACAGAGAGAGGAAAGACAAGAGCTCTTCTGAGAGGCGGCACGAGAGCACAAACGGCAAATCTCGTTCCAAGAGGTCAGAAGAGAGAGAAGCTGGAGAGATCTGAACTCAAAAACGATCTGTGTTGCACTGTAAATAGTCTGATAAACATTCTACACAAAAGCCTAAATTTTCCCATTTATATTTACTGAATACAACTCATCTTTTGTAGTTTGGGGTTTTTATTGTTTGGCAGATAGCTGTGAGTTTGTAGAGAACACAAGAGTTACGTACTGTTTAACAGGGTTTTGTTTCAGTAGGAATAAATAAACCTGGATGGATGGTTTTGAGCCCAGGCCAGTGTGGACACCCTGTATTTGTCCTGACAGCAGCTGGGGCCGTGCTGTGCCTGGAGCCCTGAGCTGCCCTGACCTTTGTAACGCTTTAGCCCTTCCCAAAAGCCCTCCCTGACCTTCTGTGAGCACACCAGTAGTGCTGGTCCTCACTTTATTCTATTTTTCCTTCTGTTTGTATATGTCAAAAGAATATCCCGATTTTTTTGGTTTTTGTTTTTTAATCCCTTTTAGCGCTTAGCAACCCCATTTTTATGTCTCCAGCTCTCCAACCTGAGAGTTGCCTCAGTTGTCCAGCTGAGGCAAGGCAGGTAAAATTTGGCTCTGATTTATTCTGAAAGCTGTGAGGGTGACCAGATCAGCTGGACATGGGCTCGGGTCTGGTTTTAGTCCCTTGACAGGTCAGACAGTGAGCGTAAGCAAAGCAGTGGGAGACCCGGGCTGGTTTCATCTGCCTGTTTACTGTGCACTCTGCAGCCAGAGCTTGCCCTGGGGGCCTTTGTGACGCGCAGCCCCGAGCTTGGTGAGTTCCCGAGGCCAGGGAGCAGAAGGGGGCGGGGGTGCCCCGGCTGGAGCTGTCCCAGCGCCCGCCCGGGTCTGTGCCCCACCAGGGCTGGCTGTGCCAGCCCCAGCCAGGCTCGGCGTTCTGTGGCAGTTGTGCGAGTGAAGCCCTTGTGTCCCGCCGAGCCGGGCGCTGCTCATTAGCCGGGCGGGGCGGTTAATTACACCCCTTAATTGCCGTTCCCGGGGCGTCCCATCGATGCTGTACGGGCCCGCCCGGCATTCCCCTTCCCCTCCTCCTCCTCCTCCTCCTCCTCCTCCATACGCGGCTCCCCGGTGTCAGTCCCCCGTGCATGCCCCCCTCCCTCCCTCTCCCCGGGTCCGTTTTTACACCGAATTCTGCGGTTTCACGTGTTGTTTTTTGTAACCTGCGCTCGCGTGGGGGGGGTGGGTGGGTGTGGGGATGGGGGGGGGGGCCGGGCGGCGGGCGCGCTCTCGGGGGTGCGCTGTGTACGCGCCTGTCGCTGTTGCCGCCGCGGTTTGATGGTGAGCGCATTAAAGCTGTGTGTTTGTGGCTCCCCCGCTGCTGCCCCGACTCGTTTGTTGTCGCGGGGGCCGAGCCGGCCCCGCCATGGCGGAACGGCCGCCCCGCGGCGCGGCGTCACTTCCGCCGGGCGGCGGGCGATGGAGGCGGAAGTGACGGCGGCGGCGGCGGAGGGTGAGTGAGAGCGGGGCGGGGACGGGCCGGGGGCACCGGGCGGGCTGAGCCCCGGGGTGGGGGGAGCACCGAGCCGCCCCCCGGGCCAGGGGACCTCTCGTTGGGCCGGGCCGGCGGGACCCCCTGGGTGTCATTGACATGGGGGACCCCACGGCTGCCAGTGCCTCCAATAGCGCTTGGCCGAGCCCTGGTGCCTTCCCCGCTGAGCCGGAGGGGTTCCAGCTCAAGAGGTTTCCCAGAAGCACAGTGAGAAGCCTGGGACAGAATTTAATCTCTGCTTCCCAAGCCCGGGCCCTGCCGAGGTCGTTTGCCCCATTTTCGCCGTGTTGGCGGCTGCGGGAGGTGCTTGTTGCAGCACCTGGGGCTGTGCTTCAGTCAACCAGATACGAGAGACAGCTCAGCTCTGCGGGGCTCGGCACACCTGGAGCCTCCTCACAGGGTTAAACTCCTGTTCCTCTCTCCCTCAGCACCCCACGAGCCTGGGCTGCACAAAGAAAAATGCTTTAGTGTGTTCAACTCTGACCTCATTTCCAGCGGTTTTTTCCCCTTTATTTTGTAAGGCAGGAGCCTCTTGCATAACTGCTGGGAGTGAGGGGGCAGCCTGGCCTGCAGTGGGGGGAAATGCAGCCCTGCCCTGCACCAGGGCAGAACTGGGCCGTGTTGGAGGGGCTGTGGAGGCTCCCCAGGGATGGATATCAGGAGTGGGGGGGGAATGGCTTGGAGTGAGCTTTGCTCTGTGTATGTGTGCAAGGGAGGAAAGGGAAAATTCCATTTCTTGGTGGGGGAAAGAGGTTTCCCTTGGGAAGTGGTTGACAAGGACAACAGGGCTGGGAGAAGGATGTTGTTTCATAGAATCACAGACTGGTTTGTGTTGGGAGGGACCTTAAAGCCCATCCAGTGCCACCCCCTGCCATGGGCAGGGACACCTTCCACCAGCCCAGGTTGCTCCAAGCCCCGTCCAACCTGGCCTTGGACACTCCCAGGGCTGGGGCAGCCACAGCTTCTCTGGGCACCCTGTGTCAGGGCCTGCCCACCCTCCCAGGGAAGAAATGTCTCTGAGTGAGGTGGGAGGTCTCTTGGAGAGGTGGGGTTGTCTCTGGATGAGGTTGGAGTGTCTCTGGCATAGGAGGTTCAAACACCTGCTACCCTGGGGTTGTTTCAAGGGATTTGCAGCAGTCAGTGAGGGTGAGTGGCTTGGATCCAGTGGAGGTTCTAAGCCCTGGGACGATAAATGATTGGTGTTTGTGCAGCTCAGTTGTTGTTACTGGCCTGACCTGTAATCAGTTCCACACAGCTTTAGTGCTGTTCTTCATCTGAAGAGTTTTGATCTTCCCATTGCTCTCATGGAAGAAGCACTGGATCATGTTTTGCTCTTCCCTAAACTGAGTTTCTGTGTTTCTGACTCTAGTGAAAACTGCCCTGGGGAAGAGGAGTTCTCTGCTACAAATGCCAAGTGTATCCCATTCCAGGGTGGCTGTGCTCTGGAGGAGTTTCTCATTCCCTTGCTATGGGGGCTCTGGGTCTGTGTCTGTGCCCAAGTGTCATTTTGGAAGAGCCTGATATTTGGAGGAGACCTGTGTTAACAGAGCAAAACAGCAAGAGTGAAGGGAGGGGAAAGGACAATTCCAGCAGGAGAACCACAAAATCCCTGAATGAGTTGGAAGGGACCTTAAAGCCCATCCCATAGCAGGGACACCTTCCACTAGACCAGGTTGTTCAGAGCTCTATCCAACCTGGCCTTGAAGACTTCCAGGGTTGGGACAGCCACAGTTTCTCAGGGCAACCTGTATCGGGCCCTCACCACCCTCTTTGGTGGGGTTTGGGTCCTTACAAAGGCTGCAGAGACACGACAGGAACAGAATCCCCTGGAGTCAGACGGTGCAGGTGACTCAGCAGAGCGATGAGCTCGAGTGCAGGGGGCACAGCCTGAGTGTCCTTTGGGAAGGAAAATCTCATATGGGGGAGCCTTATGTGTTATTTCCTCTTGTCTGGACCCTGATCTAAGTGGGGCTGCAGGAAAGGGAACGAATGACCCCACACTGAGTGTCACAGCAGGTGACTGCCTGGCGGGTTTGCTGCAGTGCCACGCTGTGCATGGGATCAAAACCCAGTTGTCAGCTCGTGGAAAACAGCTGTGATGGGAATGCTGGTTCTTCCTCAGAGCAAAACTTGGCTCTTCTGTCATTACTGATTGCAGCTTGGGGCTTACAGCACTTTCAGGTTGACAGGAAGGGAACCTGCCAGGTGCTTGAAACAAACAAACAAGCAGAGCAAAACCAGCCAAATGCTGTGTTTGTGTTCCTAAAATGGCCAGTCAGAACCTGATTTCATCATTCTGTGGAAGACAGAAACGTGTTGAATATCAAATCTAAATTAGGAGTTTTCCAGGAAGAATGTCTGGTGACATTACAGATACTGTGTTTTGGTGTTTTATGGGTGGAAAATGAGTTCAACCTTCCATCACACTGATTCTTCAATGGTTTCTGTCACCAGCCTTCACCCACCTGACCGTGGTGTGGTTCTCTGTGCTCGTCAGGCACTTCTGCCTGACTGGTAATGGTGGTTTAGCTGCACAAGTGTCCCTGGTCTGGTTCAGATCAGATCTGTAAATCTGTGCTGTGGCTTCAGCAGAAGGGGTTGGTCGGTCCCCCATGAAGGTGAGTAAAGCTGTGTTTGTCCTGAGCACGGTGGTGTTACTGTGGGACAGGAAAGGTTGTTTATTCCCCTCAGCTTTGGTCAGGGTTTGCTCCTAGCTCATCCCATGGCTGGAATAATCAGCCTTCAGAGTTTGTGGAGGGGCTGGAGCCCTGTCTGAGATGCAGGTCCTGGCTGTGCTCCCTTGGTTCAGTTCAGGTCTGTCACACGTGCTTTCTAAATATTTCCCTTTCTACCAAAGTCCTTCTGCCGTCAGGGAGCAGGTGCTGGCTGTGAGAGGTGCAGCAGTGTGGGGATCCTGTCACTGCTCGTTCCCCCACGAGGTGCCTGGGCCAGTTAAACCTCCCGGGGAGTTATTTTGTGTCCTTTTATCAAGCGAGGAGACAAAATGTCGGCTGCTGGAGGGCAGTGAAACCATCTCAAATGCACACTATCATTTTCTGCTTGTCTTCAATTAAACTGATTACCAGAGCTCTCTGTTGCTCGGCGCTCAGGCCCTTCCACAGGCTGCCAGCGTGTACTTTGGCAGCGGCGGGCGATGGGATTTCCTGCATTGTTTGAATCTCTGCCACTGACCTTCGTGGTCCTTGTTCTGGCACCGCCTCTGCTCTGGCAGGGGTGCAAAGGGCATTATTGAAACCCTGAAAGGAAAGGGAGAGAATTGCTTTAAAGGCATCGAGGGCTCTTTGTACTCGGTGGCTCCTGGGGTCATTGCTGCAAAAGGAAGGGGAATTGCTGGGGTTTTGGGATAATTACTGCTTTTTTCATTGTTCTCATCCCACTCTAGATGACAATGGTGTGATTTGCAGTGAGTCATAAAAATAGGGCTTCCGTGCAGCCCTTCTCTGGTGTCGATTTTGGCTGAGGGGGGAGAAGCCTGGTTGTCATTCCTCTTGGGAAGTGTCGTAGGTGCTGGAAGTGCTCAGCTGTGCCCTGGGGCTTTCCCAGCTCCGTACTGGGGGGGCTCTGCTGGAGAGGCCAGCAGAGTTGTGCTGGAGCCCTCTTGCAGCCCGTGCTGTGGGCACTGGTTTTGAGAAGATCCACCTGGAGGGACACCCAGAGCCATCTGCCTCATCCCACGGGAGGTCACAGAACCCGCTCCTGCCTCCGCCCCCATCGCTGCGGCCGCGGCTGCTCTGTGATGGTAAATCATTTGCTCAGCCTCCGCCTGGAGCCTTGTACCTTGAACCTGCTGAAGGTCTGGTGCAGGAACAGAGCTGTGCTCAGCTCTGCAAAGGCTGATTGCGTGGCTCTGTGTTCTTCCCCTTTCCATCTGGAGCCTTCCTGCCCCTGTCAGGTGCCTGCAGCTGGTCTGGAAACAGCCTCGTGAAGGTGTCCCTGGTGTGGCTGGTACGGATGAGAAGGGCAGATCTTTGGAATAAGCTACAACTTCTGCATTATTGATTCACCTGCATGGTATTGTGCAGGTTGGATTAAATTATCTGTAGTGTGAGCCTGTACCTGATGTCATGGAATAAATGCCAGAGTGCTCGGGTTGGAGTAAGTGCTTTGCAGCTCTGGCCTTATAAGTCCAGCAGGCTCTGGGGTTTGTTAAAGGGTTGACAGGGGTGCCAAGTTGTCCCACTGGTCCTGTACCTCACCCCCTGCATTGCCATAGGTCCGTCTCCTCTGCCATTTGTACCCAGAAGGGAAGAGGCCTCTGTGTGGGACAGGGACAACCTGGGGAGCCACAGCTGCCTGAAGGAGCTTGGCCTCCCAGGGTGACTCATCTTGTGTTTCACTGGACCTGTAAATGAACTCGGGCACGAAACATGAGATGCAACAAGCCCAGTTGCTGTTGGAGCTGAAAGCCCATGCTCTCTGTGCTGTGTTAGTGCTGAGTTTGGGCTCTTTTCTGCTGGGGAAGTAAAAGGCTCCAGTGGACGATCCAGGCACGTGACTGCTGGGCACGGTCATGGAAAATTGGCTCGGTTGTCGTGTTTATTTGCTCTGATATAACTTTTCATAACACCGCCATGCAGCTTTTTCCGAGCCCACTGGAATGTGTTATTCTTTATTTCTTCCCTTCTGCTGTTTTTTTTGAAGAAGCTCTGTCAGAGAATCTGTGTGTAACATTGATTTTTATTGTTGTTGTGGGTAATGAGGTACAACCTTCTCCAGCAGAGTAGCGCTCTTTTTTTCCCCCTTTTTATAGCAAATTAGCACAGAACCCCTCTGTTTCTTGTAGCTGTAGCTCAAGGTTATGATTTATAGCAGGAGAAACTAAAATAGCAGTTGTTAGCTCTTCCAGTCTGATGAAATCAAATTTACCTGACTTTAGTCTCAACTCCTGCCTTGTTTTTTCCCCGGGGAGGGAAGTCATCACTCTCTTGCCTTCTGCAGGGCTGGGTTGCTGAACTTATCCAGTGTTTTCTCATCTGAGAAGCTATTGAATAGCTTTGGTTTGCTCCTATACAGAATATGCTGGTATTTGTTTCCCTCTCTCTCCCCTGGAGCAGCTCAAGTGCATATTACAGTAGGGAACAGCCTTACGTTGGGATAGAAAGGTCACAAGTGTTTCCTTTCACCGCTCCGGCTGGGAGTCAGGCTGGCATGCATGGGAGGTGGCAAGAAGTCTTTGCAGCAAAAGGAGCTTTTGGGGTGTTTTTCTGGAGGGGGACCTATAGACCAGTCAGTGCTTTCTGCGTGGGGTCTGTAGCCTCCTTTGTCCGGCTCTGGCACAGCTGATTCCCTCCTCTGAAGAAGAATTAGTGCTATTCCTGCATCCCACAGTCCCATTGCTCCGTGTGGGAGACCTCCAGCACCAGCAGCTCTGTGACAATACCCTGGTTTGCTCACCTCCCAGTACGTTTCCAACGTGACTATCAGGTAGTAACAAGAACATTTTAATGGATTTTTTTTTTTAATACATTCCAGATCTTATTTTAACTCCTCTGCCCACTGTTGCAGGGGTGAAGGGGGGTGAAGGCTGTTTGAATACCCATGAATGAGCTGTGATGGATAACAAAGATTCAGAAGCTGAGATCCACCCTCTGAAGACTGAGGATGCCAAAGCTCAGGAGAACCACGAGAACTCCGTGGAGAGGAGGATCATCAGCAAGCAGACGGCGGGGCTGTCCCGGCTGTCCCGCTGGCGCACGGCCGCCTTCTTCGTCTCCCTCTTCCTCTGCCTGGTCATTGTCTTTGCTTTCTCCTTTATCATCCCTTGCCCAGAGAGGCCAGTGTCAGAGAGAACGTGGTTCCAAAGCTACAACAACGCGGGTGAGTTTGCTGTGGCACAATAAATACTTACCAAGAGTCCTCTGCCACGAATTTGGGTTGTTGGACCTCCACCTAAGCACGACGTGGAGCCAGACCTGCAGGAGTGCTGCCCTTGGGAGCCTGAGCTCTGAATACCTGACCTGGATAAGCAGTGGCCTGGCATAATTGGAGTGGCCTTCCAGGAGGTGTTTACAGGAGCTAGTGGAGAAATTAGATGCTGCTCTGAAGCACTGACAGAGGTAGCAGGCTGGCCTCATTTGTTAAAAAAAAAAAAAAAAAAAAAGGGGAAGGGTATCTGGGAATGAGTCTCTGTTGAAGTTTGCTCTGTAAAAATGTTCCCTGGAAGTCTGAGCTGAAGTTGGAGACAATTAGGCATTTTTTTTCCTCTGTCACTATGACTTTCTCCCTTTTCCCCATGACCAACAGGAAAGAGGAGAAGAAGAAAAGAAGAATTCCATCTTGTTGTTTTTATAAATTGCCTTATAGCTGCTACAGCTATTTTTATTCTAGTTGCTTTGGTTGGCTCTTCAGCCTTGGTCCTGCTCCCCAGTGGCTCAGCACTGGCTTCTGGGAGAGCTGTTCTTTAATCTTGTGTGCAGGATGTGCTGGAAATGCAGAGACAGTGCTCACAGCAGGGACTGAGCTGTGTGTGGTGCTGCAGACATCCCAGGTGCCGCTGCTCTGAGCTCAGGAGACCTGCTTTTAGCTGAGAGGGAGAAAGATGGAATATCTGGGTTTTCTGGGTGGGATTTTTATGCTTCAAGAATAGCAACCCCACACCAAGACCGGAGCTGTTCTTAGTTCAGCGTGGTTCAAATTCTGGCTGCTTGGCTATAAAAATAGACAAATCCACGGGGGGATAGCAAATTTAAAAAATCCTTTGGCAGTAACTTCCTGTCCTTGGTGCTCGTGTATGTGGCATTTTTTTGATACAAAATCCAATTTGTCCTAATGTTACACTGCCTGACATGGAGGCAGTGAGTAGGTCTCTAGGAATTTGTGTTTTGCTCCAGCCAGCTCTGCTGTGGGCTGAGGAAATGCTCACCAGAGCCTGGCTTGTGGTCTCTTACAGTGGCCTACCGGTTCCTTGCTTTGGGAGATGTGAACGAAGACAAAGTGCAAGACGTCCTCTTTGTTTTCAAAGCCAGCAACGGCAGCAGCAGCTTCAACAGCTCTTGCCTGGATGAAGGTAGCTGATTCAGGGACAGAAAGCCTTGTAGTGAGGGCTGCCCTGTCTCTTTTAGTTCTAAGTAGTGAGAGCCTGGGAGATAAAACTGGGTGAGCTGGGTGGGGAGAGGAGCTGGGTGAGTCCCAGCCCCGGGGGGCGGGTGCGGGGCAGCAAAGGTGGTGCAGGTAGAGCTCCCTCTGACATCTCTTCTCCTCAGGGCTGCCTTCTCCCTGTGCCTTTGTTGCTGCCCTGTCTGGCACGAACGGCAGGGCTCTCTGGGAGAGTCCTGCAGCCCAGGATGTGGAGTGGATGGAGTGTGGCATCCAGCAGCTCGGCGGGGCGGGGGCCCCGGGGTGCCTGGTGGTGGGCAAGCCAGTGGCCCTGACAGCCCTTGACCTGCAGACAGGTGAGTGTGGGCAGGCTCCTGCTGCCAGCCAGGGGGCAGGGCCCTGGCAGTGTGACATGACAGGTACATGAACAGAGGCCACTGAGTGTTTAATGACTTGAACACCTCGCCAGAGCCTCGTTTGCTGGGTGTGGAGGAGCTCTCTCAGCCTCGCCGTTCCAAAGGTTGGGCTCTGTGCTGGGGGTTTGTGCCAACCAGTGTTTCATAAGACCAGCCTTCCAACAGCTTTCTAAGCAGGAGGAGCAGTCAGTAGCTGTGAATGTTGCTTTACACTCCCAGGGGCTGGACACGCACCTGCACCTGCAGCCTTTCCCAGTTATTTGTGTGTGTTGTGCCAGAACCGCCTGCAGTGGGAAGAGGAGTGGGAGTTCCAGGGGTTTGTGATTTTCAAGTCATCAAGGAGAGCACTTAGATAAGTACTTGCCAACCTGTGTCAGCAGTCCAGGGTTTTACCTGGAAAGGTTACTTCCTTTCTGAGCCCAGAGATGGAGAAATTCCTCATCATCTTGCCCAACATCTTGCCTAACACCTCCTCGGTGTAAGGAGTGTCGATTGCTCTAGGAGCAACGATCATCTGCTGCACCTTGAACCTTCCTTGCTGATGAAGCCTAAAATACATTTCCATTTTGGGGATCACTGTTTCAAAGGTCTGAACAGTGCATGTTCTCCCTAGGATCCCATTTTCTGTATCTGGTATTGAAACCCTCACAGCCTTTTTTCTGAAAATCGTGAGAGAGAAAAAGCAAGAGGTACCAGTGGAGATACCTTAGCACTGTTTCTCTCATGTGCAGGCCTTAGCACAGGTTATTTTTAGACTATTAATGAAGTAGTTGCTTTCAGGTCAAAGTGGAAAGAGTTGGCTGCTGAGCCAAAGGCATGGAACTAAAGACAGCCATAAAGAAGCAGCACAAGCACGGAGAGAAGGAGCCAGGCTAAGCTACAGGTCACAGCCATACAGTAAAGAAAACATTCCATAGATAACTTAAAAGCAAGAGAGGAAAAAATGCTTCAGATAGAGAGGTGGATAACCCAGAAGTTTACGTATTTGATGCCTTTTTGCTGTTAAGTAGGTTAAAAGCAGTTTCTGAGCGTGGTTGACTTTTACTGGGGGTTAGGAGGGCAGAGTAGAATAAAATGTATTTAAATAGGCTAAATGTATTCAAAGAGGCAGAGTCTGACTTACATCACTGTGTGCTAAAAACAGTAGCCAGCACAATCTTTAGCTGTTAATGATTCATCATGGTGGAGGATTTGATGAGATTCCAGGGCTCTCAGGCTGTCTAGCCCCTGCCTGTAGGAAGATTGAAGTAGAGATAGGCAGATTATCATCTGAAAGTGTCTGATGTGGTTTTGATCATTCAATGCTGATAAAGTTAGTGTTCTGTCAATTCAAGCTGTGTTAAGCCCTGCTTTCTTCATTGCCAGAAGAAGTGACCTGAGCAAACAAGAAGGGAAGTGTAGGAGTGCAAGCTGCTGTTTGTGTGGGATGTCTGACATTCCTGCATGTTTATCTTGCCAGCAAACTGGGACACAAGAGCTTAAGATTAACTGTTCCAGGTCAAAGCAAAAGTCTTTGTAGCTGTGTATTCCCTCTCTGCGAGGGCCAGCAGCAGAGTCTTGAGGAAGAGGATGGGAGTGAGTGTTTTGTTACACCTTCTCTCTTCACCTGATCCTCCAGCAGCCTGCACTGTGAGCCCTGTGGTGAGCTGCTGTAAAAGCAGTGTGTTGCAGTTTTTACTGCAACAGTAAAAACTTCAGTCTTTACTTTATAGTGTTTACTGTGTTGCAGTGAAAGATTTGGTTAGCTCTGGTCTCCTGAGGGATGTGGCAGAAAAAGCAGCACAATGATCAGATGTGTGGAATTGCTTCTGTGTGAGGAATCACAGAACTCCAGCCTGGAGAATGTCTGCCAGGGAGAAAAGTCTCTGTGTCCTCTGCAGCTGCTTGAAGTGAGAGCTGAACTCAGTTTATCTAAGTTCCAATTTTATTACTCCTTCCAGACAAAAACAACCCCAACCCTTTCACCCAGGTTAGATTTGCAGTCTAGGCACTTGTCTAATTTCCATCTTGGCTCCTCTTGCTGTGCCTCTGCTGTGACCTCGGGCTCTGAGGAAGCACCACAGCACTCAAGGTGTCAGACAGGATTGTCCCATCTCCCGGTGATGGAGCAGGAGGGGACTGGTTTCACAATTCCTGCTCTTTGGGTGTTGGGTTAGAGCATGAAAAGCTTCTCAAGTGCTTGGAGCTGAACCTGTCTCACTGCTCCCTGTTTCTGTTAAGTCAGGCTGTTCTTTTAAGAGGCTGAGATGCTTTCTCCCAGACTACTTTCTGACCAACAGAGATTAGAGCTTTATGCATTAGCAGGTGAATTCCATCAGCCTGGTCTGTCTTTGGTATCTTTGGACTGTGCTGAATCTGGGATGTTGTAAATTAAAACTTCAGTTCTCTCCTTCCTCTGACTGCTTGGTGTCTTCAGGGGCAGAATTCTTTGCCTTCCCATGATTTCCTAGGAAATCTGCTCTCCTCTACTTCACATCTGTTGTCATAGCAACAAATCCAAGTGGTTTTTTTGTGTCTTGCATTAAAAGCTTTGGAGGAATCCTACTGGAAATACATCCTGCCTTAAATTATTGCAGACAGCTTCAGGTAGTAATTCCTTGGCCTTCAGTCCAGCTGCCTTCCCGATAAAGAGCAGATGATTACTGTGCATTCCTGACAGGATAATTGCTGTGTAAAGGGAGGGTCAGCATTTCCCCTCTGGGCACCTTATAAGACACTGGAGTGTTCCTTAAAACCCCCCCAGCAGTGTCCTCCTCACCAGATTCCATTGGAGATTCCACTGGGCAATGACTGGAAAGTGGCCAACAGCCTCTGAGAGAGTGGATGGAGTGGAACCACTCAACTGTTCTGGAGCTGTTGAAGAGAAACCAACCTCCACCTCCCCCATTTTTTTTTAAAAAAAACAAAGCTTTTCTACCTCAGTTTACAAACAAGTTTGTGTTCTTCCAATGGGGGAGAGGTGGGATGTGGCCTGAGACCTGGCTGGTCATGTCAGCATGGAACAGCTGCAGGAGGCAAGTTGCAGCAAAAAAAGGTTTTGCCAGGAAGAGATGCAACACTGTGGTCAGAATTCGGCTGCTTCATGGTCTAAAAAATATCTGTGCAGATTTAGGTGCAGAGCAGCAGGGATTTAGATCCCAGCAAAGGATTCTCCATGCCATGAACGTGCTGGGAAGCTTGTTAATCTAAGGCACAAAAGGAAAGCAAGCAGTTCTTTGTGCCAGGGTTTTGGGTGCATTCCTGCAGGCAGGTGGGGTTACTTTCCAGTGGAAGATGAAATTGTGGATACTGGGATTCATTGGGAATGCAGAAATGCAAGGAAGCACCCCATGATGAGCATAAATGTGGCTGGTTGGTGGTGCTGTTGGGCTGGAACAGGAGCATTCAGCCTAAAGTGCCTCTCAGTGACTGTTTCACACTGTCTTCTAGGGGAGGTTCAGTGGAGACAGTCCAGTGACTTTGGAGCTAATTACACTCTGCTGACTCCTGTGTCAGTGATCCCAGATGTGGATAATGATGGAGTGCAGGACCTGGTAATCTTCATTGCTACAGGAAAGAAGGTATGTCCCCCTGCAGCTCTGATAACCCCAGTGGCTGGACCACAGGGCATGGCAGGAATGCTGTTTATTTCCACCTTGTGGTCTAACAGGAAGTGTCCAGAAGCCTCTGATTTCTGTGGGTTTGGGGTGGGTTCTTTCTCACCCTCCAGAGATGTACTTGCAAATCGATGCAAGTGTTTTAAAGGTTTAAAAAAATAAAATAAATCAAAGAACTGGCCAGGAATCCCTCCCCCTGTTCAGTCTGCTCTCCTCACTGTATGTTCCTGGGCTGCCTGTGGAGAGAGCCTGGGCAAGATGAGCTTGCAGTTTTCTGCTTCTCTGCCCAGAGAAGTGGAAGTGAACAAATCCTGACAGCTTTGGCTCTTAGATCAAAGCACAGCTGACAGACAGTGCTTTTGTACCACCACTGCCCTTTTCTGATCCCTCCCCTCTCTCTGCCTGTGGTCTGCTTTTGCACTGCTCTCTTGCCAGTGTCACTGTGCTGGTTAATTCTGACCTGGGTTCATTCAGTGAAAGAGCTGCTGGTTCTGTTGTCTCTGTCCCCAGCATTGCTTTTCCCGTTTCTGAGAGGGGGAAAGTCGTGCAGCTGAGACTGTTTTTGTACCAAAATATCTGCATCTGTGATTGAGTGGCACAGCATTGTATGCATGCCCGGTCTGTCCTGTTCAAAGCACACAAGTTACAGTCTCCTGGGAGCAGTGGGAGCCCCATGTCCTCATGCCAGTCACAGAATCACAGATGGAAAAGACCTCCAAGATCGCCAAGTCCACCCTTTGCCCCATCCCCACCTTGTCCCCCAGTCCACTGAGTGCCACGTCCAGTCATTTCTTGGCCACCTCCAGGGATGGGGACTCCACCACCTCCCTGGGCAACCCCTCCCAGTGTGTAACAACCCTTTCAGTGAAGGAATTACTCCTAATAGCCTGGACCTCCCCTGGCACAGCTTGAGGCCGTTTCCTCTCACCCTGTCTCTTGTTCCCTGGGAGCAGAGCCCGCCTCTGGCTTCCCCCTCCTGTCAGGGATTAGTAGAGAGTAGAAGGGTCACTCCTGAGCCTCCTTTTTTCCAGGCTGAGCCCCCCCAGCTCCCTCAGCCGCTCCTGGTGCTCCAGCCCCTTCCCAACACTGTTCCCTTTTCTGAACATGCTCCAGCTTCTTTAATGGGGGGCCCAGAGTTGGACACAGGACTGGAGGTGTGACCTCAACAGTGCCGAGTACAGGGGACTGTCACTGCCCTGGTCCTGCTCGCCACTTAGGGGCTGGTATAAGCCAGGTGCCATTGGCCTTCTTGGCCAGTGTCTTCCATAAGAAAATAGGGTTTTGCTGTCTGAGGCATTGTTGTTGCCAGAATCATCAGAAATTCTATCCTCTCTGACTCCTACGGTTCTCTTCTGTTTCCTTTCCTCCTTGCTTTTGCTATCTCAGTTATCTCAAGACTTTTGTTTTTTTTTAATCTTAGCCAGCCAAGAAATGTTTGAATGTAGCCTCTGTTCTGCAAGACTGCCTTTTGATCTGTTTTCCATTTAAGCTCTCTAGCTATCTTGGTATGAAATCCCTTCCTCCCTCCGGACTTGGCAAGCATTCTGTCAACTTAAGGGAAAGTATGTTCTTTTTTGAGAAATCACACAAACTGTAGGGAGCTTGAGTGGTGCTGTGCAGCTTGGAAAGGGCAGCCTGGTCAGAAGAGAGATTCAGAACCAGAGTGAAGGAGCTTTGCTGCTATCAAGGGCTGAAGCTGAACGTTCCTGAAGGGGAAAGGGCTGTGAGCAATCTGTAGGGAAGGGTCTGTGTGCAGGGGGTTTAGATGGCAGCTTTTTCAGACAGCCTCATTGACCCCCTACCTGCTGCAAACTTCAGCACCAGTACACCCTGGAAAATCCAGTTTTCAGGATCTCCATCACCTCTGGCAGCTCACAGAGGGGTTGGGCAGTGCAGGGGGTGAGGTGGTGCGTGTTCTCTCTCCATGTGGGAACACATTTGGCTGTCACTTTGCCAGGGCAGCTGCTGGACCAGTGCTTGCCAGTAAAGGTGATCCTGGTCTACAAGAGCTGGTTTGTGTCTCCTCCCAGTGCAGGAGGCTGGGAACAGCTGCTCTCCCTCTCCAGTTGTGTTCTCATTCTCCTCAGCAAACTTTATCCCTTCATTCACCTGCCAGACTCTCCAGATTCACTTCAGGAGCAGCAGATTTCCTTCGCTCCCCCAGTGCATCCCTTTCAAGGAAGAGGGAAGGGTTCCTGCCTGACTCAGCATCTCTGTGGATGCTGTTTCTCTGAGCCTGATGTTTCTCTTTTCCCTAATGTGCATTGCTCTCCCCAGACTGTGACTGTTGCCCAGATCACATTTGAATCTGATCCTGATTTTAACCTTTATTCCCCTGGGTGAAATGTTTTTTAGTGGATTCTGTTACCCTGCACAAAGAATAGAAAGAGAAAGAAACCTATCAGCTCTTTTATCCCCTTGGACTTTACGTCAGCTTTAGGAGAAGTAGATTAGGGCACTTAAAACATTTAGCAGAGCTGCCATGTGAAGCCAAGTTTCCCCTGTGTCCATCTGGTGCTTTGTTTCTGCCTTTAGCTCCTCTCTCTCGTTGTCCCTGCTCAGTAGGCTCGAATGGATCTTCACTGTCCCTAGCAGAGCTGGGGCTGCTGTTCAGCAGTCCTTGTCTGCAGGGAAGGTGGGTGGCAGAGGCAGCAAAATCTCAGGGTAAAGTGGCTGTGCTGGAATTGCCTTTCAAACCTGCAAAATTATTTACAGCAGAGGGGTCACCAAACTCATGCCCACTCCTCCAAAACCAGGGAGAGACTTCCCGTCCCAGCCTGTGCTGCTCCCATTGAGCTGCTGTTCAGTATCAGTTTTAACCTTGTCGTTTTTTTGGTTTTTTTAATCCCTTCCCTGTGTAGATTAAGAGCTTCATCCATTCAGGAAAGAATGGCCAACAGATTGGCTCCACTGGCAGCCTGGCCATGGATGGGAGCGCTCGCTACATCAGGCTGAACCTGGGCTCCTCCCCCTACTTCCTTTTCTACACAGGTACAGTTCTGCCTGGGAATTCAGTCTGGAAGAGTGAAATCAGGATTGCTAAACGTTTTTTTGGCTGAGAGAGTGTTTTGCATTCCTAAAAGCCATGTGGTGCTTTCACCTGGCCAGAGAGCTGTTCAGGGCCAAGAGAAGGGAGGGCTTCTGCTTAAACTGTGGTTTATTACGTACTGTAGTGATTTTATTTAACAAATGTCAGGCATGTAAGGATTAAGCAGTCATTTATAGCAAATGATTACTGTGGAGCACTTGGATTACGAACAGATAAGATGTTGAAAGCATTCAATAGCAGGCTTGAATCTCGAAATACCACTACAACTCTATGATGCAAGCCCTAAAAATATAGTTTATCTGCCAGATCTGGAAAATCATAGAGTTCAGAGCAAGGGCAGGATAACTTATCTCATTCTTGCATTCTTTTTTTTTTTTTTTTTCTTTTGCACAGAAAACTCTCTCTATGCATATTCCCTGAAAGATCTGTACAGTGCAGCAACTGGGATGGAAACAAAACTTTCCAGCCTCCAGCAAGATCCTCAGTGGGAGAAGAACATTGACAGCACCACGCACCGCTTGTCCCTTCTCAGGTGTGAGGTTATTTTTTGGGGGCTGGTAGAGTTGGAGGGTGCTGGTGTTGCTGTCAGAGTGGGCTGCTGGGGCTTTGTTCTCTCCTGGCTACGTGGCTTTTGGACTAGGAACAAATCCAAAGCTCAGGAAGAGGGCTGGTGTTAATGGCCTTGTCGGGGGTTCGCAGAAAAACAGGGGAAGCAGGTTGGGGTCTCCTGTATGCATTTCCTGTGCAAGTCAAAAACCCAAAACCTCACAAGAAAGCCTAATGATTTCTCTGTCCTTGTTCAGCTCTGGAGGCTTTCGCTACCTGGCAAAAATTCCTGGGCAGTCACGGGACAACATCTTGGTTATAAGCTCAGAGATGGCCACGCTGATCAATGGAAAGAATCTCCAGACTTTGTGGACCCTCAATGTGTCCCGTGCTTTGAGGTACTGTTCCCACTGTGGGCTGGATGTGGCATTTCCAGGCTCCCAGCAACAGCAGTGTCCTGGCAGATGCTGATTTTGTTTGCCCGTGGTCATATCTGTGTTGTGTGCCCCTCTGCTACCAAATGTCAGGGGCTGCTTCAGAATGGAGGAGCCCAAAGCTCTGATCCCTCATTCTGTGCCTGCTGTGACGTGGCTGGGCTCAGGGTTGGGGTGGTACCAGGCTGACCCAACCTTGTAGCAGTCGAGTCTCTTACCAGGGCAGCTGTGGGAGGATGGAGGCTGCTTGGAAAGAGCAAGGTGTGCCCAAGCCATGGGGGTGGGTTCTGATCTCTCCCTTCTCTTTCTGTCCCTCAGTGAGCCACTGCTCGGTTACTACAAACCTGATGTTCTTGGTGTTGTCCTGGAGAGTGAAATTGGACCCAACAAGAAGAAGGTTTGAAACCTCTTCCTTTTAACTTCACTTTTCTCTGTATTTCACAGCTCAGGCAGGCATTGAGTCAAGGACAGCTGGTGGGATGTGTTCCCTCTGGCTGATTTTAGGAGGCCTTAAGCTAGGAAAGGATCTCTTTCAACAGGTTATTGAAGCCAGCTCAGGCACTTTAATTCTCTTCTCAGCAAGAGGCTTCAATGACAGAACTTTGAACCCCTTGAAATAGCTGCAAAACTTGTGGCTTGAACGTGGCCCACCCCAGCTCTCACAGCCCTGTGATGCTCCACTTCAAGTATTTCCTCATCTTCCCGTCTGTCAGATACTTGTTCCCACAGACAGTGTGGGGAGAGACAGCTGACCTGACTTCTCTCTCGTGGCTTGTTAGATCCCTTTGTTACGAGTTCCTTTCCTTTCTTCCCTGCTAGGTGATGATTGTTGAGAGTGCATCTGGAGCAGTCCAGTGGGACCTGACTCTGAACTCGGGAGCAGAGAGTCCTGGGCCAGCCACGCTTTCCACTGCAGATCACCGGTCCACCTTCCTCATCTGGGGGGACTACGAGGAGCCAGGCAACGAGACAGTGAGTGCTGCTGCTGAGGGGCTGCTGTGCCCCAGACTTTGGGCCAGAGTTGGGTGGAGCTACTCCCTTCTCCCAGGTGGCATTCTCATCTGTCTGTGCCGCTGACACCCACACTGGGTGTGGGGTCTCTGCTGGAAGCAGCCAGAGCCCTGTGTGTGACCTGGCCTCTACTGGGTCCTCACAATGTCCATAGCAGTGTCCCTGCTAGCAGGTGGTGGCACCAACAGCTTTTGTCATCCTCAGGCTGGTTATGTAAAGAAAAGGAACCCGGTGGGTCTGTCAGCAAAGTCCCTGGGTGCCCAGAGCCCTGCCTTGGTGTGGCACTGTGAGTGAGGTGAGAGGCTGCTGCTGCTACCCTTGGAGTTGCTGCCATTTCTCTGGGAGCCTCCCATGGCAGCACTGCATGCAGTGATCTCCCGTGGCCATGTGAATATCCTCTCCCTGCCCCAGGCAGCCTCTGGCAGCCTCAGTGCACAGCTCAGCTGCTGCAGAGCCCTCCGGGGCAGTGACAGGCAGCGTTGGTGACAGGTTGTGTCTCAGAGCGTGCTGAAGCACAGCTGAGCCTCCTCTGCTTTCCTCGCTCACTCTGCCAGCCCTGAGGTAAAAATCTGTCTCCTGCCTGCAGCAGGCAGGCCAGCTATTTTCAGGAAGCTTGGGGTGAGGAGGAGAGCACTGAGCAGAAAGCAAAATCCCAGCACTAGTCCTGGTGACATCAGCCACCATGAGTTGGGCTGACATGGACAAGTGTCTGACTGGATGAATCCAGCCCAGCATGAGCAATAGCCAAGCCAGGTGCTGGTGTTGTCTCTGGGATAACGTGTGGGTCTGTGCCCTGATCTTGTGCTGTTGGTTGCAGAGATCCACAGCTCCCCTCCAGAAGCTGTACCTTTTCCACCCTTCCTACAATAACATCCTCTTGGAGCTGCGCAATAACACAGACCAAATAATTGCATTCAGTGGTAAGTCCTCTCCTTCCAGCCCTGCAGCAGGGAGCTGCAGGAGGACACTGGTCCCTCCTGGCCTCTCTGGGTGTGTGGTGTTGGGTCTGGGGGCAGAGAGACCTCAGGCTGGGCTTTCCCTGTGCGTTGCAGCCGCGCTGTTCGAGCGGAGCCGTCACGCCTGCTACGTCCTGCTGAGGGGCCCCCAGCCCAGCCAGGAGCCAGGGCCCGTGTCACTGATGAAGAGGAAGCTGAAGGAGGACGTGTCAGAGAGCAAAGTGATCTGGCTGAACCAGGTGGCCGTGGACAGCGAGGAGTACATCCGGAACCGCCTCTACAGGATGCGATTCCACAGCCGAGACTGAGCCCGCCCGGGGAGGGGGAGAGGCTGCCCGGGCCAGGCGTCTCCAGGCTGCCTCTGCTCTGCAGCCGTGCTCTCGACAAGCCCAGATCATGGAATCAGATGGGAAGCTGCCTTTCTCGACCTGCAAACCAAAGCGTGGCTGGCAGGGAAGCACCCCCAGTGTCAGGGGACACCCAGGCTGTGGGGGCAGCTGCTGGTGCATCCATCCCCAGAGCTGATGGGACTTCAGTGCTTGGCCACCACTGAGGTGTCGTCAGCTCGGGGAAGAGGGCTCTCCCCTCCATCCCTCTGTGCCCACAGAACTGTGCTGACTCAGGAGTGTGTCTGGAGGAAAACATGTGCTTGCTGGGGACGCTGGAGTGGATGATTTCTGGGGTGTTTGGAGCTCGATGTGTGGTGTTAGGTTTCCTTTCTGAGTCAGCTCTCCTGGCTGGGGGAGAGGTGCTTGGCTGCAGGTTGGTTTGCAATCACCCTCTCCTGGATTTGGGCCCTGCTTCAGTGGTGTTGGGGTGTGTGTAGTGCCCGACCCCAGTCCGTGGGGCTGGGGGTCACCTGGGCCAGCAGGGCACAGGTTAAAGTGTTCTACTTAGAAAATGGCCTTTTCTCCTAAGAACAGCCCCACATGCCCTACTCTGCAGTCACCAGCCTGCCTGTGTCTGTCTCCTCTGCTGCTTCCCTCCCAGCCAGGCTGTGCAGTGTTGGTGACACCGAAAGGGAGCTGGTCTCCCACCTGATGGATGCACAATGTTCCTCCCTGCCCTCAGTCTGATTATAGGTGATGAGGGATGCACCCTGAGCCCAGGGTGGCTGGTCCCTGGTGGTGCCAACACCACCTCTCCTGGTTTAAAGGAGTCAGAGGATCTAGGACTTCTTTTTTTTTCAGAGTAGAATTGCACTTTAACCTTTCCTGGGAGCTGGGATTGCTGCTCTGGGAAGCCCTGTACCCAAGTGGCAGTGCCAGCTCCTTGCTCATTCAGCCTTGCAGCTGCTGAGGAACCTTCTCCAAGCACTGTCCCCTCTGCCAGGAGGGGGGCAGGAGCTCCATGCTGCTTCCCTGCCCTGGGAATTGAAGTGATGCTGGGTGGGGATCCTCGGGTGCCTCTCTGCCCAGCCCAGTATCCTGGGGGATGGGACAGGTTGCTGTGAGGAGATGACATGTTCCTCCTGGAGATCTGTGTAGCATCAGGTGGGTGTTTGCTCTGCCCTGTCCTGGTGGGTGCCAGTGCAGGCTGTAGAAACAAGGCGCAGAGCCTGGAAAAGGGATTGAACTGCCTGCTTAGTCCTGAAGATAAAAATTAACCCTAAAAATAACCTCTCTCAGGCTCTGCAGTGCCTGGAGGGGGTTTGGCCAGTGCCTCCCTCCCCTGCTGAGTCTCACACTGGAGGATGTGCAGAAACACTGTAGGATGGGAAACTTAGTGCCAGGCTGTGCAGGGTCAGGCACTGGCTCTTCCCTTCAGCTGAGTCTGAATGTGCCACAGGGCAGCTGCTGTCACGTCTCATGGCACAGCTTCAGCCTTCCCAGCCTGACAGCCCAATGACCTGGGCTGCCTGGACAGTCACCTCCTGCTTCCAGCTGGCCTGGTGGCTGCCTAAAGGATGCCCTGGCTCCCTCTGCCCAGTGACCAATATCCCAGGCAGTCAAGAGAGCCAGTCCTGGGGCATCCAGGCTGTGCCAGGAAGCCAGGGATGCTCCCTGGAAAGCACACCACAATCTTCAAAGCACCCTGGGCTCAAAATAGTGAGTTTCCTTCTCTTCCTCTCTTCACAGCCTATTTTCTGAGGGAGTCTGGGGTCACAGGGAGGTTCCCCTGCTGTGTCCCCCAGCCGGGGTTGCCTCTTTGCTCAGCACCTGAGTCCTGGCAGCCCCACAGGTCCCTGTGCCAGCATTTCAGCCATAAGAGGCTCCAAGAGCCAGATTCAGGCTGCCCTTCAGCCAGCTGGGACAGGGCAGGAGTGTGGCTGCAGGTGCTGGGCAGGGAAACCCCAGGCTTGCATATCAGTCCAACCTGAGTGTTGGATGTGGATTGTATCCCACTGAGATTCCCCTGGCAGGGAGTGAGGTGCCTGGGCTGTATTCTCACCACACTCCCTCCTCTGATCCCTTTCCCATAGGCACACTGAATGTTCCTTCAGGAGAGCTGGATTTTCAGCTTTGGGGAGCTTTTCTGGCTTTAAGTTGTCCATTCATTAATGTTTCCAGGTACTTTTGGAAACGCAGATTTCCCTGTGGCAGCTCAACTAAATGCATCAGTGCCAAACCAGCACCTTCTTAACAAAACCAGTCCTTTCTCCAGCTTATTTTCCTGTGTAATTGTTTTTTTTTTTTTTTTCTGCAGTATTTCCTGAATGACTTTGTGCCTTGATTCAATGACCCAGCTGGGTGGCGATGGCGTATTATCACTGTGTTCTGTGTTGGTGTGGTTTTTAACACTGAGACTGTTTGATTTGGTTCTTTAACTTATTGCAAATTGTGCCGTACAGGACTCGCTCTAACCGGAATGGTTTCAATAAACCCTCTTTTGCATTGTTTGTAAACGGTGCCCTGCTTTGGTGTTGCAGCGGAGGTTACACGAGGCTGCTGGGATTTTGGCAGCCCTGTGCGTGACTCCTGAAGGCAGACCCCCCCCCTCCCCCCCTTTTTGGGAGGGATGCAGGTGTCCTGGTGATGCTTTTGTGGCTGAGGCGCTGCCCTGCCTCAGTGCCCAGGAAAAGGGCGGGAGCGTGTGGAGGGAGGCTGGAGTTAGATAACCAGGCTGGGCCAGCCCGTCCCTGCCCCCCGCCCGGGGCTCCGTGACCTGGTTTTACACCCCAGATTCCTGCTGCAGTCCATCAGCATGAAAAGCTCATGCCGGGGCTTGGATTTGGATCAAGCCGGAGGGAGACGCGTGGCAGGCGCTGTCTCCGGGAGCGCGGGACCATCTGTCGCTGCCCGGTGCCTGCCAGCCCCGGGCCCCATCCTGTGACCGAGGCTCCAGCAGCTCCCACTGCCCCCGGGCCCCTGTGCCTGCCCCAGCACTGAGCTCAGAATGCCCCCTGCTCCACGCCAGGGATCCCAGGCTCTGTAGCAGGGAAGGATGCCGTAATAATCACCAGCATCCCAAGCACCCGCGGTGTTTGTTAGCTGGAATGCGGGCTGGAAACACCCCCAGCCTGCTCTGCTCTGTGGGTCCCTGGGTGCGTGTGGGGCGGGCTGGGCTCCAAGGGTGAGCACTGGTGGGCACCAGCCCCCCTCTCCTTTACGTAACCACCCCTGATAATCCCCCACAGCCGGGGCTCGGCTCCCGGGAAGGGAATAATCCTGCCGTGCGATCCTCGCCCTCTGCTCAGATTATCGGCCCATGGGCAGGGAGAGTGGCTCAGCTGCCAGCCCTGCTCCCTGTCCCCGTGCCAACCCACAGGGCCCTGGCAGCCCGGGTTTGCTTCTTTGGCTTCTCCAGCCCTGCTCCCTAGCTGGTCCTCCCGGCCTGGGGTCTGCACTTGCTGGGTGCTGCAGGCAGGGGAGGGAGTTGCTGCCAGCTCAGGGGGTACAGGACACAATCCAGCCTGGAGAGGTGGCCAGCACCTTGTGCACTTCGCACCCTGCTATGGCCTCCCTTGTCCCCCTTCCCTGAAAACCGCGGGAGCCTCAGTGTTTCCCCATGGGGGCTTTATTGTCCTGTGCCCGGGCTGGGGGCGGGAGGGGGGGTGACCCCGCACCAGGCCGGCTGGGTGCGGGTTCCCCGAGGGAGAGGAGAGTGTGGGGATGTGAGCAGGGGCTGCAGCGGGGCCAGCCTGGCCCCGGGGGGTTGCTGGGGGGGATATGGCTTCTCTCCTTCAGTGCTACTGCCGGCAGGGTCCTGCGGCGGGGCTGGGCTGTGCTGGGTCACGGGGCTCTCGTGTTGGCGGGGGGCTGCAGCCTCAGCTCTCCTCCTCGGGGACAGGGGCAGTCGAGGGGCTCCTGCTCCTCTCCTCGGCATCGCCCGCGGGCAGGAGCAGGGCCGGGCTGGGGCTGGAGTGCCGCTGTTTGCGCATGAAGGGGAACACCCTGCGGGCAGAGCGGGGTCACAACCAGGAGGGACCACCCAGCGCCTCGGGGGGACGGTCCCTGCCCTCACCGCTTCTTGGTCTCCGGGGGGATGATGGCCTCGGCCAGGAGGTTTTTGTAGAGGTCCGACTTGAGGAACCGCGGGTAGGAGTCCTGGGCGAGCAGAGGCGTCAGGATCCTGCCCAGCCCTGCCCACCCAAGCCCTGCCCTCACCCACCTTCTTCATCAGCATGTAAATGTGCATCTGGGCGTCGTCCATCACGTAGCGATGGGGCGTCTTGATGCCCTCCAGCGTCCGCTCCATCGTCTTGCTGTCGATGTTCACCCAGCGCGTGGCCCCGGGAGCCAGGAATTGCCTGGGGAATCACCGGCGGTGCTGAGCCCGGCCCCGCAGGGGGACCCTCCCCCAGACCTTGCCCCCCAAACCCTGGCCCCGCTGGCACTCACTGGTAGATGGAGTCCACGATCTCGGCGATGCGGGACTGCTCCCCGTAGCGCAGCTCCTCACACGCCTCCCAGAAGCTCAGGTTCTCGGCTGGGGAGGGGGATGTGGTGCTGGGCATCCCCCATGGGCAACCCCCAAAGGCCACTGTGGCCGGGCATGTGGCCCTGCAGCCCCCCTGGGATGGAGCCAGCTGGGATGGCGTGGGGCAGTGGGTCCAGGGGAGCTGGGACAGGTTAGTCAGGAGGTACTGGGATGGGGTGGTAGATTTGGAATGGCAGCATGGAGATCTGGGTTGTGCTATGCCAGGACAAGGCCATGGGTTGGTTTGGTGATGTTGGGATTGGCCAGTGGATTAAGCACTACTGGGACACGGTGGTGAGTTTGGAGGTGCTGGGACAGGGTGATGGGTGTGGGGGTGCCAGGACACAGTGGTGGGTTTGAGGGTGTGGGGCTGGGGCTGCTCACCACTGAACTCCTTCTTGAGGAATTCGAGGAGCTGTGCCCGCCCCAGGGGATCCATGATGAGCTCGCTGAAGTTGAAGCCCCAGCGCTCCACGCGCAGTTTCGTGGGGGTTGTCACCCTGCAGGCAGCACCAGCATTGGGGCTGGCAGCCCTTGGCTGCCTTGTGTGACCCCACACCCTGTCCTTAGATGGGGCACTGGGGGGGGCGTGGGATGGGGTGCTTACGTGGGGGCGTTCATGACCCAGTATGTGGTGTCGTCCGTGATCCAGGGGTTGCTGGGCAGGCAGCCGGACATGATGGGGTCGTGGGGCACGTACTGCTCGTTGAACTTGATGTACCTACCGGGAGCAGTGGCTGGAGGTGGCCAGGGCCACCGAGCCCAGCCACCCCGGGGACACCATGGGGATGTGTTGTGGGCGTGCCCGGGCTCTGCAGAGCCTCAGCTCCACTCCCTGCTGAGGGTTATTGTGCTGTGGTGCCACCCACCATCTGCAGGAATGGGGGTGCCCCCTCACCCCAACAGGGACCTGTAACTGGGGCAGCCACTGCCACTCACCCCTCGAGGCAGATGGAGGACTTCACCCTGGTCCTGGCCATGGCCTTCCTGCAGTACTCGATCTGGGGCCAGGTGCAGGGGAGATATTGGGGTGCCTGGCAGCCCATGACACCCAGGGGCCACCCCAACCCCTTGCCCCACTCACCTCCCGCTTGTAGTAATCCATGTTCTTGGTCTGCAAGAGACAGGCAGGGCCGGGTGAGGGCAGGGCAGGGCCAGGACATCATGCCCTGCCATCACCACCCTGCCAATCCAGGTGTCTCCCACCCCAGGACCTCGTAGCCCATCCCTGTGGCCTCCAGTCTCACCCCTGCTGGCTCAGCCAGCACAGCCCACGAGGTGTGACCCCCCCCTCACCCCAGTGTGACACCAGCCCTAGGTTAGTGACACTTACGTGGGCAGAGGACACGGCACACGGCGCAAAGAAGAGAAAGTGGGTGGTTAGTGAGGACAGACTGGGGGTGCTGGGGCAGCATTAGTGGGGTCACGACACGGGGAGGGTTAGAGTTAGGGTTGGGGCTCCTGGCAGTGCAATGCCCTGCAGGGATTAGAGGTGCTGGCACAGGGGGTGGTGGGTACATGGGCAAACACACAGACCCCCCGACTCAACAGGGTGGGCACACAGATGTTAGCAGAGCTGGGGCTCACCACCCCCTTCCCTCCCCCAAATGTGGACAGAGCCTGTGGTGGGTGGGATGGGCACCCCCTGGGGCAGCTCGACACCCTGGCACAGGCACATGGCTGTGCCCTGTGCCCCTTGACAGCCCCAGGGGTGCCTGGACCCCCCCACTCACCAGCTGGACACGGGTGGTGTGGCAGTTCCTGCGCTCGGGGCCCTGCTCCAGCACATTGGGGACTCCCGGCTGCAAAGAGTGCATCGTGCTGGAGGTTGGGGCTGTGTGTGGTGCCAGGGCGTTTCTCAGGGCTGCACCCTCCAGCACGGCACCCCTCACCCCCCACGGTGCTCACCGGGGGCCGGTTGACGAGCCAGAACGCCTGCTCCTGGCAGTCGATGACGATGCGGTCGCCCTTCCGCCGCTGCTTGGCCGCCCTGCCCGTGCAGAGGCAGCGGGGGAGCGCTGGCACCCCGCACCCCGCCTGCCCCGCACCCGCGGGGGCTCCGTCCCGGCCGTCCCGGGGGGCGGCGGGGCCGTGCCCGCACTCACCGCAGCTGCTCCCGCGCCTGCATCACCACGAAGTCCCACGTGTGGTTGATCCGCTTGTGCAGGAGGTTGTAGTTGTCCTGGGGAGCGGCAGCGGCGGTGTCACCCGAATGGGCACGGTGTGGCACCTGTCCCCTTGCCCGGCTCCGCGTCCCGTTGCCCCAAGGGCACCCACAACTCCCCACGGTGCCGGTGCCCCCCTGCACCACAGGAGACCCCCTGCTCCTGGGTGAGCTGAGTTTCCCCCCCAGCCCATCGCAGGAGGGCACCGCTCACCTTCTCGTGCTCGATCAGGTCGCCCTGCTTGCGGATGTTCTTCTTGGCCAGGTAGATGGCTGCAAGAGGAACGGCGGCACCTCAGAGGGGCTGGGAAAAGGGGCTGCAGCCCGTGTGGTGCCAGCAGCACGGTGGCACTTACCATAGTCCAGCTCCGTGGCCGGCCACTTGGTGCTGGTCCAGAAATAGGGGGTCTGCAGGGAGAGGGTCACATGCCGTGGGGTGCCACGGAGTCGAGCCCGGGGAGCCCCGACCTGCGGCGGTGCCCGCGGCGGGCAGGGCTGTACCTGGAAGCGGTAGGGAGACTCGTCCGCCCGCAGCACCAGGCTGCGGGGGTCTCTGAGCGGGTAGATGTAGCCGTGCTTCACGATGAGGTTGCCGAGGTGCAGCGCCTCTGGGGGAGCAGGAGTGGGGGCTGCAGGACAGCTCGGCAGCCCCGGTTGCCCCCGCAGTGCCAGCTGCCCGTGCCAGGGCACTCACCCTCCTCGGAGATGCCGTACTTCTGGATGAGCCACTCCACGATGTCGTTCCCTGGGGACCGAGGCAGCGTTAGTGGGGTGCAATGGGGTCCCCCAAGCTGGGCACGGGGAGGCTCCCGGCTGGGGCGCTTGGCACTCCATGGCAGTGCGAGGGGTCACGCAGGGTGACGGGGGCCCTGCCAAGGACGTGCGAGCGCCCGCCCCGCGCAGCCGATGCATAATTGATCCCAGCTGCAGCGCCGAGCACCCGCAAGTGCGGGGCGGGGAGCAGTGCGGGGTGCCGGGAGTGGGTGCTGGTGCAGTGCTGGGGACACCTGGGGAGCACCCCCACGCCTCCCCCACCCCACTCACCTCGCGGGGCATCCCATGGGGGGGACCCACCTGTCATGGCGTGGGGGATGACGGTGATGAGCAAGCGTTGGTTCCTCATCTTGATGCCCATGTCGGGGTCCTGCATGCTGACGATCATCCGCTCCATCTGCCGGGAAAGCACACGCCCTGCTCAGCCCCTCGACGGGGGCGCCGGGCCTGGGCACAGCCTGGCTCCCCCACACTGTAACCCGGGGCACCCTGGGACCTGGACACAGCCTGGCTCCCCACAACCGGACAGGAGCACCCTGTGCTCAGCCTAGGGTCAGCCTGGCACCCCGCAATTCCCCGGGGCACCTGTGCCCAGCCTGGGGACAGCCTGGCACGTCATAGCCAGACCAAGGCACCCGGCACCCAGAAGAGTGTGCGATGCTGGAGGTGCAGGCACCGATCTGAGCATCCCCGGCCAGGGGACCCCCGGTTTTCGGGAGTGAGCTCTGCTGAGGCTGTGGCAGCACCCCTGCTCTGCGAAGGGGAGCAGAACACGCAGCACCGGGGCTCTTCCCGTGGGTGTCCCTGCGCGGGGCGGTGCCCGGTGTCCCGTGGCGGTGCTGGAGCCAGGGTAGTGCCCGTTGTCCAGCGATGCACTGGGTGGTGCTGATCCCTGCTCCTCGGAGAGCCGATGCCTGTGCCCCGGTCCCCGATGCACCCGTTGCCCAGCGCACTGTCAGTGTCCGGTCCCCCCGGTGCCACCTCCCGGGCCCCGCACGGTCCCAGTGCTCGATCCCCACAGTCCCAGCGCCCGGTGCCCACGGTATTCACTCCCCACGGAGCCAGTGCTCGATCCCCACAGTCCCAGCGCCCGGTGCCCGCGGTACCCGCTCCCCGCGATGCCGGTGCCCTGCCCGGGCGCGGTGCCCGCTCTCCGCGGGGCGGGTGCCGCTATCGGTGCCGGTGCCGCTCACCTTGCGCAGACAGGGCATCTGGAGGCGGGGGTGCCGGCCGCGGGGGCCGCCGATGGTCATCGCGGGTGCTCGCCCCGCGGCCGCACCGCTCCGCCCGAGCCCGCCCCGGTCCCGCCCGGCCCCGCCCGGTCCCGCCCCACTGCCCCCCCCGCGGCTGCCGCCGCCAGCACCGGGCACCCTGACGGGCACCCCGGTCCGGGGCGCACCCGGAGCCCTGTCCCCGAGGCCTGGGAGCGGTCCCCGCCTTGCCCGTGGGACCCCCGGCCCGACCCGCGGGCCCGACCCCCGCTCAGCTCCCGCCCCGCCGCTTTGCCGGCCCGGTCTGTCCCGGGGCCCCAGGGGTGCCCCGGCTGACCCGGTGCTGGCGAGAACACATCCCTGTGGCTTTTGGGATGGCGGTGCGGGCGGGGCGCGGGCAGTGCACTGAGAGTGCGGGCAGGATGCTCGCGGGGTGCGGACAGCTCGGACAATGTGCTGGCGGCGTGCGGGGCTGCGGGCAGGGCGGGCAGGTGGTGGACGCTGTGGACATGGTGCTCGCAGGATGCGGGCAGTGCCGGCAGGGTGCCGGCAGGGCGCTGAGGGTACAGGCAGGATGGTCGCGGGTTGCGGGAGGGTGCGGGCAGTGCACCGAGAGTAAAACCAGGATGATGGCGGGGTGCGGGCAGTGCACCGAAGGCACAGGCAGGATGCTCGCGGGGTGCGGGCAGGGTGCGGGCGGTGCACTGAGGGTACAAAACAGGATGCTCGCGGGTTGCGGGGGGGCGCGGGCAGTGCACTGAGGGTGCAGGAGGGATGCTCGGGGGGTGCGGGCAGCGCGGGGCGGGCGCGCCCGGCGATGAGCTCACTGCAGTCTCGCCGCCCACGAGCGGCGGGGCTGGAGCCGCCGAGGGGCGGGGGCGGGCGGGGGCGGGCAGCGGAGCCGCCGCGTCTGCGGGAGCCGCCGCCGCCGCCCCGCCGGGCCGCGCCGGGCAGCGCCGGGGAGCGCAGCGGGGAGCGCGGGGGAGCAGCGGCACCGCCGAGCGCGGCGGCAGCGGGCGGGAGGAGCCGCCGGCACCGGCACAGCCGCGCCCCGGGCCTCGCCAGCGGCCGCCTCGCCTGGCCCCGGGGGCGGCGGGCCCGGCCCGGCCCGGCCATGCTCGGCCTGGACGTGTGCGAGGCCGGCGGGCAGCTGCTGGAGCTGCTCTGGCTGGCGCTGTGTTACCGAGGTGAGCGGCGGCGGCCGGGGGGCAGCGCCCGGGGGCGGGGGGGGCATTGCCCTGGGGAGGGCGGGCGAGCATCACTCCGGGTCCCCCCAACAGGTGAGCATCCCCCGGGCACCAGGTGCATCACCCCGGGCCCGAGGGGACCGGAGAGTCCCACGGGGGAGCTCCCTGCCGTCCCCCTGCCTGGGGCACCCCCCGCATCCCACCCCACCCTGCCCTGCCACCCGTGGGGAGCCGGCCAGCCCCCGGGTGGGTTCACCCCTGGGTTGGGAGCCCCCGCGCGCTGCCGCGACAGTCGAGGGCAGCCGTGGTGGGGGGCCCAGAAGTGCAGCAGGGCCACTGCTCTGTGTCCCTGTCACTGCTGCTGCATTGGGGACCAGCAACCCTGTGGCCTCAGGGCTGAGCACGGTGGCCCCTGCCCCATGCTATGTCCCCAGCGTGTCCCCAGGGATGGGGTTCTGGAGGCTCTGGGGAGCTCAATGCTTGCAGTCACAAGGAGTGGGGGTGATGCAGTGGACAAGGAGAGCCAGGGGCTGCAGTGACATCACCCACCCTTGTGCCCCCCAGCAGCCTGGCAGCACTGGAGCCACCGTTTGCCCCAGAGATGCCTTTTTGCCCTGCAGCTGCCAGCGGTTTGGGTTTGGGGTGGGAGATGGGGCTGCTGACTGCCCAGTAGGGTTGGAGGTGGCCTTAGGGTGGTGACAAGGACCTCTCTGTGTGACACTGAAGGGGCCTGTGCGCTGCAAGGGTCTGCAGGCACCCCCTGCACTGAGCACACCACGTAGGCACCAGCTCGTTTTGCTCCATGACCGTGCGGAAATGCAGCCGGCGGCAACACCTCTGGTCTCAGCTGTGCCATCAGGCCCTGGGGACACCGAGCCTGGCGCTGTCCCCTCTGCTCCGAGCAGGGGAACAGCTCCTCTGCCCTACGGGGATTGCCCACATCCATCCGTGGCGTGTCACAGCTCAGCCACCCCCCGCCCGCCAGCGCCTTTTTGTCAGGGCATGGGGGGAGTCCCCCGGGGTGTCCCCGGGGCTGCCACTGCCTGTCCCCCGCAGACATCATGGCTGACAAGGAGGGGGTGACGCTGTCGCTGGAGGAGGAGGAGGAGGATGCCGACGTGGCCCTGGCGTACAAGACGCCGGAGAAGAAGAGCCTGCGGGAGATCCAGGAGCTGGACCCAGGGGACGAGAGCCTGCGGAAGTACAAGCAGGCGCTGCTGGGTGCCATCCCTGTCGCCGTGGGTAAGGCGGGGAGCTGCTCCTGGGGGTGTGCACCCTGGCACTCCGGACCCCCAACACCCCGGCACCCCAACACCCCGACACCCCGGCACCCCGGCTGGTTGATGCAGGGAACTCGGGAATGCCCAGCACCCGCGGGGCATCCCCAGTGGGGAGGACACATCCCGGCCGGCATCGCCCGTGGGCGCTGCCTGTGCCCCCCGCCGGCGCAGAGACCCCGGCATCCCCTGCCGACAGGGTACCGGTGCCCGGGGACCCCGGTTGCCTTGGTTACGGGATCACCGCCGCAGTTTCCATAGGAACGGCTACAGGGAACCGGGAAATTCATGGCGATGACGGAGAGGAACGAGCAGCCGGGGGGCCGGGGTAGCACGGCTGCCGGTGCCCAGACGGTGCCCCCTGCTCTCCACGGCACCCACGGCAGCCCCCCAGCCTGGTGTTGGCCTGGTCTGGGGGTGCTCCACGGGCCCAGCACCCCGGTGGGCATCTGTGGGTGCATGGGGGGCTGCAGGCTGGGTGGGAGGTCCATGCAAACCAGCGGGGTGTGTGAGAGGTGCACGATGGGGTGTGAGAGTGTGAGCTGGGGGGTGTGCAGGCTGGTGGGGTGCAGGTAACTCAGACCAGTCCCCACCCCAAGGGATGCCTTTGCTGCACATGCTGCATCCTCCTCCTCTGCCTCTGTCCTGCTCCTGAGCCAGGGAATGGTGCACCCAGGGACATACCCATGTCTGGGTCCTTTAAACATGATTTTACTCCAACAGCACTGATGCCAGTGTTGGGGTGACCCGAGATGCCCTGTTCTCCTGTGCCCTGCCTGGCTGCCCAACTCTCCTGGTTCTAACACCCCGCCAGGGACACTGTGGCCCTTCCTGCTGTTACAGAAGCATGAACAGCCCCTCAGCTCACTGGGGTGGAGGTGTCAGTGGGCTGGCATGGGGGGTAAGGCCTGGGCCCTGCTGTTTGTCCCTAGATGCCAGCGTGCCCAACGTGCAGGTGACAAGGCTGACCCTGATGTGTGAGCAGGCGCCAGGGCCCATCACCATGGACCTGACAGGTGAGCTGTGGGGACACCAGTGGGAGGAGGAGGAGGAGAAGGAGGAGGAAGGGGTACCAGGCTGATGAACCATCTCCCCACACAGGAGACCTGGAGGGGCTGCGGGGCAGGGCCTTTGTGCTGAAGGAAGGGGTGGACTACAGGGTGAAGGTGTCCTTCAAGGTGAGCCTGGGGTTTGATGCCCTGTGCCCTCTGGCTGGGCATGGCCCTGCTGCCCTCACACCCCGGGATCCCTGCCCCAAGAGGTCCCTGTGCCATGGGTCCCTGCCCTCACACCCCGGGGTCCCTGCCTGATGGAGTCCTTCATGAGGTCCACGCTCCCCATGGGTCCCTTTTCCCACATGTCCCTGCCCCAAAGGATCCCCCCAAAGGGCCCCTGCCCTCCCACCCTGGATACCCTACCCCGAGGGGTCCCTGCTCCCCATGGTCCCTTTTCCCACACGTTCCTACCCCACAGGGTCCCTCCTGCTGCCCATGGGTCCCTGCCTGCTCCAGGGTCCCTGCCATTTGGGGTCCCTGCTGCCTTAGGGTGTCTGCTTCCCACCCCTTACCCATAGAGTCCATGCCCCTCTGAGGGTCTCTGCCCACCCTGAAGTTCCTGCCCTCCTGTGTCCCTGCCACCCTGGGAATCCTTGCTGTCCCCAGTGTGACTGCCACCCTCGGGTCCTTGCCTCTCTTGAGGGTTCCTGCCAGCCCAGAGTCCTTGCTCTTCCCAGAGGTCCCACTGATGTTGGGTCCCTGACTATCCCAGGGGTCCCTGGAGGTCCCTGCCCCTCCTGAGGCGGGATCCACGACACCCCTGCCCCTCCTGGGGGTACCTGTGCCCCCGATGCTCCTCAGTGCCCACTCCTGACAAGGAGCTGGATCCCAGAAGTGGTGGATATCAGGATGGGTGCCCAAGAACGGCACCCGTGGCACCCGTGCCCTCTGCCCGCAGGTGAACAGGGAGATCGTCTGCGGGCTGCGGTGCCTGCACCTCACCTACCGCCGGGGCCGGCCCGGTGAGTGGGGCCGGGGGGCCGGGCCGGGGGGGGCAGGTATGGGGGGGAGGGCAGTGCCGTCCTGGCCCCACTCACCCATCCCTACTCTACCCTTCTCACCCAGTGGATCGCGACGTCTTCATGGTGGGCAGCTACGCGCCGCGGGCCGAGGAGTACGAGGTGGTGACGCCGGCGGAGGAGGCGCCGCGGGGATGGCTGGCACGGGGCTCCTACCGCGTCCGCTCCCTCGTCACCGACGACGACAAGACGGAGCACCTCTCCTGGGAGTGGGGCCTCTGCATAAAGAAGGACTGGGAGGACTGACCCCCCCTCCGCACCCCGGCTCCTCCCGCCAGCTCGGGGACGCGGTGCCGCCACCCCGGGGGACCCCTCGCCGGCACCGCCGCGCTTGCCCCAGTCGCGTGAAGGGTTGAGGGGGGGGGTCCCTTAGCGAGTGGGCGCCCGTGGTCGTGGTCTTCGCAACCAAAGTTATTTTTAATTGCTCTTTTTTTTTTTTTAAAAATCTCGACGCCCGCCTGGTCCTCACGGCGTCCCCGTTGCTGGGGCCGGGGCTGTGACCCCGCCGCGGTGGTGCCGTGCCCGGTACCCGCCCGGTCGCAGGCTGTGCTCTTCCATCGCCATTAAACCCTACAGACTGGTCTCTTACTGGTGTGTCTGTGCCCCCGTCACCTCTGCCCGTCCCTCCGCTCCCTGTCTCCCCCTGTTCCCGTCCCCATCCCACTGGCAGGGCCGGGTCTCCCTGCGGTGACGAGTGGCTGGAAAACGGCCACCTGGTCCCACTGCCTTATCGGCCGTGCCGGGCAGCCAGTAGCGGAGGGCCACGAGCCCCAGGGGACCGGCACCTCCCGCCCCAGGGCTCTTATCTGCGTCCTGCCCCCTGGACAACGTCTGCTGCACCGGCACCATGCGGGGCTGCGGGTCCCGGCTGGTTTGGCTGCTGGTGCTGTCGCTGGCCTGGCTGGGCCCGGCACTGGGGGACGAGGAGAAGGATGGGGAGGTGGTGGCAGAGGAGGAAAAGGAGAAGGAAAAGGATGAAGTGCTCTCAGATGAGATCAAGGAGGAGGACAACGTCCTGGTGCTCCATGAGCACAACTTTGCCCGTGCCTTGAGTGAGCACCAGCTGCTGCTGGTGGAGTTCTGTGAGTGTTCCCACTGCGGGCAGGGGTGTGGGCAGGGGCAGATGTTGGGCAGGGAATAGGGGCAGGGGATACTGGCCATGGCTGTGAGTGTGGGCAGAACAGACATATGGGCACTGGGGAGGAGGGGGGGATAGGCAGGCAAGGCTGTGGGCCAGAGGGGGAGGACGTGACGTGGCATGGGATGGGGACAGAGACATGGAGCAGGGACACAGGCAGAGGCAGGGGCTGGGGAACAAGTAGCAGGGGCTTGGCACACAGGACAGGGACACATGGTGGGGCTGGGAGCATGGGCCCTGGAACAGGGGCATGAGCTGGGGCCCAATGGGCTCATGTAACCATTACAAGCCCACCCTGGGGACAGGGGACACCCCAAAGCTGTCCCCACCGCCAACACCATCCCCTGCCCGCAGACGCACCGTGGTGTGGGCACTGCCAGCAGTTGGCCCCCGCCTACAACCAGGCGGCCACCCAGCTGAGGAACGAGTCCAGCCCTGCACGGCTGGGCAAGGTGGATGCCACGGCACAGACAGCCCTGGCCAACGAGTTCAACATCACCTCCTACCCCACGCTCAAGCTCTTCCGCGATGGCAACCGCACCCACCCCCTCCCCTACACCGGTAGGGCTGCGGCACCGCAGGGTGGCCGTGGCACCCAACAAGGGGACACTGCCATGGGGCTGGGGAGGGTGGCAGGGTGGTGATGGCCAGAGGGGTGGTGATGTCCTGGTGGAGGTCACAGGGTGGTGATGGCGAGATGGGTGGCAAAGTCCTGATGGGGTTTGTAGCACTGTGGCAGTGGGCAGGTGACTGTGTGGTGATGCTGTGTGAGGTGGGTGATGCCGGGCAGTGCCGTGGTGCTGGTGGCAGGTGGCCAAGGCTGCGTGGCCCAGGGAGGGGTGGCAGCCCGGTGAGGGGTGTCAGGGTGACAGCACCGGCTCTGCTTGGCACGGCAGGAATCATGGACGCGCAGGGCATTGTGCGCTGGGTGCAGCGCCGGGCCGGCCCCAGTGCCACGCTGCTGCACGACACCGACACCGCCAGCGCCTTCGCCAACTCCCAGGACTTGGTGGTCATCGGCTTCTTCAAGGTGGGCTGGGGCGGGCGGGGCTGGGCTGGGGCCGCAGCCATGGCTGTGGCTGTGGCACTGATGCAGGGACTGTGCAGGACCTGAAGGGCAAGGCAGCCCAGGCGTTCTACGAGGTGGCTGTTGAGATGGTGGACATGCCGTTTGGGGTGGCGGAGGCGGCTGAGCTCTTCCAGGCCTATGGGCTGTCGGCTGACACCGTCTGTCTCTTCAAGAAGGTGAGGGGGTGGCAGAGGGTGGTGGGGCTGTCCTGGTCCCCACCCCAGCCCTCACCAGCCCCTGCCTTGACAGTTTGATGAGAGACAAACAAACTTCCCCGTGGACCCGGCGCGGGGGCTGGACACGGCCGAGCTCACCCGCCTGCTCCGCGTCCACAGCCTGAGGCTGGTGACGGAATTCAACAATGAGGTACAACCTGTGCCCATCCCCATCTCTGTCTGCGAGTGCCATAGCCCCCTGCCTTCACCCTCCTCCTCCTCCTCCTCCTCAGACATCCAACCAGATCTTCAGTGCCAAGATTCCTCACCACATGCTACTCTTCCTCAACAAGTCCTCATCGGAGCAGCTGTCCCTGCAGGATGGCTTCAGGGCAGCCGCCAGCACCTTCCGGGGCGAGGTGAGGTGGTCCCAAGGCAGGGACAAGGGGGGTGACTGTGGGACACCCCATCCTCAGGGTCACCCATGCCCTGCCCAGGTGCTCTTCGTGGTGGTGGATGTGAACGGGTACGGCGCCGACGTCCTGTCCTTCTTTGGCATGACCCCCGCCGACGCCCCCACCCTGCGCCTCGTCAAGATGGAGAACAACCGCAAGTACCAGATGGAGCAGGACTCCTTCTCGGACATGGCCATCCGCACCTTCATCCAGGCCGTGCTGGACGGCAAGGTGAAGGTGAGGGAGGCGGCAGGTGCCAGCAGCACCTGAGGATTCTTCCCTGTGGTGAGCGGTGGGCTGGTGACTCCGAGGCCTAATGATGGCAGAAGTGCTGGGAACACCAGCCCCCTGCTTGCTGCTCCTTCTGCTGCCAGGCTTGAGGGTTTTGGGGGGTTGGTTGGGGAAAGGAGGCGGGAGATTGCTGATGTGGAGACACGCAGAGCTGGGATGGCAGCAGAGGGCCCAACAGGCAGTACAGGCGCACCCCTGGCTGCGTGCTGGGGCACCCCTACCCCACGCTGTGCCCCTTGGGGCCCTGGCACTGCCCGGCCCAGGCCGTGGCTGTCCCGACTGTCCCCACAGCCCCGCCTGCTGAGCGCCGAACCCCCTGAGGACTGGGACACACGCCCTGTCAAAGTCCTGGTGGGGAAGACCTTCGAGCAGGTGGCGTTCGACGAGACCAAGAACGTCTTTGTCAAGTTCTGTAAGTGCTCAGCCCCTCCACGACGACCCCCAGCCCTGTCACAGACCCTCACCTGGGGGATGCTGCAGAGCCCCAATCCCCCAGTGCATCCCCTGGCACTGTGCCCGTCCCGCAGACGCTCCGTGGTGCTCCCACTGCCAGGCCATGGCCCCCGCCTGGGAGGAGCTGGGCGAGCGCTACAAGGACCGCGAGGACATTGTCATCGCCGAGATGGATGCCACGGCCAACGAGCTGGAGAACATCACCATCCACGGCTTCCCCACCATGCACTACTTCCCCGCAGGGCCGGGCAGGAAGGTATGAGGGGGAACACCCCTGGGGTCACCTCGGCCCTGCCAGCACACGAGGAATGGGGTCACCCCCAGCCACCCTCCTATCCCATGGTTCCAGATGATCGAGTACAAGAGTGCCCGAGATGTGGAGACTTTCTCCAAGTTCCTGGAAAATGGGGGGATGCTGCCTGTGGAGCCTCCTGTGGTGAGTGGGACTGCCCCCCCCCCCCCCACTCCAGGGCAGCCCCCAGGGGCGAGGGGACGGATCCTGTGGGATTGTGATGGGGACAGGGGCAGGTAGGGACTCAGTGTCCATCCATGCCTCACTGATGCCTTTCCCAGGTGACCAAGACCCCTGGGAACAGCACAGGCAAGGAGGATCCAAGTGTGCTGGGGACAGATGAAACCCGGGATGAGCTGTGAGCCCTTTCCTGCTCAGGCATGTGCTATAAACCACCTGGAAACCACGAGGGCTCTGGTCTGTTTGCGGCTCCATGTCTTGGGGAGCATCCATGTGTCTTGGGGGCACAGCAGGGCTGACAATGGGTAGGGACCCGCTACTGCTTGACCCTGGGCCCCCAAGGAGGGGGTGCTGCCAGGGGCCCTCTGCCTCCCTGGGGCAGCTGTGCCATAACACTCACCCTGGCAGCCCCATGATGGCACAGGTTGGCCAAGGACATGGCTGTGGGGGCAGCCCCAGTGCTCTCCATGCTGGCCTTGTGCTGGGCTGCTGGGGCTCAGGTGATAGGGGACCAGTCAGGGTCTCTCCTTCAGGGCCCACCAGCCCCAGGGGATCCCCAGGAGTTGCTGTCACAGCCAAGGAAGGCAAGAAGAGCCCAACACGGGGCTCCACAGTCTCCCCTCAAGTCTGGCTCACAGCTTCTGGGACCCCCAGCATCCTCTACAAACTCCAGCACCATCCCCCCTCCCCTGGGCTATCCCTCAGGGGCAACATGTTGGTCCCCTGGGGCCAGGACCTGCCCAGCCACCCCTCCAGGGAGCCCAGGGCATCACGTGCCCAGAGTCTTTGCCAGACCTGTGCCATCCTGTGTCCCTCCCAGAAGCTGCTGGGGGCCCAGGTGTAGCTCCGCAGGGAAGGAAGAAAGCAGCAGGCAGTGGGACGTGGGGTTTTATTTCATTTTATCCAAGTACCTTTGAAAAGATCATTGTACAAGTCAGCACATGAGAATGCAGAGGAAACGTCGCTGGGGCTGCACGGCCGCTGTACATATTTACAGGGACCCCCGAGAAAAAAGGGGGAGACGGAAATCCCGGGCACGTTAACAACCTCACCAGACACACCACCATCAGAACTTCAAAAAGCGGGGAGCAAACCCCCTCGAAGCGCTGTTCCCGGGCTGAAAACATCTGCAGAGTTTGATGGACCTCACGTAGCGTTTTAGGCAAGTCCCAGGACCGTGTTTTAAAGGCACTCGGTGACATGAACAACAGGCTGAGTGGCGTCCCGGCGCGGTGCCACGGCGTGCCCGGCAGCCCCAGCGCTGCTGTGGGTGAGAGCAGTGCTGGGCAGGGCGAGCACTGATGTGGAAACCCCCGGCTTTGGGGTCACCCTCGTTTCTGTGGGTGGGCAAAGGGTGGAGCTGGCACAGAGTGGCAGCAGGGCCCGGGCTGGGGACAGGCAGGGTGGTGGGAGCACCGGCACAGCCCAGGCTTCCCTGCAACCGAGTAAGGCCAGGAGGCTTCCCAGGGTTCTGGCTGCCCACTGGGTGATCTGGCCCTAAGTGAGCCCCACACACTGGCATCAATAACCCCCCTGGTGCAGTGCCCTCCTGTTGCCTCCCCTGAGACACAGAAGCTGACAAAAGATGCAGGGGCTCATAAAAAGATGTATTTTGTCCTCAGGTTTAAATGTCTCACCAGTTCCCTCCCTGTAAGAGTTCCCTGCCCAATGTCAGAGCTTGGCCCAGGGGTCTGGGCGTGTCTGCACCAGGCACATGGGTGCCAGCACCTTCTCCAGGGGCACACAGGGGACACACACATGAGCATGCAGGCCATGGGATGCCAGCACCCAGCCTGCCACCCCAGCTCCCAGCTGGTCCTCGTTCTGCAGGGAGCACCGACCCTTTTATCCCTCAGGGATTTACTCGGTAGCAAGGAAGCTCGGGAGGAGAAAAGACCCATCCTACCATGTCCAGCAGCTGAGCCTGCCAAGGAGGCCAGACACTGACTCCTTCCAAATGGCTCAAAAATCTTCACAGCCCCTTGGGACCCTTCCACGTGGGGTGACAGTGGCTCTGCCCCACGGTGCTCCAGAGCCATCCATGCTGGGAGAACAGGGCAGGGTGCCGGGAGAGCGCGGAGCAGCCGGACTCTGACGGATGGCTGTACACTTTGGGCGAGTTCTGCAGTACCTGTATGTTTTACATTTACATAAGAGCACTGTGACATTGGAAATATTTTCCTTTTATTACAATATATCAAAAATATGCAGCTTTAGTAAACAAGGTCATATTACACTTTCTAATGCACTGTACAATGCTACATTACACTTATATTCGGTATGGAGAGGGAGCCCAGGCTCCCACTGGCAGGTTCATGGGGTGAAACAGCATCCACTGGCATCCCAGAGCTTGCCCAGGTCCGTGCTGGAGAGCGGGGCTGCCGCCCTCCACCCTGGGCTCACCCGGCGCCCGTGGCAGCAGCACCACCAGTGTCTGCCCCAGGCCTTCTCCTCCGGTCCCAGAGTCCTTCACAGTCCTGTCCTCACGCCTCGGCTGCCCTGGAGCCTTAATCAATCTTCTCCACCTTCCCGATGATCTTCTCCTCGAAGATGGGCAGGATGGTGTCGTCCTCCCGCACCTCCTCGAAGACCACACCACAGTCGAACTCATCACTCACCTTCTTAAAGTAATACCTGGAGAAACAGGAACACGGTGGGGGAGAGGGAAAAAAAAATGCAGCTGAATGGTCTTGGGGCCTCACGGTCCTCAAACCTGGGTACAGCCCTTCTGTGGCCTGAGCTCGTGGTGCATGGGAAGCTGCTCCCCCAGACCTGGAGGCAAACGAGGCCACATTTCTGCCCCTGCCCTCACCCAGTGAGCAAACACAGTGGTCAGGATCCATGCTAGCACAGTCAGGAGCTCCAGTCCTGAATCCAAGTCCTTTCACACCTCTCCCAAAAATAGTGGTTGAGGCACCTGTATTGGTGCAGCATTTCTAGGCAGGCTTTCCCATGGCCACTCCTATTTGGAAGGGACAACTTGGAGAGCTACATGCCCATCACTCGGTTGCTTTTGGACTCTGGCAGGACCCAACCTCTCTGTCCTCACCAAAATAAACTTCGGGAGGAGCCAAAACAGCTCTGAAATCAGAGGGTCCCCACAGCATCACTGAGCATTGGTTGATGCTGCTGCTTACCCAGCCCAGGACACCGCAGGGCAGCTCAGCAGCTTCTGCCGGAGCTGCAAACCACGACGCAGGACATTTCTGCTACAAAACCCGACCTCCCTCATCCCTGTAACCTGCCTCTTCAGCAGCCACATCCCCACCACAGCATTCCCAGAGGGAGCCCTCCTGAGGGATGTCCACCGAGCTCCACCTTGGTGGGGGCAACACCACAGTGGCATCTGCCGGGGGTCGCTGGCAGTCGCTGGCACCATACCACAGGTGGGGAGCAGCCCTTACCTGTAGTTCCCTTTCTTGGTCAGCAGCTCCTTGAACTGTCCCAGGGTGACCACGCGCCCCTTGACCAGGGTGCGGTAGGGGATGGGCTCTCCACAGAAGTAATAGGCGACCACGATGTTCTCGCAGGGCTGGGACGCGCCGCTGCCCGGCCTCTTCTGGGGCTTCAACCTGCCGTGCCAAGACACAAGGGACCTGCTGAGTGTCAGCCCGCAGCGCTCAGCACCGGCGTGCTGGGTGCCTGGATGGGTGCGGGGGAGAGGTGTGGGTCAGGTCCCACCAGAGGGGTGGAGGAAGCGCAGTGCGGTCCCTGAGCATCCCCTGCTCCGACCACCAGCTCTCCTGGCATCCAGCTGAACACTGAGGCTGGTGAAGGAGCAAACGGCACTTGGGAAGGCTGGATGGCGCCCAGGACACGGTTCTAGCTCAATCCTGAGGTAACCTGCCCTCAGGCTTTCAGAGGGCATGACCCTGCTCATAGCACGGTCTGGGGAGTCACTGGTTAGCTCTGGGCCAGGCAGAGCACCCCAGGCCCGTGGCAGCAGACCCAGGTCACCCATCCTCACCATCCCACCACGCAGGGCTGGAGCATCACCATGCAGGGCACGTTCACGCAGACACTGCTCAGCCTGCTCAGGGTTATTGTCACCAAACAGCTCAGCATGGCTCTCCACTGAGCTATATCTGCAGACAGGCTCCCCTGGACGCCTCTCCCAGTGCAGACGAGGTCAGAGGGGACGGAGCTCCCAGCAGGGTGCCAAGGCAGCTGCCATCCCCAAAACCTCAGTGACTTTGTATCTCCTGTGTTTTTCCTGCTCTCAGAACGCTGGTCTGCTCTCTGTTTCCAGCCCACACATGGGGGTTCAGCTACGTGGTGCCATCACTAGACCAAAAACAATCAGCCCAGCCCTCACCCCATCTTCAGAGACAGACAAAGGCAGCAATAACAAAACTCAGGGTACTCTGCCCTTCTGCAGAGCCTTTCATCTGGGGTGCTGAGGACGCTGCACAAACATTGGAGCAGCCTACACAAATTGGTACCTTGGCATGCGTGGTCTGAGCCAGAGGCAGCCTTCCCCTTCAAAGGCACAGAAAGCACATTTGGCAGCTTCAAAAAAAAATTATTTTAAAAGCACGCTGGATAAAAAAAGATGATTTTGTATTTACATGACTGGAAAGTTGCTGTAAAGAAACAGAATTCGCCAAGCACATGAGGTAATCGCAGTTTTGGAAATGACTCTGACCTTAACCTTTAAACACTGGCTGGCGGGCAGAGCACCTTTTCATGGCGTGCCCACATAAACACTGGCACTGCAAACCAACACCAGACAGAGCCTTTTCACCTCCTCCTACAGGCATGAGAGGTCTGAAGTTCAACTGAACAACCTTCCGGGTGCCTGCTCTGCCTGGGAGACCTTTGCAGAAGATGCAGCATCCTGAGAGGGAAGGGTCTGCTCCTGGTGCCAGCAGAGCTCTCGGAGCCTCTCCCATCCCTGTATCAAAGCACAGGATGCCCTTTAGCTAGAAAAACATTAAGGAATTGAGTCATCCTTGGAAAAAAAAATACGAAGCATTTAAAGGGAAAATGGGTCATAAATTCAGGCAAATTCTGTGAACCCTGTGAGCCAGAAGTTAATTGAAGGGGTTTGGAAAACCTCAAAGTCCCTAAGCTTCTCTTAATCCTGCTGGAGACAAGTCATGACTAAGAGATGTGTGCCTGGGGACCTGGGGACACAGTGAAGTGCCTGGCACAGGCAGCAAAGCTGGTTCCTCAGGGCTGCTGTTCTCCTCTGCCTGGGGAGGTGCAGAGGACAGGACATCCCTGAGCTCTGCTGTGGCAGAAACAAGAGGGGACCGTGCCAGTGACTGGGAGCCTCCTTCCTCCTGCCATGCACTTCACACCCAAAAGGCCATTTCTGGACGTGCTCAGCCCAGCTCCAGCGCTCCAGAGCAGAGATGTGCCCCAAAATAATGCCTGAATTGATGCCCAGAAGTGGGCTGCTCCATGATCTTGCCAGGCACAGAGAAGAGACAGACTTGCCTTTAGTCTGCCAAGCCTTCCTTTTTCCCCTCTTTAAAAATAGCAACCATGTTTCCCCTTTTCCAGTGAGTGGAAACTTATGCTGTGACTTCTCTAATACAAGGGATAGTGGCTTAAGGCACTTCATCCCCAGTGTCCCCAGACCCTGTGGGTGGATCTCATCAGGTCCCACAGGCTTGTGCACCTTCAGGTTCCTTACATGGTCTCAAAACTGATCTCCTGCTGCAGGTAGTTCTTTATTCTCCCAGTCCCTGCCTTTTCCTGCTGTGCCTGGAGCACTCGCCAGTGAAGACCAAGGCAAGAAAGACCAAGCCAAAAAACCCCCTTCTGCATGCCCCAGGTAACCAGCTCTCCCATTTCCTTCCAGAGAGGGCTCACATTTTCCCTGGTCTCCTTTTTATAACCAGTGTGCCTAGAGAAGCTTTCCTTGTTGCTTTATTTCTATCAGCAGAGCTGACACACATCCCAAACCGCAGCCACAGACCTCTAGCAGGCTTAAAGCAGAGCTGATGAATATGGAATCACTGAAAATGTAATTTTCCAAGAGCTCCTCTCAGGAGAATGAGGCAACACAACCGTCTCCACTTTCGTCACTGCCAAGACATCTCCTGAGACCTTGGCTTGCACAGAGAGGCCACCAGACCGTCTCCAAGCCCTGCTTCATTAAATCTTCCACCTGCACCCATCTCCTGGGTGGCAGTGTGACCAGAAACAGGTACCAGTGCCCTGCCCCTTCTGGAATCACCTCCTGTTGCTGCATTTGTCACAAGCATGAAACATTATCTGTATGGAAATGACAGCATTCACCCAACTCACTGCATCTGCATTCCAGCCCCGACTCCTGAGCTGTGTAACCCACTGGTGCCTTGACAGGGAATCTGAGTCTGGCTTACAGCACTAATCCAACCTCACTGGGACACAAGAGGTGAGGTGCCCATCTTGCTCCAACTCAGCCCTGGGGCTGGAGAGCTTTGGGAAGCCCGAAATGCACCCAGCAGACGTTACCTTGGGGAGTGTCCCTGTCACCAGATCTGCTCCCCTTCTAAGCTCGGCCCAATCCAATTAACTCCAGACAGATCATGCTAATGTTCTCCCTGCTTGAAAAAATCCTTTCTCTGAAGAGCTGGTATTAATTACTTCAATTCAGCTGTGAACTGTGAGACTGAGCTACAGAAAATGGATCAAAACCTGTCAGTACAGGGAAGAAAGCTGGTGGTCCCTGGGACACCAGTGGGACACAGCTGGGCACTGCTGTGCTGCTGGACCTGCAGGTCACTCAGTACCAGGCAGTTAATCCTGCAGCGCTTGCCAGCAGCAGCCAGGTAGTTATCTTGGAGATGAGGTCATTCCAAATGCTGTGGAGTAGGGAGAGAAAAGCTCTTTCTGCAGTATGAGTACGATTTCTGGAAGAATATTTGCAATTCCCAGCACAGGAACTACAGGTCCCTCTTTGATTTCCAGCAGGGCAGTGCTGGGGTGGGAGTGGAGCTGTCAGCACCCCCAGCCAGGGCAGTGGGCAGTTGGCTGGGGAATCCCACTGCTCCTGCAGGGCTGTGAGGAGGGGAGCCTCTGGAGAGCTGGATAACCGTGCTGGCAAGGCCAGCCTGGCCGTGCAAAGCTGGCACAGCGTGCTCTCCTCCCACAGCCAGATCAAGCAGTGCCTCAAGGACACCTCTGGGCTCACCTCCACCTTTCCATGCTTCCCCAAGGCTGCTGACAAACCTGGGACACTGGCTCCAATTTCCCAGAGCTCTTCAGAGCTCCTGACTGAAAGAAATGGTGTTTTCATGTGAATTCCCCTCTCATTTTCTCCTTTGTTCTCACTGAGCCATGGGATCCATCTCCAGGCAGAGCTCTCTAAAAAGCTGCCAGCTCAGGTGGAACACCCAATCCTGCCAAAATCCAGCAGAGAGACTTCAACATTCAGAAATCTCTGGCTCCCTGGGGACCACTGCATCCATTCTTGCTACTGGGCACAGACACATTTGCTATTCATGAGCAGTTCCCTACTGGTGGAGCCCACACGGTTCCCAACCGTGTCTCCCTGGTTTTCCACACACAAGGGCAGGGCTGGGAGATCCCTGCATCGCTGGGACAAGAGTCAGACTCGTGGGGAGGCAGTGCAAGCAGAGCAGCCCAGCACTGGGACCGCTTAGTCCATCCTCCCACTGGCCTGCATGGCCTTTCCCACATGCCATGCGGTTCCTGTGAAAGCCACTCTTAAAATACACACCAAATTACTGTTATAGTATTAATTGCACACACATATAGCCCAGGATGGTGTACAGACATTTCTGAGGAAGGTCCATGAATTTAGTACAACTATAAATAACTCTACTAATAAACCCTATCCAATTCCACCAGCTGAAAGGTAGATCACGTAAACTTGGCTTAACCTGGCTTGGGAGAGTCCTTTAATTACCTGGCTTTCAATCAGTGCTCTGACATAAATACACAGAAGTCTGCCATGTGGTCACTGCAAGCAAAAAACTGCAGCCTGGCAATTAAGAGCTTCTTTTTTTAAATTACATTTGTGTTTCTAAGAGTCAGACTGCAAAGATTCGAGTTTTCAGAGGACAGCTGTAAAGCTGTGAAAGGTTTTTTAATGGACAAAGTGCTGTTAGCTGTTAACAGTAATTATCCAGCACTTCCAGAACGCTTTTCATTGGAGAGCTCCACGTGCCTCGCAAATAATGTTCCCTGACAGATAACACAGAGCAGGAGAATGAGCTCTGCAACAGGCAATAAGCTGAGTCACAGAAAGATGCAGAGCCTTGGGTATGGCCAGGCAGGAGGCAGAGCTGCTGCAGCAGGGCTACAGCACAGTGCTCTCCTCCAGAGCCACTGCCGGAAGCTTGTGCGAGATGTAGATAAAGAGCAAACACCTATTTGTCTTCTGCACTTCATTCTGCTGCATCCTGATGAATCCTGCTCCTGCACCAGCCCCTCAGGTCATGGTGTGGGTGTGAACAGGCAGAGAGCCACTGAGTACCAGGGCAGAGAGCTCTGCCAGGCCCATTCTAGACACGCTCCCCCTGCCCAGCCCCTTCCCACCCTGCCAGGAGCATTTCCAGCCTCTCCCTCCACAATCCACAATCCACAAGCCCAGGCCCTCAGGGTGGGTTTTGCCATTTGCACCACCACATCAGAGGGACCGAGGCAGGTTCCTCTGACCTCTCTGCATGTGCCTCCACCCAGCTGGAGCTGGAGACTAGAGCAGAAGGGAAGGACTCCCCTCAGCTGTCCCACCTTCAGGGCAGTCTGTCCCGCTCCTCCCACGCACAATCAGACCCTACCGTCGTACCTTTGTTTAAGGGGGAGTTTTCCAGCCCTTTTTTCCTCTTCCTCCAACCTCCTGCGAGCTTCTTCCAGCTGGGTGAGAGGGTTGGGGGCTGGGTTGGGCGGCATGGTCGGATCCTGGATGAAGGGGTGAGAAGGCTGGACGACGTTCCGGAGCTGGGCACTGACCCACGGATGCACCGCAACGGGTCGCTCGATGGAGAGGGGCCGGACCATGTCATGGGACAGCTGCTTCTTAGCACCTGAAGAGCTGCACAAACACAAAGGTTTAACATGGATCACCAGGAGACTCCGAACAGGCACACAGCCATTCCCAGGTGGACCTGCTGCTGGACACAGATACAGCTGGGAAGCTCCTCACAGCACGGCTTCTGATGGAGAGGGGAGCAACATCAAAGTCCTGAGAAGATTTGAGGACAGAAAGTCCTGAGACATCAGGGTGAGCAGCCCAACCCTGACACAAACCCCACAGATGTGTGAATCAATCCACAATACATTAAAATAAACCCAGCACAAGGCAGTTCCATGGTTTGTGACATTCCCCCAGGAGATGCCCTGTGCTACCAATACACTGGTCAGCATCCCCAGGGAATGGGGATCCTTCTCTAGCTCCAGGTGCAGAACTTGCTGCCTGACTTCCTGGTGGCCTGGCACTGCCCATGGCCCTGGCACTCAGCCCCAGCTGCCAGCAGTGCAACCTGCCCTGGCTTCTACTGTCATCCTTCAGAAAAAGTCCTTATAGCCCCTGAGCAATCCTGAAACTCCAAAGGCTCTAAACCCTTGGTGTTGTGGATTCTTGCCTTCCCAGGATGCCTTGTGCAGGGGATGCAATACAACAGAGTGAAAACCCCTCTCTCTGCCAGCCCTTACCCATGGTTTGTTTTCTTATGCCTGCTGATCTCCTTCTCTCCTTCTATGATCCACTGAAGGATCTTCTGGTTCCTCTCCACGTCTTCAGGAGATCCTGGCATCTCATAGTTGGCACCATCACTTTTCCCTGAATCGGTCTTCTTAACATTCCTTTTGGAGAGCAGACTTGCTTTCCCACTGCAAGAACAAAGCTTGAGACATCAGTGCTTTGCCTGAGCCAAACCACCCTGGGCCGGGGCAGAGGACGGACGTGTCTGTCTCCAGACATCTCCCACAGCCCCCTGCTCTACCAAGGCTCAAAACAACCAAGATGCAATTAAGTCTAAGAGCAAGACTGGCTAGACCTGGGCACAGCATCTTCCCTCCCCAGTCTCTTGTGGGGAAAAGGAGCTTCTCCTCTGGACAGACAAGCCACAACGCTGTGGCAAGATCTGCCACAAGAAGGGCTGTGTGAAAGCCCCAGCTCTTTGCTCAGGGCAAGAGGTTCATCCTGGTGCTGCAATCTGTTGGCTGCCTCTCCATGCCTGACCACTGCTTGAAACCTGGCTCCTTCCTATCACCCCCCAGATTCACTGATATCCCAAACTCTGACTTGCCACGCACAGCTTTTGCTCCTCACCCTGATCTGAACTGAGGCTTCACATCATGGTGGAAGATCAAACCCCAGCAGGGTGGGCTGCCCTCCATGGGCCAGCCCTGCCACCTCGAACACCGCAGCCAGAGGGATGCCAGGCAGCAGCCCACACTCTGCCTACACCTTTGGCTGCAGCAAAGGCTCCTACAGGAGCCCCATGGCTCCTTGCCCGTGGCCACGTGCCCAGCTGAGCAGCCCCAGGCTCAGGAGGCCGTGCAAAATTCCCCGTGCTGGCCTGGCACCGGCACAGCCTGTGGTTTCATGGGACCCCCACCGTCCTAACCACCCACCCATCTACAGGACCTCTCTCCTTCTGCACACAGAAGAAAAATAACCTTACCACCAGAGAGGAGAAACAGGCCCTTAGGTAGCTTTGTTGATTTTTGGGGGAAAAAGTCTGGAGAGGGGTTGCTGCAAGTCTACAAAGGCAGGGCAGGCTGACATCTTCTCTGCTTCTCCCCACATAAGGATCAGTGGGTATCAAATGAAACTGCAGCAGCAGGTTCAGCGCAAACAAAAAATATAAGCCTTTTTCTGCAGGTTGTCATCAACCCACAGACACAGCCGTGGAGGGCTGGGGGACAGCAACCCAGCTGGGTTCAACAAGGAGCCAGAGAAATCACAAGAGACTGCAGGCTGCCAAAAAAGACCATCTGGATGCAAGCCCTTGTCCTGTGAAGCTCCTAATCTAAGGACTGCCAGGAACTGGGAGTTTGTGCCAGAGGAAGGACAACTCTGAGTGTGTCCTATTACAATCCCATTAAATATATGCTGTAGCTGCTGCTAGGAGGAAGTCTTGTGTCTAGATGGGGCTTTGCTTTAGTCCAGCACGGCCATGTTCAACTCTGAGGAAGCAACAAGCCTTTCCCCAGTGAAACAGGGCAGATTTAACTGCTTCTCCCTCCTGGAGAGCCTCTGCCTCCCTCCTGCCAGCCTTGAAAGCTGGTCCTGTCTGCTGCAGACCCAGCCTCCTGCCTTCACAACACCCCAAACCCACAGCTTTGGGGAGACAAACACACTCAGGGTGAGCACAGCTTTCCCCTGTGGCTGCTCCATCCCCATCCCTCATCCCAGGCAGCCCTGAGCTTCACTCCCACCTTTGCAGTCATCCACTAACAGGACCAGCAGAACCTGCTGCAGCAGAGGAGCTTTGCCCTCTCCCTGCAGCATGGAGGGGATGGAGGAACTCAAACAGCCAAGGGAAGATGGACAGCAGTCCATAAAGCAGCAAAATGGCTTTTCTGGGCAGAGGCTGCACTACCCTGGAGAACATCCCCTTGGGACAGGCTGCCATGGCAGCACTGCAGCATCCAGTGCTTTGCTGGGAAGAGAAAGGAGCCCCTCTGGGGAAGGGATCAGGCCTTGCAATAAGGAGGGGGGGGATTGTGCTTTCATAAACACCTTAAGAAACCTGTTTCTGTTACCCAGTCCTAACATGCAGCTCCTGGTCCATGGAGAAGTAGACCAGCACCTGCAATTTCTAAGCACCTCCACTGCTTTAAGGAGCAGAAAACCTACCTTATAACCAGGCCATTAAAAATCCTGGTTAGAAGGTGTCTTTCAGCACCAGATCACAGAGATAGAAAGGGGTCTCATAAGGGTTATTGGGGCATATATATTTCTGAAGGGTATGAGCAGTGGAAAGCCCTCAAACCATGTCCCAGAATAAGGTTTCCCAAGAAAATGCGGTTCAAACACTGTTTCATCTACATGCTACAGCCTCCCTAGAGAGGCCATGGCTTTGGGAATCCCGTTGGATGTTCCCTGACTCACCTGTAGCCTAAAGAGTCCATGGGGACAGAGGCCATGCCCAAGTTTTCACTGTAGTTTCTTGACTTTGTTGCATAGTTATGTGAATCTACATTCCAAGCAAAGCTGTTCTGCACTCGCTGCGTGGCCTCGGCCTCGATCTGCTCTTTTGGTTTCATCATGCTGTGGTGGTGGATGTGGTGGTAGACATGTTTATGGTGGTACAAGTTAGCTGCATCCAGTTTCATTCCTGATTTTATCGCGTGCTTGCCGTGCCCTGGAGGAATTGTTCCCAGTGTCCCTGACAGCTTTCCTAAGTGGCCGCTTTCCGGGGACCGCGGTTTAGGAGAGTGACGGCCGGGCCCTGGGGACTGGCAGCCTGGTGTTTTCATCACACGCTGCACGTGTTCATCCAGGATGCTCTCGGGGTTCTCCTCGTGGGCATCTCTCATCTGCATCCCAGCACAGCCCATCTCAGCGTAACGAGGAGCAAAGTGATGGAAGGCTTGGGCGGAAGGCATCTTGTGGCTCATGACCGAGGGACCAGAAGAGATATCTGCATCTTCACCTTCTTCCTCCTGCAAGAAACACGGGGGTGATCAGAGAATGACAGCAGTGTGGTGGAAGGGGTCTCCAGTCCCTTCCACTTGGGTTAGGCCTGGTTTAATCCAGTCAGATCTTGAAAACCTTCAAGACGGAGATCCACCGACCCTCTGGAGACCTGTCCCAGAGTGACAGAAAACTCCTACTGCTCAAGCCAAACCTGTGCAGTCTGGCTGTCACCGAGCAGAGCAGCTCAGGTCTCTGTACCTGCTTTCTGAACCATCATTAACGATATTCTCCATGCGCTCCCCAAAGAGACTGAGGTGAGCTCTGACAGGCAGCCCACACATCACAACCAGGGACACAGACACAGCTTTCTGACCGGCCTAACAGCTCAATCAGGCACAGGAGCAGGCAGAACCTTACTGAAAGCAAGTCCCCTGAAGGTGGTTCTGTTAACAACCAGCAGCGGAAACACAAGTTACTGCACCGCACTTGTGACTTCCCACGCGCCTTTGGTAAGGCACCGCTTCAAAGCACATCAGATAAACCCAGAGCTACAGGATATGTGGCAAATCAGTTCTGAGTCAGGTGAGACCGGGGGGGGTTCTCACCCAAATGACTACTTCACAAGGCAAAGCCAAGAGTGGGCTGTAACAGGAGGGGGCAAGTGAAGGTCGACAGCTGCATGAACGGTTTTGAAAATCAAACATTGATTTCTCCCGGGCATGCTAAGGCTGGAGTGAAGCACTTCACGCAGATAAAGAAATGGGTTGGAAGTAACTGCTTGTTCTTGCAGTTCACGCTGGTCTAGGACACGCTGTTAGCGACTCTTAAAGTCCTTGCCAGGAAGAATTAAACTCCTCCATGCTGACAGCCACAGTTTTGATGCTGACGAACTACTTTACGCTCCAACATAAACTCAGATATTTATGAAGTTTCTTTATTGGAAGTCAGGATTCCTATTTGTTTTAATTACATAAGCAGGATTCCAGCGAGCCCTTTAATCCTGCTCTCTTTTCCTCCTTTGGCACAGTAAAGAAGTCAGTTGCAGCACAGGGTATCTCTGCCCTGCCAGATAAATGCATCTGCTGGAAAACACTGACTCCCATCAGCTTTGCCTGTCAGATGCCATCATCCATCACTTGCTAACCAGCTTCAAAGTTTCAGCTGCCAACCACACAAGAAAGCAAATAACAGACTTCCTCCCAGTGTCACACCTGGGGGTTCAGACCTGGAGCAGAGACAATGCCAGGCTTTGAAAGTGCCAAAGCTGTGGGTGCTGCAAGCCTGGGGTGTTGACATGATGCTGGTGTCTGGAGGGGACACACCACCTTCTAACAGATCACTTTGAAGAACTTCAGAGGCACCTTTCATCTACAGCCACTGCAGCCTGCCCTGGGCACTGAGCTCAGGACAAGAAATGAGGAAGCCTGTGCTGACTAAACCCTTGCCACTGGGGTGAGTATTTGTTAGCAGTTTCTGATAACCCAAATATATGCTCAGCCCTTGAGAGGCTTTTGGGCCTGGTACCTCTCAGGTTTAAACACCAAACAATATTCCCTGAGGAACAGCAGCATGACCTTTCTGCTCAGAGCCAGAGCTCTGGCAGTGCTGTCACACCAGAGCAGGGTGGTCCAGCCAAACTGGGTGCCTGGAATTTGGGAAATCCTCTGGCTGCCTGGAACTGCATTTTCCATGTAATGAGGACTTTTGCTTCAAGACTGAATTCAGGGTGGGCTAAGGGGAGGAAAGGGATGCCTTGGCTCTCTCTGTCCACCTGAGTTCAGCTCATTTGTGTCACTGAGCAGATCTGGACCCCAAGCAGGACCACAGGCAGGAGCAGGTGGTGCTGGGGAGGGTGATGTGCAGGCAGGCCCTGGGGATCACCCACAGCACTGGTCTCAGCCTCACATCAGGTAGGAGAGCCCCAACAGTGAGACAATGGCAGCAATGAAGGAGTTGGGGTGCCTATCACACGCTGTCATCTCTCCCTGAGCTGGGCAAAGGTTCCAGTCAAGGCTACAGGTATCAACTGTGCTGAATCTTTTCACCCTCTCAATCTGCAGTGAAAAAACTACATGTGTGGTGTGGGCTCTGGAGCTGTGTTCTGGCATCTCACTGTGGTGAGCTGGGCAGAGCTTGGAACAGAGCTGGGCAAAGCCTAGCAATGAGCTGGGCACAGCCTGGCAGTGAGCAGAGCCTCTGGGAGGGCGGGAACCCCGGGTCCCATAACCACTAGATGGTGCTTTGTTGACATAATATTGCCAGAAAGCTCTTCCTCCAGCTCCCAAGGCAGCGGCTGCCAGAGATGCAGCTCCAACTTTGCTGACTGTCTGCTGAGCTATTTTTACTCTCCAGCAAGGCTGGGGGTGCCCTTCCCTTTGAATTAGGAGGCTGAGAGCTGCACTGATGAGCTATGGGCAAGCAATACCTCGCTGCAAACCTCCTCTGCCTTCTCCCAGTCCCACCCAATCCTGACCTGCTGCTGGTTGGGAAGGCAAAGCAGCTCTGCTAAGCACCAGTGCCTGTTCCATCATCATGCAAACCATTTCCCTCTCTAGCCAGGCAATGTTTTATATTCAAATAGTGAGGATCTCAGCGGTGGCTTTGCTTCCCCTGCCTTATTTTCCATGTGCTCAGTTCAGACAGAGTGATCTGTATGATCTGATACTCATCTGTATACGACACTGCAGCTTCCCTGCATGGACACGAGGCTGAAGTGTCTCAATAATATGGGAAAAAACAATATCCTCTAATTCTCTCTCACACTGCTCAGAGTAATTGATTAATTAATTCAGAGTTTGTTTTTTTTGGTAAAACAGAAATCTGTCAGTCCTTTCAGTAAAAGGCATTTGGTTTCAAATCAGATGCCTCCTCTCGATGTTACTGCATGATGTGGCTTTGAAAAGGAACCTGCAGGCAGCTCAGTATGGAGGAGAAAAATTCCTTCTTCCCAGCTTTTGCAAAACATTTCCAGCCTCTCTGCTAAGCTGATAACTACCTGGTGTGACTAACACTCGTGGTTTTCCCTGTGCTGCTGTGCAGTGAGCCATGCAGACCCAGGAAGAGGTTACCCTGTAGTCTGGTGTTCAGGTCATAGAAAAAAGCCCTGTGATCTATCAGGATTCCAGCTCTCCCTCTTGCTGATACCAGCAGCTCCTGCACCTTAAGTGCTGACCTAAAAAAGCTACAATTGCTTACTCTGAGTTTTTCCTGAATGGTTAATGCCAGATGCCAGCCAGTCAATGAAATACATTCTGGAGACAGCAAAGAGGTTTAATATATAGCATTAGTGGGAGTCCTGGGCTTAAAAATAGATTAAGTCACACAAAAATGTGTTTAAATAGACTGAAATATATTCTCTGGCACATAGCTATTTGCTGATTTTATGGTATTGCTACTGGTACCTTCTTCAAGGAGGCAGAGGGCTGGAATAATGTAGTTCAGTACAGGTGGGGGCTGCAACAGAGCCACAGGATGAGAAGGAAGAAAACTCTAGGACTTAGCAGAAAATGCTGCTGGTTACATGGGCTTTGTCTAGAAAGCAACAGTCACCAGACAGGACAATAGTGCAGTTCCAGAAGAACAGGAATCTAATCACAAAACAGCACCTCTATGGCCTGTTCTGGCTGGATGGGGAGCTTGCTGGAAAATGCCTGGAGCTGGAGGGGGCCTTACAGATCCTTCTGCCTTCCTCAGTTCTCTACATTTGAAATGCAGATGGGATTTAAATCGCACACCACAACCTACAGCTCTTTTTTTGTTTAAAGAGCTACTAGATGAACATTTTAACGTACTCCAGTGGGGCTGAAGGTTCTTTGCTGGAGTCCCAGGGGCTCAAGTTCCCTGAAAGCACAGAGCCAATCAAGCCAGGCACCACCACCTCTGCTTTAAGGGAGAGCTGCAGGTTGCTATTAACTGCAGAGACCCACAATTTCATCACGCAGGGCTGCAGTTACACTGACACCAGTGACATTCAGTAACACCACAGTTTCCTCTGAAATCTCTCCTGTGTCCCCAGCACGAGATGGAGTGTCTCAGAAGAAAAAATACGGTGTGAAAGGTGAACTCCTGTTACACAGTCCTCATCCTCGCATGGAAGGGACTACTCACTAAGTCAGGAGAGTCAGGGTGCCAAAGAAGGTGATGGAGAGCAACCACAGCCCCTAACTTATGGCAGAAGTGGGCACTGCTGTGCCATGGCTGGTATCTTAAACAGGGAGGGAGCACTGGGGCTCACAGAGCCCTGCACGGATGGGGGAACAGCACCGTGAAAGCCTCCTGGGGCCACAGGAGCCTCCAAGAGCCCCATGCAAGTGCTGACCACGGCAGTGGAGCAGGGAACTGGTCACTCCAGTTGCTTCCACAGCAGCTGAAATCTCCCTGTGGTACAGAGCAGCCTCCCAGGCTGGCAGAGGAGGCAGGGAAGTTACTGACCGCTCGAACGCGTTTAAGGCGCTCCTCCAATTTCTCCTCTGCTTCACGTTCCTTCTGTACTTCCTCCAGACGGTTGATCAGTTCTGCAGCAAACTTCTCTGGTTCCACGTGGATATCCTTTGGCATTCGGTACGTACGCTGCAGGGAGAGCACACCAGGGGTTAGCACACGGTGCCTGAAAAATCCCACGTTTATTTGGGAGGCTTTGATAACTGGAAATGCCGGTCGTTCCGGTGGGGAGCGGAGGGAGGACAGGCTGGCAGGTACTGAGGTGCAGCCCAGGACCTGGGGGCTGGAAGCTGAGCCACCTCCACGAGCTCCCTGGCTGGCACCAGCTCCACACACCTCCCCCACGTAAGGAAAAGGTTTTCTGGAGCCACAATTCAACAGGGTTTTTTTGGCACCAAATTCCACTTAGGGATGGATGTGCTTGGTTTTCTCCCAATGGACACAGGGTCAACAGGAATATCCTGGTCTCAAAGGGTGGGAAAGGGACGTACAGACCTCTCAGCCGCTCAAAAATCCTGTTCATAGCAGTTATGCTTTCACTTGGATAGAAAGGAGGACTCTGGTGCACACTCACTCAGCTTATCCCAGGAGGATCAGTGTACGCCAGCCAACCCCTACAAAAGGGCCCCTATTCCCACAAAGCATCCTCTCCTCCTGGAAGATCCCGTAGGATTGTATCTCAGCTCTTCAGAGCCATGCCACGATTCCCTGCTGGCTTTATCAATACAGCACCCTTACAAGCACAGATGCCATTTTACTGCTTGCTCTGGGTGAATAAATGAATATTTATGGCAGTTCAAGGGCATTCTCGATTCCTTATGCTGAGTTACTTTGTCCTGAAATTCCTGAGCTCTGGGATAAGAAGTTTGTGAAGTATGAAGCTCTCAGCTGCTGTATTTCCCCCCTCATTTTCATCCCTTCTGCGTTATTTTGTTAAAATATTAGAAACAATGAAATGACACAGCAGAGATAAAAATTTAATTTGGAGGAAAAATAGTTGGAGAATTCAGCAGCACAAAACCCTGCATTCAAATGTTTCAATACCAACACGAGGGAAATGTACACTCTATAGGACCAGAGATAAGACAATGTGAAGACATAACTCACAGCAAAAGAACAAATGCAGCATCAGAAGCAGACATGGAGCTTGAAAACTTTAAAGGAGGATGAGAGACCACCCGAATTTATCCCAGACCGGCCAAAAGATCAAAGCAAAAGACTAAAATACTGCTCTGCCTCAAAACCTGTCAGAAGTATGCAAATCGTATTGGCTTTGCTGTCCCTGCCAGTGGCTGAGAGGAAGGCAGGGAAGAAAGCCAGCACCAAGGAGCTGAAGGCATCTTCATGACACCCCAGTTGGGTTGCAGAGGTCCCAGTTAAAGCACTGCTTGTTTTGTTTGCCAAGAGGAATTGGACTTCCTGACCCTGCCAGCAAATCTCAATCCCAGTGACCCATCCGAGCTGGGAACAGCCTCCACCAGCCATCCCTTCATCCATGGGTGGAGCCACCGGAGAGGGCACGACATGTGTGACCTACCAGGTGGCTCCCACCCTGGGATGACATCTTTGCTGCCACCAGGACCTCCAGCTCTGCAAATGAAATTAAAAAAAAAACCAAAACAGCAGGTAAAGATTTTCACCAACGAAAATGTTTAGTCTTGAAATGCTGGCACAGGGGCTGAGGCAGCATGCTTCATCTTTGCACTGTCCAGACATGGCCCAGCAAGGGGGAAGATGTAGCAGGGCTGGTTCCTGCTCTCTTACTCCCTGAGGAGCTTCCATGATCCAAGTGATGTCTCTCTGTTCCCTGGCATAGCCCAGGGGAGCACTTCTGGCTTTCTTCAGAAACCCCAAACCCACGACCACCTCCATGCACCTCGTGAGGCTGCACCAGCAGTTCCCAAGGAGGGATTTAAATCTCTCTCTTGCCTGACAAGTCACGACCTGTGGGGTGACGTGTTCCCTCCCTCCTGCCACCTCAGACAGGCCAGCTCTCCCTGCGGTTGTTTACACGACAGCGGCACCGAGCCCTGCTCCGTTAGACACCTAATGAGCCTAATGAGAGACAGCTCCGAGCTCAGCAGTTACAGTCTCAGGTCTCCCTGTTGCAGCTACCACAGAGGAGCACGACTGGGAAAGGATTTCTCTTTAATTTCATGGTCCCTGATGCAATGCAGCATCCCGAACCAAAGCCTCTCCTGAGCCTCTGGCAAGAGTGGGTGCAAAGGCTGTTTGGAAAACTGAGTACGCAAGTCCTGCCACAGGAAGATGCTTCCCTGCAGGCCCAGCAGTGCTTAAGGACCACAGCTCTGTCTCTGATGAGGATCTGAAGACATCTGGAATCACTGCTGTATCCAGGGAACTCATGATGAGATGATTCTGGTCTTTTAAAACTAATACCTCAGCATGTTTATCCACAGGCTCTCAAAGTCTGGAGATGACTGAAGATCAACTACAGAACTTACAGTAATCGAACCCAAGAATCTTTAGGACGAACCAATTTTCCTCTGTCTTTCAAAAAGCTGCTGCACCTGCAAAACCCACTGCCCTGTCCTTGGAGCTTCCCACTCAGCACAACAGCTCGCAGAGGGCCTCAGCAGCCTGTTGGAGGGTGCAAACACAGCCCCCTCTGTGCAGCCATCTCTGCAAGGGTCTCCCTCAGCACCTGAGTGCAGTTGGAATGAACCTCACTTCACCCCATAGATACCAGTTGTATGTTCTCTTCCAAAGAGAAACATGGGATACATGCTCCATCAACAGCCAGACAGGCTGAGCATGTGCCCAGAGCAGGATCCTTCAGGGTTTCAGGATTCTGAACCTGCCTCTACATTCCCAATGGCATCCAGAGTCCTGCCAAGGGAGTCGTAAATAAGCTGGTAATTCTTCTGAAATTAGAAGGGGCTACAAATGCTTTTGTTCATAGTCAAGGATGCAGCAAGGTTTAGGAGGATCCAGCCCTCCAGCCTGCACCAGAATGAGATCTCTGGACGTTCTGAATCAACAATTCAGAAAGGAAGTTCTTGATTTTAAAGAACTGTTTATTTATAGTTGTTTTCTCTATTGTTTTATTTAATGACCTACCTACTTCTATTTAATGCGATTAGTTAGATAGGTCTGTCCAGAACCAAACCACACTGAGATGAGGAGGCTGTAGAGGACAACAGATGGGAGGCTGAATGCCAGGTGGACTGCCAAAAAAGAAATTGCTTGAACTGGTCTGGATGGAGCAATCTTTCCTCGTGACAGCTTTGAAGGAGTTCTTGGGTACCTATCACCAGAACAATGTCCTTGACACCTGAAATGCCTGATGCTCTGGTACCTTAGGGAAGAAGCAGCCTGCTAAGAACATGTGAGAGTCCCAAGCTCTCCAGTAGTTCCACTCAGCTCTCACATTTTCTCCTTCTTTTCTTGGAGCAGATAAGAGTGGGAATTGCGTGGATTTTGCTCCATGAGGTAGGTGCAGGTCTGGGTTTTGATGGATTTCACCCCCCCTCCAGAAACTGGGGTTTGAGGACCAAGTTGCACATCAGAACACACCAGCATCCAAAACGTGTGGTTCTGCCATGATCCGTACGTGAAAAGGGTGAAAGGGAAGAATCTCACTGCAGTTTGCAGGTTCCCCTTGGGAAGATTCAACCTCAACTGCTCTGAGATAAAACAGGCAATCTTCCAAAATTATATTGGGTAGAGGTCCCTAACCAGCCCCAGGATCCACGGGTTGGGCTGAACCATTTCTCGAAGATCTGAACAGGCCAAGGAATTCTGTGCTGGTAAATCTCCCTCTTCTACAGGAGGTTTGATGCCTCCGTGATGCCTGAGGGGCTGATGTTAGATCACAAGTCAGTCTTGGAAATGAAAAGACATCAGGGTAGAAAAGCCACAAGCAAAGAACTTCTGAACCTCCTTATCTCTTAGATTGATACATTCCTCTGTGAGGTAAGTTTTTAAGAGATAAACGGTGTTTCCATACCAGAAACACTTGTGGCAGGGCTCACAGATACTGGATTTCAGCATTCACTTCAGCAGTATTCAGGGATTAGCAAGGAGTCCCCACTGCTGCAAGGCATTTGAGGGAAACGGCGTAAAACAGCCGATGAGAATTCCAAGCAGGTTCCCAGCTCGCAGGAGCAGAAATCTCATTCAGCTGCAGTTATCCAGGCAGCACGAGAGCAGGCTCCTCCTGTGTGCTCCCCACTCGTGCAGCACAGCAGAGTGGTCACTCACATCCTTCTCCAGAACGCTGCAGAAGCCACCCTGCAGCATCCTTGATTGCGGGGCAGGACAGGAGAGCTCCCGCCCGATCATCGAGCTACAGCAACAGCGTCACAAAATGGCTTCTTCTTGCAGTTAAACAAACCAACCAACCAAATCCTGAGTCTTAATGCTTGAGGATGGATTTTCTGAATTTGCTGTGGAAAAGGAGGATCTCCCATCCTCTCCTGGGAATGGATGAATGCCAAAGCCGGGGTAAATACAGGGTATTTACAGGTACAGCCCTGGCCCTGCAGTCTCTGGGCTTTCTCCCTTCCTTTGGGAATTTGCTTGCTCTTTCCTTCCTTGGTGCTCCAAGACTCTGCTTAAATCCCAGAGATGGAAAACCGCATGAAAGCAACACTCACTCACTGTGTAATGGGTTCCTGCCAGAGGCACAACACAGGCACCCACTGCATTCCTGGGCAGAGCGCCACTTCACAGAACACAACTTTTCCAAACTTAGAGCGCTGGTGAGCTGGTAAGTGTGGAAGATGCAGATCACAGCCATCCACACAACTCCTGCTGCAGAGCAGGGCATCCCACATACCCAGCACATGCTGTCGTTACTCGGAGGCGGCACGGCTGTTGGAACTGGTGAGCAGTCTCCTATGAACATATAATCACTGCAGTTTATAGCTGCTGGACCTAACTACAAGTGCTGCTATTAAAAGCAAGAGAAGTCCTTTCAGAATTTTGCATAATAGCCCCGTAACTCATTTGTCAGGGAACAGTAAGGTCTGTAAAGGACTCCTGAAATGACTTTCGGAAGTAGGAGGTTCTCTATTATCAGTAGGAAAACATGCCGTGCATTCTGCAGGCACTATCAGCATGGACTCTGGCTACACTGGGAAGATATGAGTCCAGAAAGACCTTCACTCAAAGGTTGTGATTTCGTCACTGCCACACATCAAAAAGCAGCTCAGCCCTGGGTTCAGCCTGCTTTAGCCACGGGCTGTGGGACAGCCCAACCAGCGGCCTCGGAAAGCAACACTTGAAGGAACATTTGCATGGCTCCTTGCTAATTGGGGCCCTTTAATTCAATCAGCGTGTAGTTAGAGGTGAATTTTAAAGAGTAACTTTATAACATTTCACACTGGTGTTGTCAAAACACATTGTCTAATTACCTTCTCCTTTCTTGGCTGATTGATAAGCAAGGGCAGAGCAGTGCCTCTCTGAAGTCGATGCCAATTCTGTGTCAGTAATTGGCGGGCAGGAGGTGCCAGAGTGGCTGAACTAAACTTTTATTCCCTGGAGAAAGACTAGAACTAACTCGACTTCTCAGTCCTCTGCTCCCATATAAATATGTGTCAAGATGCTTTTTTTCCTGGGACTTAAAATTACAGTGCAGAACCTAATGGGAACTGTGGATGTTTCACAGAAAAATCCTTGTTGAAGCATCTGTGTGTAGTTTAGGAAGAATATGTAATTCTAAAAGACTGTGTAGGTAAATAGGATAATATAAAAATTTATAAGCAGCAGGTGGCCAATTTAAACCTTGTTCCCCCCTCCCCCCCCTTCCTTTTTAAACTGGTTTCCAAAAAGGTCGATAAAATTTAATGCTAAGTAAAACTAATTAGCCTGCAAGGAACTGCTGCTGGAATGACACTTATTCAGTTCAACAAAAGAAATGTTTGGCAGATGGAAGTTCGTTAAAGCAGAACTCACTATACATATTTAATGCTCCAAACTCTGAGTTTATAACCTGCAGTTCATCGAGCCATTGCCAGTGCACACCATTAACAGAAAGCCACTATTATTTTTATCCAAAAGGTAAAGCCACTGACAAGCTTTGAAGTCAGAGAATATTCACTCAGTAGTTCCCACTGTTGGGGAACAGCAACAACAATAACAACAAAAAATAAAGGCCAAGCTTTCAAACTTCAACTCTAACAAAGCCATGCTTACAGTAAAAATGGCATCAAGTGAAATAAAAAGGCACCCAGCCAGCCTTTTCAACAGCAACCACACTGTGAAAGCAACTGTGTGAAAAGAGAGGTGACTGAGCAAGGATGGCTATGAGCGTCCACAGCCAGGGCTTTTATTGTCAACCCAGTGATCAAAGCACAGGAGACCCTCTTAAATCTAAGGAAAATAATCTAATTTAAAAGGCAAAACAAAGAGTGGTGGTTTTGGTGTGTTTTTTTTTTTTTTCTTTTTTTAAATCAGATTAAAACAAGGGTGTATTTCTGCTGGTATTGTGCTGCTTTGAGCAGGCAGGATGAGAACAGCTGCGTCAAGTTTGAAGGCACTTCTGGAAAAAGCAGATGGAGGCTTTTTTTTTCTCCTTATTTGATTTGTGCTGGAGTCCAGCTGTCCAAAGGGGAAAGAAGCACCTTTATTCCCTACTAGATACTAAATGTCACCTGTAACATCTCACAAAAAGAAAACAATAACAAGCAGAGCCGCAGATGGGGATGCAGAGCCCTGGCAGTCGCGCTCATCTTCCAAAAGCTGTTTGCTTACCTGGAGCAACCGAGTGTCAGACAAATGAGATACTTTGGCCTGCAACTTTCTTAGCTCTCAAGCCTTGTAACCCCAGGTGAGCTTTCCTGAGTCCTTGAGAACATGTTACAGCTCCCTTTGGCTGCTCAGCGCAGAAATACTGCTGGGGACTGTTGCATTTCTCCCCCACTGACCTTGGCTGACATCAGCCTCCACGGCCAACAGCTTCCTACACCTTCCACAAACACCTCCAGCTCACCTGAGAGCACAATAACCTGCTTGCAGGTAAATGCCAGCCAGTGCTGCCATTCTCATCCAGGAGGAACAGCCAGCTGAATGGTGAAGAAAAATGCTGTGTTTTGGGCAGCCCGGGATGGTGAGTTTGGCAGAAGGCTCCCCGAGTCCTTTCTTAGCAAACTGTCCACCTTAAAATTAATTCAGCCCTAAAGGGGGTTAAACTCCAGCACAAGCAGAGCAACTGCCCACTCTAGATCTCACATATTTTGCATATTTACCTCTGGGAAGGAGATAGTGCTACTTACAGGAATGTGAGGTAGTGGCACGCGTCCATTTGCTTTGGCACTTTCTTGCATCTCTCTGCGATGCTGCTTTCGGAGTCTGTACGGTGGGATCCCATCTCTGCCGGAATAAAACAACAACAGGCCCCGCTTTAGTGCCTTTCTCCGACACGTTTCTGTCTCTCACGCCTCGCTGACACAGAGTGGCAGGTAGGAAACCCCTTTATGTTCGAGGAAGGCTTTGCATGCCCAGAGCAAGAGGAGTCTGCGTGGGGAACGATGCTCGTCCCACACCAACACCACTCCGGCCCTGGGGGCTGGGGGGACTTACACGGCATCCACCGGGAGCAGAGCAAGGCAGGACTCCTGCAACTGCTGCCCAAGGCAGAGGGCAGGGAGAGGGACTTGGACTGCATCCTGGTACCTTTTATAGTTGGTTGCTTTCTCTAAAGAGCCTGTAATGCACACATGAAACCACAGGGCAGGCTAGGAGAGGGGGGAGAAGGAGGAGTGGGAGCTCAGTGAGCATCTACTCCAAGGGGAACTTGGTCAGGGAACAAGGTATATATTTTTAAGAGAGCGTGACAGCTTCTCAAATGGCTTATCAAAGCAAAGGGGTAGGCTCCACTGCTCCCAAAGCAAGCTCTAGCTCAGACTGAAATTATGGGCTTGATACTGAAGTCACTGTGGGGAAGAACACAGCCCTCTCTCCCCAGAGGAGGCTGGACGAGGTTAGGAAGGGATGCCATGGGCAGTGACACCCAACTAACTGAACCAGCTCCATCTGGGTCTGTGCCTGTGCTGAAAGAGCTGGTGAGGGAGGTCTCCGCAGGGGGAGGAGACGGTGGTGGCCACAATCCTTGGTCCTGACAGACTGGCAGTGTGGTCCGTGGCTCTGCCATGAGCCTGGGTATACACATGGGTGCCAGCAACAGGGTGTCAGCAGGTCAGAGGCACCAGGCTTTACTAAGCACCCCCCAAGGCAAAGCATCAGAGGCTGAGCATGACTTCAGGCAAATGAAAGAAACACATTTTTGTTCTCACCATTGCCACCACCCTGCTCACACCCTGGGGCATAAAGGTGAGTGGAACCCAGTCATGAAAGGACACAGACCCACCCCCTGGTGACATTGGGCTATTTCTGGGGAAAAATCAACAAATGCAAAAACAAATGCCAGCCTGAAGCTTGGCAATTTTGAGCTTTCCTTTTTTATTTTTCACATTTCTCTGATTCAGTAGAAGAAAATACTGTAGTGCCACAGAAGTGGGTGGAAATGAATGGAGGGATTGGGTAAATCTCAAGTACCAAATAACTTCCATGTACAGGCATCGTCTGCCAACCCTGCACCCCTCTAAGCCAGTCCTCACACATCTCACAACAACAAGATGTTTGAACAAGCCAAATGTCTTTAGCACCTACCCCCCTCCCCAGCTGCTTCTCCAAAAAATCCAAACAGTTTCACCAGCACATTTTTAAAGCCAAGATGCCATTTGGCAAGAGAAACACAATCTACTGTGGTGTTTTGCCTGCAAACCTACTGAGTTTCAAGCAGCAGCCTGTGTGAGGACGGCCACCATCAGCTCTCATTCCCATTCCCATCGTGCTGGAAATGTTGGTGCGGGCAGAATCGCCACCGAATTACACAAGCAGAGCATATTTTCATGCACCAACCCAGGCATTCAAAATGAAACACCATTAAACCAAAATAAAACCCGTGATTAATGACAAGTGCTTTTTTAGTAGGAAGACAAACGAGAGAAGGGAAAATGAGCCAGGCTAATTACAGCTCTGGAGAGTGGCTGCAGGTAATGCGGGAGGAGGAAGAGCGTGTTGGGAGCGCCACCTTCCCTGTGCCCACAGTGACACGGCTCAGGAGCTGGGCAATTTCCCCACACGCTGCTGTACCAACAGGGGTTACTGCAGTGTTCATTAGGCCTCATTTTCTTTAATGACAAGCCTCCATCTGAACTTAAAGACTCACAACGGTTACAGAGTTTCACCGCATCGCGAAGTGGCTTTTTCTGGATTAATGGCAACAAAACAACTGGCAGTTTTTAGAGGAGAAACAAAAGCCAGGGGGATTATTTTAGCCATCGCTGGTCGGCATCAATAGACAACATTTCAGCTTAACCACTGCACAAAACCCGGGCGCCAGAACACAACTCACACGCTAAAGCCGCGCGGCCATTCGCGGGGAGAGCGGCATTATGTTAGAAAGTGCAATTTTTCTTTCTTTCTCTCTCTCTCTCTCTTTTTTTTTTTTTTTTTAATTCTCCCCAGCAGCAGTCTCAGCGGAAAGAGCGACTTTTGTTCCCAGCACAGTAGCGAAAGGCTGATAATGGCCTCTAATCTATCCGGCTTCAAACACATGTTCAGCCCCGCTGTGCTGCCTTTGATGTCATTTTAACTAGATTCCCCAATGCCACCTCTGAACTTGGAACATTCCTTCGTTCAATGTACTGTGCCAACTCAACCAGAGGAAGCAAATTCAAAGATAAGCACTTTAATTTTATCCCAACAAAACCTTATTCAATAGATGGGGGGAAAGCAAGGAAAACCAATACCGTACTTTTGTTTTCCTTTTGTCAGGTAGCTTGCTTTGAGATATTTTCAATAGATAGAGAGAAATTTTATATATATATATATATATATATATATATATATATATAAAAATCAAAACTTTTTTAGAGCACATCTACTTTTAAAGTAAAACTTTCTCAAACTGTTTTTCCTTGTTTCACCACGTGATTTTCTTCAGCACCAGAAAACTCAGTGCTGAAGTGCAACGAGGGAAGAGGAGTATTTCTATAGTTTATTTAATGACAATGCAATTGGTTTGCTGTTGGGGAAATGTGGAGGCTTCCTCCCCTCTCCAAACTGACCTGGCAAGAGCCTCTGCAGCTGGATTCTTCCAAGAAGAGCTGTCTTTGCTCCTCTGTAGACAGCCTCCAAACCCAACCATTACACCTAACATTGGAAATCATCACTTAGGACCTTTTAAAGTAAAAAGCTGTTGAATTTGTTAAAATATAGCAGAAGTCAGGGTAATTCTGGACCACTGACCACAGGACAGAGGGGAAACAAATCCACAGTGAAACTGGTATTTTCTACCAGTTACTCTTACCAAGGCACCTCCATCACCCAAGAGACCGTTCACATAAAAGTAGCCCCATGGGAAAATCACCAGGCGTTCTGGTTAAAGGTCAGTCATCCAAGGAATAACATTTAATTTGCAAGGCTTTTGAAGGAATAACCACTGTCCTCAACCCCTTTGCTCCAGAGAATGGCCATCCTCACTCTGGAGCAGGTTTGACTGGAAGTGGGGAGGAAGGAGCATCCCTCTGGCCAAGCCCACGGGCACTGAGGGCTTCCCAAGCGCCTTGGGGGAAGGCAAAGCTGTCTCCCAACCAAGATAAGCCAGGACACATGATAAGACCCAGAGAAAGGAGTATTGTTTAGCTGGAGCACAACACAGGGCTAAAGAGGAGACATTACCTCTTGTTTACCATGTAAGCTCTTGTAGAAATCAAGATAGATATGGACCTAAGGCATTTCTGCATCTGAATTGCAACATCATATGTCAATTTAATGCATTTCAGCTGCTGCCTGTTGCCTTCCTACCTACAGTTGCTTTAACTTGCCTCAAGCATCTCTGTTGTGACACCCCCTCCTACCTGCAGGCTGCCTAGTCCATGCGGGGTTATCTGCATGGAGGAGCAGTTTAGGACAGCAAGAGCAGTTTAGGACTGTGCTGGAAATGCTGCTGAAAGACTGGGGCAGGCTCTGAGCAGCCCAGGGGGAGGCAGAGCCCCAAAGACCCTCCACTGAACACCAGCAGCGAACGACTCGGCCCCACCTGTGGCCGCGGCACTGCCGGGCCAGAGCTCGCCCAAGCCTCTCACCGTGTCCTCCCCAGACCTTGCCTCCACACACACCAGCTAAAACAACACAGCTGCCCTGCTGATTGTAAAAACAGGTTTCAGCAGAGAGGACCGGAGCTGTTTTGCCTACCAGGGCAGAGGAATTCCTATGACACAGGAAGACTGAAAAATAATCAGCGGAACGCAGGCGTTTAAGAGCGATGTTTTTCAAGCTACTCAAAAAGCGAAGTACTCCGACAGGGACTGATAATATATTCGTTACATAAATTCAACCCATTTCAATAACATTTGCCAGAAAGACATCCTGTTGAAAGCTGGTCTTTCAGGTTTGTAGCTGGTATCACAGCTTTACAACCCCTTTGGTGGGCTGGGTACTCCCAAAAAGTCTGTGCCTGCCTCCCTTCGCCCCAGCTCAGGAGCCCAGACAGGTAGAGCATCACTCAGGTCTTCGCCTTGGGATCACACCCCACTCATGTGCTGCCCTGGAGCACAAGCCAGATTTCTTCATTATTAAGCATGAGTGCCGTATGTAAACAGCACACAGAGGGAAGAACCTCACTCATCAGCAAATGAGGCTTTTATTGCCACTTTCCTCAGAGGAGGCCTGAATTCAAAGCACGGAGACATGTAAGTCTTGTCAAGCAGCAGGAGTCCCTTCTTTAACTTCATCTGGTTGTTCTTCATTTTTGCTGCCTTGAGCAGTTCTGCAAAAATTCCTTTGAAACTCGGGAGGCAGATAGGTTCAGCAATGCCATGTAGAAACCGAATAAAATCTGGTACCGGAGTCTGAAAGCTTGTAATGAAGAGCAAGTGCTCTGAAAACAGGCAGAGCCTTTGTAAAGCCAAAGGTCAAGGCTGTACATCCAGAATCCCAGTTTGGGGATCATTCTGCAAGCATCCAGTTTGAGATGCAGAGAAAGAAAGATCACAGGTTTTACCCTTACGGTGTTCAAGTCTTACTTAAAATGAACCATTAAGACTGGGTTAATTAGTAGCAGAAGGCAGCACGTGTAGTGGTGGTAATTAAAGTCCTAGAAGCAGACTATGGTGAGCACAGGAAGAATAAAATGCCTAAAGGAAAAAAGGAGCATAGGGTGGCCAATCAGAAATTATTCTGCCTGTAAAAGAAACAAACTATGGCTACTGAAATAAAAATCAGAAGGGTGAAGAACTCTGGCATAAATGATCACTACTTATCGCAGGCATAACCATCAGTGCAGCCCCATGAGCCTGCTGGACAAGTGGAAAAGGAAGTGCTAAAAGCTAATTAATTTTGAAGAGTTCTTACATCTGTCTCTCCTGATAGCAAGAACTTACAAGACCCCTGCTAGTTTCAGAGCACTCCTCCTTACAAATTGATGAATATGAAGAACTGCAGAACCATGTGGCAGAGCAGCTGGATTTGTATCAAATGGAGCCTTTAATTAGTGGTCCTCCACAGTGTTCTGTCCTGGGGGCATGCTCCTCTTCCCAGGCCCCTTTGGACCAGGTCTGCCTCCTCCATTTTGCAGCATGACATGGATAAGGAGCGAGGAGCTGGTGTCAGGGTGCAGAATGGACTCACAGCTGCTCCTACATGGAGCCAGAGACAAAACAGACATTCCTGCCCCACCACCCCAGACACAGAAACCCCCTCACCACTGTCCCACTGTAGGAACCGAGGGCAGGTGGGGAACTGTTGCAACACCCATTAACAACTTCTATGGCACAGGCTGGAAAGTTTCTCCAACAAGGTCTGACAGCTCCTGACATTCACAGTGACACTAAACGAGCCTCTTGGAGGATTCTGTGTTTACAGCACTGCCATTAATAAAACCCTCTCCTAATTCTGTAAACCTGTCGTCTTTCACCTGAAGAATCAAAGGGTTTCTACTCTACAGAAAGACACTTTGCATTTGCACTACTAAAAACCAGACCAAACAGTGAATATTTTCCCCCAAATCGTTTTTTTTCTCTATCACAGAGATGCAGTCACAATGAAATCTCAAAACCCCTTTCTTTGTCCCTTTGCAGACCGTCTTTCAGGAAGGAGTCTCATGGGTGAGATACAGAGTGCTGTCCTTAGGGGCAGGAAGAGAAAAAAGCAGAAAAGATTTGTCTGGGTCTTATTGGCACAAGTTGTGTTAAAGCACAGTGGGCACCAGACAAACTAGGACTGGTCAGTCACCAATCCTACTGAAGAGCAATCGCAGATTGAGCAGATTGCTCCATCTGGAGTAACATCTGTGTCCAGTTCTGGTCTGCTCTGGAGATGTGGAGCTCCCGGAGCCGGTCGAGTGGAGGGCAACAAAGATGATGAAGGGACTGGAGCATCTCTCTCATGAGGAAAAGCTGAGGGAGCTGAGGCTGCTCAGCCTTGAGAAGAGACACTGAGAGGGAACCTCATCCATGTCTGTCAGTGTCTGCAGGGAGGTGTCAGAGATAGACCAGGCCCTGCTCTGTGTGCTGAGCGACAGGACAAGAGGCAACGGGCAGAAAGTGATGCACAGGAAGTTCCCTCGAATATGAGAAAGAATTTCTTTACCGTGGGGGTGACCAAGCACTGGAACAGACTGTCCAGAGAGAGTGTGGAGTCTCCTCACTGGAGATATTCAGGAGCTGTCTGGACACAATCTGGTGCCATGTGCTCTGCGATGACCCTGCTTGAGCAGGTTGACCCACTGTGGTCTCATCCAACCTTACCCATTCTGCGATCCTGTGAGTTTGGCAGCATAAAACCTGACTCAAGAGAAGCATCCAGGCAATTAGAAAGCTCTGTCTGACATTCAGAAGATACTGTAGCACAAATCACTGACTACAAAGCAAATTCTTCTTGCACCTGGCAAGAAACACTGCAGAAACTCCCACTGAGCATCATTTATATCTTAGTTCACTCCGAGTATTTTATGCTGCAAAGGTTCCCAAGACTGGCAAGGCTGAGCATCCTCCACAGTGACAAAACAACTGAAGAGAAAGTGAGAGTGATCATGACCGTGGTTCTATTCAGATACCATCCCCCAACCCCAGCTGTGGCAAGGCCTCTCCCAGAACAACACAACATCAGCGCCGCTGCTGAAGAGACAAACATGGCACTGCCCCAGCAGGTTGGAGGTACTTACACGCTGCTGTCTGTCAGCGACATGGTGTCGGCATCGCTGGACATGCTCTGCTGCTCGCTGTCGTTGGCACTGGTCGCCGGGGCCAAAGCGTAGCCCGTGTTGACATAGTAAGGGTTAACAGGCTCTCTCCACGACCCATGCCTGCAAAAAAACCCACAGTCAGATTAGAAGGGCATAACCTTGGCCATATTCTGCATGACCAGGCAGGAGGACTCTGCCTGGAGTCCCAGCGTCGGTGACAGGCTACAGAATAGGTTGTGTTCACACCCAGTTACCCTGATAGAACCATGAAAAATCTGACTCACAATGGAAGAAGAAGGGAATTCATAGTGTAATGAAGATGATACTGGTAGAGATAAAGAAGGGAGGCAACATGACTGCGTGGAAGAACTCCAGTTTCCATCAGGATTTATGGTGTACATGGGCTAGCTGCTCAGCATTGTCATTACATGAGCATCTAAAAGCAATATCTAGGTAGTAAGACAGCATTTCTCTTAGTCAGAACAGGCTTCTACTCTTCCAGGAGGGAGGGATGTGTAGCACAGCTCACCCATTCTGTGCTTACTTTAACATCCCTCTTTACTCCAACGTGTTTGCCAAGGGAGGGAGGTGAAGCGAGGAAAAGCTGTTGCTCACGACGCAGCACCTAAAGCTGACCTCCAATCTCACACTCAGGTACACCACATACTTGCAAATTCCATCAGGAAGGACCATGTAATCTACACTGACTTTTCCAGTGGACAATCTGCTCGTGGATCTACAGAGGTTAGACTGTACACAACTCACGCCTTGTTGATTCAAGTACACATCCAGGCCAGGCTCCTTCTCTTCAGCAAAATGTCAGGAAGAGAGGCTGCCTTGCTCAGTTCCTTGCTCGGGAGGAGACCTGCACTGATGGTGAAGCAGCCTGTGAACCAAGTAGGCAAGAACTCCTTCACACTAACTCTGCCACAGAAAAGCTCCTGCTGCCAATGTGCCCCCAGCTCTGCTGCCCTGCAGGACAGACAGGCCACGCAGGCAACTTGTTCTCACTGCAAGTCATTTTGCAATTTGCCAGAAGGAGGAACAAGCTGAAATGTTCAACCACACATCAGGCTCTCCCTACCCTCCCCTCGGCATGAAGAGCAGCATTTGTAAGGTATCTTAGGGCTGATGAATTCCTGGGTTTTCCAAGCTCTGAAAATCAGAGTCCTGTTTTAATTCAGATCACAGAGCTACCTCATCAGCATGATCTTTTATTTGGTAACTCAGTAACTGGCATCTGGTTGATGTGGTTTGCAATGGGCCCTGAGCAAACATCTCCATGGAGGGCACATCACGCAACGTGCACTTCCCCTTTCTGCCGTGAACAGCGTTTCTGGCTCAACTGCAGTGGTCAAAGTCCCACAGACAACAGAAAACAGCCCCTGCCCTGACGAGTTTACATTTGGATAAGGCAAGGAAAGCCATGAGAAAGGCACAGATGGAGGCCCCAGAAGTGAGGAAGACAAAGGGAAACGTTGGCAGTTTGTGCCTGTTTGTTCGGAGTATAAAGGCAGGACAGACACTACAGGAACTAGGACTGGTGGAGAACCCATTGAAGGTGGAGGTTTTTGGAAAGCTAGATGTATAATATGGCACATGGTGTAGCAGGAGGGAAGCAATACCAAAGTATCTCAAAAAACCTGAACTGGACAGGGCTACAGCCTTCAGCCACCACACCGCTCACTCAGCTCCTATTCACCTGCCCTTCAGCTCCTCCACACACAACCTATTCTCCTTGTAATTCCAGGGGTCATGGATGCTCACCGGCCAACAAGAAGAATCATATTGCTTCAGGCCCACTATGGGGTCAGTTAGAAACAAATTACTCTCCTATTCTCACAAAGAGAAAACTAGTATTTTGTTTGCCACAAATCGACCAAAACTCCAAGCTGTCTCTCCTTGGATGATGAAGTTGCCTGGTGCAAAGAGCATTCAAAACTGAGCCAGCCGAGCCTTTTCATGGTTGCCTGAGGAAAAGAGAGCCTTGTGAGGTTTGTCCATGCTCGGGTGCAATGCAGAGTCAGTTGGGGATGAACGTTTACAGCTGCCTTGGGATGGTGAGTCACCACAGAACTTGTAGCATACAAACTTTCTGCCTGTCACTGCCAATCTGCACTGGAGCAAACTTCTTACTATATTCCATCAGATTTCAGAACAGCTTTCTAGGGCAAACACAGGAAATAATTTGAACAAGTTCAACCTAAAAAGCGAGGTATAATAAGTGGAAACTCAACCAGGCCCCTTCACCAGCTCTCCCCCTGCAGAACGGTCAGTTGTGAGCATTAAAGGAGTGCTGTGCAGTGCAACCCTCCTGTCAAATCCGACATGACAGCTGCGTGATGGAGGCTGAGACAACCTCTTAAATTGAGGCAGGAGTGACGGATAGCTCAGGCCTTCCCTGCGGGCAAAGAGAAGGATGCTTTTTGGGCAACCCAATTAAAACACAGCACCAACTTCTTCTAGTGGACCTTCTGCTAGGACTCTCTGCAAGAGGCACGGATTATTGCAGCGGTATTTTAAGAAAGAACTACGATAAAGAGAATAAAACGCACAGCTCAATCCATTTCTCCTTTGTATCTGCTGATACAAAGGGAGAACAGCAGAAAGGTTGCTGGGTGTGGAAGCGGGCTGGCTGAAGGAACTGAGAGCGAGCAGATGGGTGCTGGGTGGTCCCTGGCCCCTCCAGAAGAGTCAGGATGGATTGGTTCTCCCGCAGCAATCCAGGGCTGTGGGTTTCCCACTGACAACGCAGGTTTGGTCACAAGTGTTGTATTTAGCTAAAATTACACACTTAAGCGTGTATACAACAGGGATTACTTCCATTTTAGTTCTGCCTCTAATACATCAATGCAAATGTAAACTTTTGCTAAGCGTAAGGAGATGGAAAGGGTATAGGATTTCAAAGCAATCATAACAGGTTACATTACTTTTGAGGAATCCATCTGTATTCAATCCTTCTCCTAATGTTCCCTCTCCCTGACAACTCTCTTCAGCTGGCTCATATCACTATTTGAATGTTTTGTGAAGAACGCTTTCAACATCTATTAGGAGGAAAACATTAAAGGAACATGGAGTCTAGCAAAAAAAACCCTGGTCACTTCTGATCTGGGAGGGGAGGCTGCTTTAAAAGGGATTCAGGCACACTCAGAGCGATTTGAAATGTCAGCTAAAATCCTCACATACCGAGCTCTATGCACTGATAAGGGCGATAAAAGGAAAGGTGAATATTTAAAGTTAATACTTCACAAAAATTCCTGCAGACTTCTGGAATTTTATTTTATTTTTTAAGACAGAAAGAGTAATGAGCGTTTTTGAAATGAACACAGAACATTTCACACATCATAGAAATAAAGCTGCACGTCTCTTCTGCGGCTCTCAGTTGCTCAACCCTCAAAATAATCACATAGGGAACAATTATAACAGAGATCACAGCGACCTGAGTAAGTCAGCCTGACCAGCTGCCTTCTCTTTGCATAAAGCCCTCCACTGATCACTGTACATTCTGGTAATGCTGACAAGGGCCAAAACTGCTGCAGAAAACCAACAGGTATCTTCCTTCTACCTGTTTGGGGTTTGTTTTGCATGTTGTCTTGGCTGCATCCCGTTCCCAAATCTCCCATTACTGCATCCAAGACCAGCATGCAGCACTCTGGACATCAGCACTGTGAGATTTTGGAGCTTCAATGTGAGTGAGAGGAGAGGTGAGGTCCTCTTCGGTCCTCTTGCCCTACCTGGAGTTCCCACTGCATCGTGAATCCCTAAGGGCACCCTTTTCCTTCCAGCCTGGGATCCACAGTCTCCCTCACACAACTCCCCCCGATGGCTATTTCAATTTTAAATCAAAGATGCAAAGTCCCCCCCTTTTGCCACACATGCTACTATTTGCTCTACGCAAAAAACCACAGGGCTGGCATGCTCGGGGGGGAGAATTGCATCACCTTCAGCATCCACAGTGGGAGGAAGATCTCAGTGATCCTGCCCCCAAAGCCAAATCCACACGGCACTCCCTTCGGTTCTCACCAGTTACGAACCTCCTTCACCGATGCTCTTCATCAAGCATGGGAAAGAAACCGACTGAGGCAAGAAGGAAACTTCCTTGAAGATGTAAAGGCCGCCTCTAGGCAACTAATTTCTGTAGAATTTAAATTTCCACTGGAGGGAATAAGTTGCACAACACTCTATTGGCAGGTTGAAAGACACGGTCTTCCCAAGCCTGCTCGCAGTTCCAGTGTGGCTGGAACAGCTCCCAGTTTAACGTGGAAGCTGATCAATCCATCAGTTTTCATTGCTACTGCCTCCTCCAGCTCCAGCACTGAATTTTTATGACAATGACATTTTCTGGGAGAAAATTTTTACTCCAAGGAACTGAAGCTGTGATAGGATGCAGGCAGGCTGGCAGTCACCCTCTTGTGAGGGTCCCCCACTTGCATGACCCTGAGATAAGGGCACCTCCAAACTCCCTGATGGCATGAGGGGCATCTCCAAACCTCTGCACTACCAAGGAAGCACCTGTTTGAGACACCAGATCGAGATTAAAGAGATAAAAGACTCATGAAGCTGACAACCACAAAACCCAACGTGTTGTCCCCAAGCAGCTCTTCCAGAAGATTTCCTCCCACGACATTGCCTGAACCTTTGGTCACCAGTGTTTCAGTGAGCAGCTTGTTTTTAACATGGGAGAAATCCTGTTTTCTGGGATTTCTCATGGTGCCATGAGGCAGCTGATAATCACCCCAACTTCATGAGCTGCCTCAGAAAGCTCCAAGCTCTCCAATCTGCAGGAGCTGTGGGGATGTTGGAAAAGTCCCGGGGAAGGACACCCCAAAATAGTCTCTGCAGAAACTCCAGATCTCTCAGTGGTGAGAGACCACAGCCAGTGGCAGAAGGAGCAGCTGCAGTGCCCTCCCTCCAGCAGGACACAACTCCTTCCTTCCTCTTTTGGTGGGTGGTGTTTGGGCTGAGGGATGGTACCCAGAGATCACAGATCAGGGCTGCAACTCATCAGGACCCAGTTACCTGGTCTCTGTGCTCCCACCCTGCTTCTTCACACCAGCTTCTGACAACATAGTTCAAACTTTTACAGTCCTGTGCTTCTGAAGATGACTATTTCCAAGAAATCAGCACTAAGCACTACTCTTATTTGGTGTCTCCGGTCATTTTGCCTTCATGATTGGAAGGACACAGTCTAATGCTGAGACGTCCTTCCAGCTCATTATTTTGACATGTCCCACTTATTCAGTGTGGAAAAAAATAATTTTTTCCATTTGAAAAGTCACATACTTTCATCCAAGCAGTAAAAAATCCTTCCAGAATGACAGGCCACTGAGCCTCCAGCTGGCCAGGCACTATCAGCGCTCTCTTCCTCCCCACACTTACATCTACCAACAAGCAGGTGACTGTCACATCCCTCACGCAAATCCACATTCCATGATCACAACCAGTCAATCAAATTAAAAGCTGCACATGTTAAGCTTATGATGCACGTGCTGAAGTAAACCCCTTCAGCATTATCTAAACAGCACTTGCTGACAAGTGTCCAAAAGGCAGGGTCACCTTTAAACAAGGGATTACAACAGTATTCACCACCAAGTCTGACTTACAAGACTACATTAATCCACCACCTGAACAGAAAAGTCTCTGTTTCCAATCCATGGTGCCAACAACCATCACAAAAGTTGCACCACACTGAGCATAAAACTTGTTAGAAATGTCCCAAAGTGTGCACAGCGTTCCCCAACCCATCATCATGGGAACGCTTTGGAGCTAAGAACAGAAAGCCTAAGAAGATGCAAAGCCGAAAATCTTTACTCCTGACTGGATTTAACCTGCACTAAAGATGCAAAATCTGCTCAAGAGGATAAAATTAGGGATTTAGCTGATAATTTGATTGCAGATCGTTGGGGTTGCTCCACTTAAAACTCTTCCCCAATTACTCTGGGTACTCCGATGCTGCTGTGCATCTCAGCTTCATCACTGCCAATGTCAGGCTAATCACATATGTTCTAGGCAAGGGCAGCTTCTTCAAAGATCACATCAATTCTGGACAAGTTAATCTGTTCTTTGAGGTCTCCAGATGGCTCTTGCCAAGAAAGTTCACTTGCAGCCCTGCAGCCAGCGAGCGCAGCGGCCCCGGCGCTCTGCAGAGCATTACAAAGGAACCAGATCAAAGTTGTGTCTTACAAAAAAAAAAAAAAAAAAAAAAAAAGAAATCTGAAGTTTGAAAAGCAACAGCAGCCTGTCACTTGTAGGCTTAAAGACGACTTCTGCATGCTCCAGCTATCAGGGAATTTATGATTACAGTCTGGCTTTTAAAAGCTGATGAAAAAAAACGACGCTCTTTAGCACTCCTTGCCTTTGCAAATCTGTATCTTCTTCCCTGCCTATTCATCCTCCCACGCCAGAGGAAGAAGGGAAATAAATAAAAATGTAACTAAAAGTACAGATAAGAGCTCTTCTCCTCTTTTCTTCTAAGGCATTCAATTCCATTTTAGGACTATGCAGAGATTATTTTATGGGGAGCTTCAGCAATTATTGGGAAGTATTAAAATACAGTTACAAAAGCTAAATCCAAGATTTACCAGTCTGAGTTTCCAGTTTCTCACTCCTTTGCATTTACCAAGGACATGCTGCTTCTCAGGCAGGACTAAGGTACAGAGGACGCTTTAATTGCAACCAGTAATTTAGATCACAGGATACAGCAAGGTGGGGGAGAAAGTCTAGGAAGGAAGTTGAAATACAGGAAATAAAATGTTTGCCTTAGGAGGCAAATAAAGACTAGATAGGCTAAATATTGTGGCTGTATTGCCCTATCACCACCCTAACCTTCTCAGGAAAGGCTTTCAGACAACAGGATGAAACCACCGTGTTCCAAGGAAACTGCAGAACGAGTCCCTCAAGGTTTGATCTCGCTGTGCATCTCCAAACCAGCCCTCCCGGCTCCTCCTTCCCAATGGAGGCGAGGCCGTGCTCACTCACAGCCCCAGTGCAGTACTGGATTTTGGCCACTAGTTACAGGTTAAAAATCAAAAGTGCAAAAAATCCGACTGCGACCAACAATAAAGTCAAGTTCTACCTAAAAACAAGGCACGTCTTCCCTAGAATAAGGCAACAAACCTCATTTATTTAATAGCTCAAAACACAAGAAATTAATTAAAATAAAAAAGAAAATGTGGGCACCACAATGTCTGCACACCAATTAACAGGACACTTGGATCATTTTCCTGAAGTCAAATGAATGTTGCAGAACATTTTGTTGCATATCTAAAAATAAGAGGTATCTGCCTACATTAATTTCAATTCATTAGACTGAATTTATACCATAACACAGTAGTTTGTGTTTGTTTTTTCAAATGACGACATGATTCATATTAATCCTTATCCACCACGAAAGTCTGACATTAAATAGGGACATTTTTCTATAAAATACACAGGATATTTGGCTGCATTAATTATAACTGAACAAGAACCTCAGTGCTCTGGTGCAGCCAGGCTCCATCAGCCATCCAAAAGCTGCTGTAGTGACTTAAGAAGCTCCAAGACCAGGGCAAACCCAGCAGCCTGTGTGCATTTTGGATAGCCAGGGTACACTGCTCCCATCCAAAAGCCACACTTGCCTCCATGTCCTGGCCTCTGTCACACCATAGGCCATAGGAGACCTATTTTCAATATTTTATTAGAAGGGACAGAATCAAGCTTGTGCAGGGACATGATGAACATCCACACATGTTAACCCCCGAAATGAGTGGGATCCATGTCCTCATCCCTGACTCTCTGGCCCTCCAAATGTGTTCTCCCTGGGGCACTGGGATGACCAGCTCGGACGCAGGTACCGAGGGCTGATAATTCAGTCTCCTTCCCCTGCTTAAACTGAGAGCTGGGGAAAATTCAGCAGGAGGCTGACTGGAAAGAGCTTTCCACTTTGCTAATTGGCTTCTCAGACTGAAATGACATCTATGTTTAATACAAGTGATTTTTTATATATATATATATATATATATGTGTGTGTGTGTGTGGTTAAGTGTATGAACACCCGGAGTAGCCATTTCACACAGCACGTAGCAGTGCCAGCTCCCAGCCCTCTGCTTTCCTTGGTGACTGACCCAAGTAAATTTGAGTTGATGGAGATGGGGAAACACTTCGCAAAATGTGGGTCTCTGCAAGGGCTTGTCTGCCCCATGGTTTGCCTTCCCTGGGAGGGCAGGCAGGACAGCCGGGAGCAGAAAGGAGGCCCAGAGGAAACGGTTCTTCCCCGAAGGGGTCATATCCAACTTCCATGCCACAGATGGAGTAACACCAGCGACCCTCCCCTTCCACGTCACGCCGAGCGAGGGTCCATCCGTCCCTGCCTGCGGCCCAGGGGGGTGACACACGCAGCCAAAAGCATGTCCCGGCGTTCCAGCCGCGGGCCGGCCGTGCCGACACCCACACAGCACGGCTCCCAGCCCGCAGCAACCCCCTCGCCCGCACCGAGAGGGCCTTCGTGGAACAAATTACTTCCAAATGCCTGGCTCGGAGGCACAGGGAGAGAGGGAAGCCCAGGTTTGTACCTGGGTCTGCTCACAGCCTAAAGAAGGCAGCAGCTCCACTTAAAAAACACCACTGCCTGCAAACTATCAAATTAATCCCAGGATTTCAACAGCTTTTCTTCATTATTTCTTGTCTCAACCAAACCACAAATTTACTTAATGACTAAACCAGGCGAGCGAGTACTTTGTTTTCCAGACAGCAGGAACGTTTCTAACGGGATCCAGGTTTTCAGAACACACGTTTACCTGACGTCAGGCGAGGGAGAGGCTCCGCTGCCGAGATGCGTTTGATGCTTTTTTTAACTCCCCCAAACCTGCCAGCACCGTGGTCGGGGCATCTCCGAGCCCTGAGCCCGAGGAGAGGCGCTGAGCGGGGTGAGGAGGAATACAATAAGAACACTGTGTTCCAGGAATGACTGAATAAAGGCAAGAGCATGCTTTTGGCCAGCAGGATCCAGCGCTGTAACTCCGTCTGCCGCTTTTCTTCTCTGTCTGAAGCAACGTTGTTTGTCCACGCTTCTCTGAAATGGAAAGTATTTCCTCTTGCCTGCTCGTTCCAAGGAAAGATCTGAGGAGGCCTGGTATAACCAGGCAGAACTGGGGATTCTCCAGTGACTCGGCTCTTCTTTGCCAAAATTTCTGCTCTACAAGGAAGGGCTTACAAGAAAGAAATTACGAGCAGATTTCTCTGCAAGCTCAGTAACTTAAGACCAGGGCCTGCAGAATGAGTAAGTTTTTGGATGGAAACAAAGCATCCAGCTTTGGCCAACAACTCCAGATCATTCCCTTCCTTCCTAAATACCTACAGTGCCTCTGGAGTGTTCTAAAACATGGGACAGGGTGGGGACATCCACAGGTACATGGGGAATGGGAGCCACTGGAATCCAAGGGCCAAATAAGACTACAGGGGGTCCTTAGATCCACCCCAGCACCTCAACCCATTTCTGCATTGCTTCAGGGACAAATTTCCTAGCAGTTAAATCACAACAGTGGTGTTGCTGATGCCTGAAAGGGGAAGATACACAACTCAGGCGGGCTGTGTTTTACAAAAACTACTCGCAGCTTTGACATTAAACCACTTGCCTGTGCCACTGGGCCGTGTAAGGTAAGCTGAGCTGCATGACCACAGACTTGCTGGTCTGGCTTAAATCCCCTTCGAAACAATGGTACGAAACTCGACACTCGTTACCAATTTATTGCCAACAAACTTGGTATTTCAATGAAATTACAAATTTGGGCGGCAGAAGAAACCAGCTGATGTAATATTTTGAACACCTACGAGGAACCTGACTGAGCGCCTCGGAACGACTCAGGTTTGCTCAGGAAGACCTTTGACAAAGCCCAACTAATGATGAGGTGGGCAGAATTAGCAGTAATCCTGCACAAAATAAAAGACTTTATTTCACTGATTAAGGTCTGGCTCACAAGGCACATGAAGAGAAGAGGTCTGCCTCCAAGCAGAGGCCCTCACAGGTGTCTTAACTCCTACAGAAATGATCCAAGACATTTTCCCCCATTGAACAAGAACCTTTGAGGTGAATGAACTCCGACCTCAGCTGGTAACAAAACCAAAAACATGGAGGGCTGGCAAGACCTGGCAGAGATAAAGCTGGGAGTCAGGATTTAATAGTGCTCCCAGAGGGGAGATTCAGCTGATTAGAAACATCCTAATCTTCTGTCTCCGTGTATATTAAAGGTCAAGAAGTGGGATCAGATATTGGCAGCACATGAAAAAACAACCCAGTTGAGCAAAAGACCTTCACAAAGACGTTTCATACCTTCGCATTAAAAATTCCTGCAAAGCCTTATTTAACTTTACTTCTATCCAGGGAACACACTCAAGTTTAAAGTCAAAAGACCATCAGAGATAGGGACAGAAAAGAAGTGCCCCCGCAGAAGACTTCTGCCTCCAATCAGTACTTTATAATGAGCAGGAGTTCATAAGCATCAGCTGACTGCAGCCACGGCAGATAAGCAGGTCTCAGAAGTACAGCACCATGAAGCAGAGCTTCTCTAGCAGTCCTCTGGAGTCTCACAGGCTCCCCAAACGGGGTCATTAAAGGATACTTGTTGGATCATGTTAACAAACGGCAGGCTGTATCAACAACAACATACTGGCAAGCTGCAAAAAGCTTTTAAACTCGCTCTATTATTTATTGCTCAGCTCTAAAGAGATGTCAGCATCACAGCAGAAGTATAAATCCTAACTCAGTCTCCTGGTCTCTATTGGGAGCTCATAATCTGACATTCCCTTCTCAGCTCAAGCCGACCTGGCCAGTGCAAGGCAGGGGTTGGGGCAAGTGGAGGGTGGATGTGCTGTCCTTCTGACAAGGTCCATTAGAGGTTGACAGCAATGACAAATCCTCAGAAGAACTGTAATAACAACCACCAGAAGGAATGCAAAACGCAGAAACTGTGTCCAAGGGAGGCAGACACTCGATCTTTCCTTTTCTAGAGATAGTTATTTTTTTCCTCTTTTAGGAGTTTAGCAGACTAAAAGCAAGTAACTTGCTGCTGTCCCCAGAAAATACACACAGAAGTCAGTCTTGTGAAGCTGCCACAGACAGCCCTCCTTTTAAATAAAGATTAAAGTAACTTTTCCTTAGATGGTGAGAATGAAGTATTCTTTCACAATCCTAGTTTTGGGACAGTTACCAAACCTTGCATCTCCAGCCAGACCTGGAAGTCAAACCATCAATCGCTGCACTGAGGTCACACAAAGTCATATTTACAAAGGATGAATGAAATCAGCGGCTTCAGTTTCCCATTTCTCGTGGCTGTTCCTTTACAAATGGATCTAAATTTGGTGGCTGACTGGCAAACCAAGAGCAAAGAATTCAGCAGTGAGAAAGATGGAGACCAGCATCTGAAGGCAGGTGGGGCAGCAATCCCTATTACCTGCAAATACCCTGACTGTGACTAGAAGGACCACGCTGGGCATCCTCTGCTCCTGAGGGTGACACATCTCCAGAGGCATTCACTAAGCAGCCCAAGGGGCAAGAACCAGTTCACCTCATTGAAACAGATAGAGAAAAACATAGAGAAAAACAGCTAAAGGAGGCAAGGAAGGGAAAAAGAATAAAAGAGTAGCTCACAGACAAATTGCACAGGAGCTCATAAGGTTGTTCCGGGGACGTGGCAATACCAGAAGGTCCAGCTTCCAGAACTCCAGACCAGAGGGATGAAACACTTTTTACTGTGGCATGAGAGCATTTGGGCAGGGTTTGGGAGGCTTATATATGCCATTACCATTACCAGGTTTGACCATCACTCAGGCAAATCCTTTGCTCGATTTTTCTTGGGGCTCTTCACAGCAACTGAAACTGTGACTTCAAGAACTGTGCTGGGGTTTGCTGTTATTTTTGCCTCATAGATTTCTTCTGTTTTGGTTCTCATCCATTAGGACAGGCAGATATATGGGCTTTTACCTTTATTACGCAAATTCCCCACTATCTTTTCATCTGGTATGCATTACTGAGGGCATGTATATGAAGTACCATGTCCATTTAAAGTGCTATAAAGGAGCTGCTTGAACTCTTGTTCCATTCCTATGTATCTTTATACAATTAAAACCAGTTGACAGCTCCACACATAGGAAAAGTAAGTGAAAATACAAGTAATGTGCTTTTTGTTCTAAATAAATTATCCACGGTTCAGATAAAAGATGTGACTGTATTTGGTTTTTTCCCCTCAGTTTCTTAAAGACAGAAGGCTAGGTGACCAAACTCTGGGTGTTTCTGTTGATATCTCTTTACTCCAGAAATTCTGACACCCAAGTAAATTCAACAGAGGGAGGCCCCAAAGTCACTGTGATAATTAGTGAAACTGGGGAGGTGTGGAGAGACTTCAGTGCTCTGAACAACAGCTCTCAGCAGCAAACCTACACGGAGAGAAGATCTTACAAGCACCTCAAACGCTCCAGCTCCAGCTCACAACTTCCCAGACACTGAATACAGCACAGGCCCATTGCAAAAGCCGTATTTTGGATGGCAGGGGGTGAGCCTGAAATCACCTCCAGTTGACACAATGTGCTGCTGCTCCCATTTTCTTCGACAGCAGAGCAGAGCACTAGAGCTATTCTGACCCACTGCTACACCCTGTAACCATCCCAACTAGAACTGAAATCCCCTGGATGAAGGAAAAGGCTGTTTTCTGTGTATGGCCTGGAGCACAAGAGCTGCGAAACACCAGAGCCCATCTGCCTGACACAAACACACCATCTGTTACAGGGGGCATCTGGGCCATCCCACATAGACAGGATTGCACTGACCAAGTAGGTACTGCAAAAATGCCTCGCTGCTTCAGATGTTTCCTCCTTGAGACAGCAGAGAAAAGCAATCTTCCAGTCACCTCTCTAGTGCTCATAAATCACAGTATCTGTTACCGACCCTGTACCCCTCTGCAGGACGTCATCTGTTCAGGGCACAGGATAAATGGATTGATATCCTTATTTCCCCCCCTTTGTACTTTTCCATCACCCAAATCTCATGTTGAATGCAGCATTATTCACTTTGTTGGAGATTCCTCTGTGACAGCTTTCACAAGTGAATCTTGTATTTGTGTTGCTATTCCGGAGGAAGGAAAACCCATTATCCTCTTATGCACAAAAAGCCAACTGCGATGCTGAAATTGTCAGAACTTTCTCAAGACGTGGGTGCTCAATTTGAAATGCTCTGGGCCTAATAGTCAGCATTTTTTTAAGACTTCTGCCTTGATGCATGCTCAGCACATCAGCAAGTCTGATCTGGGTCTTAAGTAGCAGACAGAAAGCTGAGGACGACTCTCTCCCAGGGAGAGGAGCTGTCTCCCAGCTTGGCTTCAGCAGAAACCAGCACAGAATCACCTCTGTTTTCCTGTTTGCACCTTCTGCCTCTTCCACTGCAAGGTCTTTTAAGGTTGCAAGAGGTAATGCAGGTGCCCTGTGCCCTTTCCTTCCCACCTGCTCTGTTAGCTCCTCTGGCATGAACCACCCCATGCCCTGAACAAGCAAAAGGGCTGAAGGAAAAGACTCTCTGCTCATACATCGACAAGAGCAGGGGAAGTTATGAAATGCCCCAAGATAGCGCCGTGCATCAGATCACACTGCTCTTTTGTCTCCGTGGGCCAAGTCCCAGCCCCTCTCTTGGATCAGCATCATGGGGTCACCATATCAGGGTCACCTCACAGGTGAACAGGGGTTTTCTTCTCCAACCTGCCATTTATTTGTACAAAAGGGAATTTTACCCTGTTCCCAGAACTGGCTGAGCTATGTGGGTCAGAAGTAACCTCCTCCAGCCTAACAGGCTTGAACTAAGGCTGAACTAAGGCAGTTTCAGCTACAGCACCTGAAAACTCCAGGAAGCACTGGAAAACACCTTTCCAGTTTCCAAACCCTGTACAGCCTTGTAAAGCTTTGATTCAACTCAACAAACAACCAACCCAGTGAGATACAAATCCAGTCTCATCTCTATTGCTGGCTCCCAACACCACCAGTCACTGTTGGAGGAGCTCACCCTCCTCATATCCTCCCCTGACCCTTCCCAAAACCCCTTTTTTTTTTTGCTGAGTGCCTTTTCTGGAGGATGAAAGAAGAGAGCTGGCTCACCTAACCAACAGTGCTGGAGACTCCACAATCCGAAGCAGCAGCAACAGGAATTGCAGTTTCCACTCCCTGAAGTCTTAGCCGTGAGCACCATCAGAGCAAATACACTTTTCAGGTACAATTAACTGCCAAAATTTTAAACCATCCACTGTAGAGCCTGTGCCATTGTTACAAGCTTGTAATTCAATCAGACTGGATGGATTCTCACACAGACAGCAAAATGTACGTTCAAGTTGCCAACATCCCTCCCACCTCCCACTTGCCAAACGATACACCCCTGCTTCAAAGTGGGAAAACTGGAAGGTTATCAACATAAAGTAAATTGTAAGACTCTGACATGAGCAAAACAATGTAATTTCCTCCCCCTCTGTTTTTACTAAAATTTGCCAAAATAATTCAGCCTTCGGCAAAATCTCAGCATGGAAGAACACCAAACAACACAGTCTGATAAGGATATGAGCAACTACAACAAAGTTTTATATAATGGGACATGTTGGGCAACCACGGCTACAGCTACGTCTGCCAGCTCTGCCTATAGAGTAAATGAGCAGTGCATTAACACTCTGTTAACCCCCTCTCCAAAACTCCGAGCGAGTCTGTAACATGACTCATAATATCCTTGGCACACATTTTGATCGCCAAGCTGATGAAAGGACCCGGCCCTGAACCCGTGTGTGAAAACTGGGGATGAATTAATCAAAACATGCAGGAGCTTGTGACACCAGTGCCTGAGCCTGCACATCTGCAGCCGCAGTGGTGAGACTCCTGTGCGACACGATGTGACAGCAGAGAGACTCGGCTGCCAAGCTTTGCTGCTGGTGCCTTGTCACATCCAGGGAAGAGAGAGCAGCATTTGCCAGCGGTTCTTATTCTAGGAGTGATCTTTCTGGGCTGTGTGTACATGCACAGCGTGATGCAGAACTCACACTGTGAGTAGGGCAGCGAGGAGACTCCTCTGCTGTGTGTGTGCATGCTGCTAATGCTCAATGGTATCCTCTTCTCGCCCAAGATAAGAACAGATGTCTACGTATTCTGCAGATGTGTCTGCAGCTTCAAGCAAATAATAAAAGAATTTATGAATTTCACTGTTGGTGACTTGGTGACATGGATTCTCCATGTGCAGGATCACTTTGTTCTTTGCCTGTGGGATTGCCTGCTGAAGGGCTATGATGTCCGACTTCCAAGTCTTCAACTTCACAACTTCCTCAGCCTCACCACTGCAAGTCTACCTCAGTCCAGGTGAGCAATCAGAATAATTAATCAGGCTGCTTTCTCCAGAAGTTAAGGAGGAGGGCTTTCCCAAGCAGCTACTTCCCAACACTAACCTTGCAAATACCCCCCCCACCTCAGAGGGTGTATTATCTGGGAAAAGTTAGGAAACAGATTGAGACAAAGAAGTATCTGCACAATTCCTTGACTGGGACCAACTCCAGGAGATAAGGAGGCCATGAATGTCTGCAAGAGGCTGTCCTGGGATCAGCAAGAAGAATCCTCATTAACTGTTGGAAACGCAGTTGCACCCAAAAAAAACGTTTGGGGATTATATTTTCCGCTGCAAACAGAGGAGATACAGGGCCACAGCAGTTCTCAGGACACTGCTCGGAAAGACTTGGACTTCATTTACGGGGAGAACACCGCTGCTGTCTCCCTGGTAGTTTAGGGCAAGTTCACAAAGTGATAAAACTCTGACAACGACCTTCAGTGACAATGTGGTAAGAATCCTGAAGAGTGAATATACCCCTAGAACGGTGCCTGCTTGAGTCTTAGAGAGGAGACATTTCTATCAGTCCTAAAGAGGACACCATGAGCCATGATTCAATTAGCAGGAGAGGATGTGCTGGGGATCATCAGACCCTAGAAAATCCCTTCTGATCCTGATCAACACCACTTTCCCAAGTGACAAGAACCAGCAGGCCAAGGTCACCTGCCTGGCTGAAATGCAGCCCAAGAGGGATGACTGAACAGTGCTAAGAGACAGGGCTCTTCGAACAGAAGTCTGAAACGTGTGGAACTGTTAGTTCTAGAGCAAGGAAGGATTTTGACCCAGTTTCAGATTTTAAGTCCATCTCCTAAACAAAAGCAGCTGAAGTTTAAATGAGCCAATTCTGCAGATCATTATGTTGCTATTACACAATTCCTTCTAATCCCTGAAGTGTGGAAGATGTGCCAACGCCAACTCAGGCACATCTTTGTCATTTCAGCTGGACTTCCATCCTTTCCACTAAAGATTTCATTCTGCTAAACCATCCTTGACGAATGCCAAACACTAAAATCTCCCAAATATTTATTGTAATTTCTTTGGCCACACCATCACAAGTGCCTAAATTCCCCTTCTCAGCTGGAGAGCTATCTAGACCAGAGGTCTCCGAATCTTTCAGCCAAATAAACATCACAAAGGCTCATGAGCCCCTATGAGTAGTAAGGGAGAGATTGTTTGTGCCACAAAAGGAACACAAATGACCAGCCATCCCCTGCTGGCTATTCTCCTCCCCTAAGAACTTGGTCTAATCCCCTCTACCCTAGAGTCCTTAAAAACAATGTGCCAAGGAAAGGGAGTAGCTGCTATGCATACTGATTCCCCCCAGCTTGGACGTGGCTTGTGGAGGACCACTGCCAGCCAACTGCTAAGAGCAGCCCCCTCGGAGCTGCTGTGCTAAGGCAGAGGTTGCTTTTCATCCCTCTGTCTCAGGGAGTGCCCAAAGAAACCTCGGGGCTGGCTGCAGCTCTCCTAGGATCGTTCAGCAGAAGAGCTCTTCCCAGCATCACCTTTGGGTCTCCTAAGCCCAGCAGATCAAAGGGCTGTGGAGCCTGCAGCCACTCTTGGACCCTCCCTGAGACAGCTCGAGAAGCAACTCAGGCTCTTTCAAACATTTTGGGGAGAAGAGGACACAGTTCAAGGAGCACATTCCAATTTCTCTTCCAACAGCTGCTAACACAGCACCCTTCAGGTGAGGAGGCACACACACTTACTGGCTGCTGTCTCTAAAAACAAGCCACAGTTGAAAAGGTACCATTATAAACCTATAAAAATAAGGTTTTACTGCGGCTGACTAGCTGGGACATGCAGAACATGTGTTGCAGGGAACATAGCATGATTTTATTAGCCAACACAAAGCCATTCATGCAGAGTGGCCCAAATGGGGTGGGCTGAATTAAGAGAACAATAGCAGTTCATCAGATGGCCCTTTCTTTCACATATGTCTTCAACTTACCGTGCTAGCAAATACTCAGAGCAACTTGGAAATACATTTTCATCCAAACAGACTCACGTTATTAACACATTAGATTAAAATCAAAATAATGGAGAATGGAACCTATTCCTGATGCTGTTCATTAAATGACTAAATCTAAACCAGCAGCACTCAGGCAACCTCCTCCTTTTAAAAACTCACTTGTGACCAAGTGACTATTTGCCTGATTTAGCCCAAACCAGCACTTTGCAGGTCTCCTGAGACTAAATGGGATGGTCTTTCAGGACTGAACACTGCCCAAGTGCGTGGGTCAGAGGAGAGCTGTGCACCCCCGGATTTGTCCAGGGGAAGATGTGCTCAGGCTCAGACCAATCTGAAAAGGGAAAAAAACCCACCCCGTTGCGTCAGAGGCTAATGCTAACCACGTTTCAGATTCAATCATGGATTCCAGTTCCCCGAATAACAAAACAATAGACACCAAAGAGGAAAAGTGGAAACTGCTGCTTGGGGAAGCCTGCCATGACATGCTGGCTGGAAGTGTGCTGGGACTAAATCCTGCTGCAGCCGGGCTGGGGCTCAGCAGGCCAAGGGAGCCTGCAGGAAAGGCAAGGCTGGCTTCCCCGTTTGGAGCTGCCTGCCGGCCCATCTGCCTCCCTCCCTGCTCATCTCCAGCTCTCCTTGCAGTGCCCACTCCATTCATGGTGTTTGTGCTGCTCACTCACCCCAGGGTGGGAGGGATGAGACGAGCTGGGGCAGCCTGGAGACAAGGTTGGGAAGGGGAGACTTCAAAAGTCACACAGCAGGCTCTGGCTCTGGCTGTCCTTGCCATGGGAACCCCTGCAGTGCCTTCAGGAGCTGGAGTTGCCTTGGTCTTGTTTTATGCCTGACTGTTATTAAGACCTGTGCTTTGTGAAGCAACAAGGTAGGTGAGCAGGGATGCTGCTGGTTTAGGAACAGCCAGCCTCACTGTTCCTAGCTTAAATTACAGATTTGCCACAGGACACCAGTACAGATGATAAGGCAGCATCACCCTGGCTTAACCTTTGTCATAGGATTCCTAATCTTCTCCAAGATTAGATTTTTGTTCCCCTTAAGTGCCAGCCTAACTCCACTAGACTGCAGGGAGCCAGGCCCACAAATTAATTACATCAGCTGTAATTCACACCTCTGGATTCGTTTGAAGCTACTTCCTGAAGTTCTTTTGCATAAGGCAGTTGGGGAAAAAGAAAATCTAGTAGTGTATCACACTGAACTACAGACTTCTGTTGCAGAAGGAGCCCTACACAGATTAAACCCTGATATCCCAACTGGTGAATTCAAGCAGACAAGGTTTGTTTCAGCACACATCTCTGTCTATCAACTCGAAGAGTCCAACCAGACGCCTCTAAGATCCGCAGCAGCAGCAATAAAACAGCCATAAGGAGAGCTCAGCTCATCATTTCATCAGTTTGCACCTTAGAATTCAGTCCCTGTCCCCCACAAAGGCTCAGAGACACAGGAGCTTCCCAGCCACTGCTGAAGGACACCCCTGCCCACCATCCAGCCACACCAAAGGGAAGCTGAAATGTCACCAAGGAAGATGCTGTTCCTCCAGGGCTGGAAAATCCCCCATTCTGACACAAGTCCCAACATTTTCCCTAGCAAGCCAAGCAAGCAGGGACCTCCAAACACCACCAGTGAGTAAACACCAAATGAGAATTGTTACAAGTGTTTTGGCTACAGCAACCTTTGCAATGTGACTTTGAGGCAAGGAACTGCCAGCAGATCTGCAGAGAGTGAGCTCGACGTCGCTGCTTCAGCCAGAGGTGACAGACCCGTGGGCAGGGCAAGGCCAGGTAACTGCGCAGTCTTTCCCTGCAGGGAAACTGGGAAAGATGTGGTCAATCCCCTGCTGGTGCAAGGACAAAGTAATTTCCTATCATTCACTGGAAAGAAGCTGCAAAGTGGCTTGGTTTGCTTGGAGAAGGACAATTCCCCGTCGCAGGGGTGGCTGCAGCGAGGAGGACACCCAGCCTTGCCGAGCAGTTGGCACTGCCAAGGCCATCGAGATTGTCCTAACTCAGCCATGACAACATCCCAGGGGAAATCTCAAATGCTTCCATCCTCTCCCTGCTTCCTCCCTGCTCCTTCAACCTGGGGACTACAGACAGAGAAAACCACGGGCAGCTCAGTGATGGATGAGCAAAACCTTGATGTGTATCAGATCATCACCACCCCAAGGCTGATGGGGAGATAGGGGCCCTAAGCTCATCCTGCTGCAACGGCACATCAGAAATGCGCCTGGCTTTCTGCTTCCCATCAAACAGGGTGGTAGAACACAAGTTTTAGGCATTTTTTCAAGTTCAGTACTCCTACAGTGACCACACGCTGCACAAGAACAGTTTCCAAATCAATAAGAAAATCTGAAAAACAACCCAGTGCTAAGGACTAATCACTTAAGATAAAACAGCCCCTTATCTCCCAAATGATTTCCCTGACCCTTTGATGCATGGCAGTTCTCCTCTGAATAAAAACGTGAGCTATTTACCCAGGGTGGGATTTTCATGAGGGCTGTAGGTGTGTCAAGGCAAGGTCAGTAAGGAGAGAGGTGTGTTTTCTTTTTTTTTTTTTTTTTATTTTTTTTTTTTAAGGCCAACAGCTACAGCTTGGAAAAGCTAGCAAGGAAACTTCCAAGCCCTCAGATTACCCTCCTGGTCTACCTTCAAGAGAAGCAAGAAACTGAAAGTCAAACACAGGCTGAGAACAAATGTTCCAAGTTAAATACGTTAATCAATTAGATAATTGGAGTGAAAATGCTGTTCAGCGCTCCCAAAGAGGCCAGGAAAGGTTAGTGGGGAGAGACATGGCAAAGCTGCCCTCCACGAGGCACTGAGCTTATGTGGTGGTGAACACTAAGACACGTCAGAAAATAAACATCTTTTCTTGAATTTGGGATTTTTTAGGATCAAGCAAACGCGGCTCCCGGGCCCATCTCCAGAGCCTCCATGTGACCAGAGCTGCTCCTTAGCGCTGGTCCCCCAGAAACGCACAGCTTGCATTCTGGAGCAAGAGCCAGGTGGGTGCCTGTGCTCTCCTCCTCCAGACCTTCCCAAAGCAAGCTGCTTTCCACAGAGGGGTTTCTTTGGGATAGTAAAGCCCTTTGTGTGTGCAGGGACAAGGACGGCGACCATTTCTCCCCACAGACCCTGCCTGTGGACCATCCCAGCTAGAACTACACCAGGAAAGGCCCAACTCCTTCTTTGCATAGCCCGGAAAGAATTCCAGCAATTTCAACGACAGCAGTCTCCCTGCCTGCCATCTCCCCGGGCTTTTCAGCACGAATGCTGGCTCCATACCCCTACAGGAGCGAGTTATTTCAAACATTTTCAGCCCCTGTTGTTGTGTGCTGAGGTAGAGTTGGGCGTGAAGAAATCACTCGTTGAGTTAACTCTGTTTTACTCGGCAAGTGGAACAAATTTCATCACCCCCTACAAGTCCATTCTGTTTTCTATTTATACCACAGCCATTTGGTGCAGGACTCAGGAGCAGCAGGAACAGGTGATGTAATGCACTGTACAAACAGCATTCTGTTCATACAGTGGGAAAATAAAGTGCATTCTCTTGGTTTCTTTGATCACGCTTAAAACAATCAGATTAGAAGTCACAGATAACCCAATACATGCTGGAGATGAAAGGACTCTGGAGAAATAAATCACCCAAAGTTAGATATTAAGCAAGATTTCTCTCTCAACAATCAACTTATCTGCGGAGAGAGGAGGAATGACCATGTGGTTTCAAAATCCTGCCAGGCATTTTATTTATTTTTATAATACCATAAAGCTACTCCACCCACTTTTTCAGAATGAACGTTGCATTACACAACACATCAAAGGGACTTTATGGCCTAAATTAAGCAATAAAATAGTTGAGATTGTGCGTTATGCTGAAAATTGGCCTGCTCCTGGTGCCTGTGAGAAGGGAGGCGAACACTGCATGTTCAGAGCACCTGAAGAGAGCTTGGGGCAGCGTGGCCTGAGGTATCAAAGTGTGTGGCACTTGCATTTAGCAGCCCAAAGTGAAGTTTGAGGCTGTTGGTGTCCATTTTAACCCTCTGTTGTCCACAGGATGGTACCAACTCCAGGCACGGCCTGGGATAGCTGGGACATTAATAGGATATGGTCCTTCTTGCCCATAACCTTTAAGGTTTGGTTTATAGGTGAAGTTCTCTTGGAAGCTGTGGGCTTCCCCACTTTTGACAGCAAGACATGCTTGGGAAAGGAGATGGGAAAACTCAGGGGACAGGAGTTGGTGGGTCGAAAACACAGCTGCACTTCCTACCGTCTGGCCACCTCCTGCCTCTCCCACCTTGACCAAAACAAAACAGAAAAATAAAATAATCAAAGCCTCTCTTGAAACACTTTCTGGCTCGTGTGCATTTTGAATTGAAAAATAACCAGAAGTCGGGATACCTAAGAGTGGTGTCAGTGTTTATTTTCCAGCTCTGCCTTACTGCCTTACACAGAGAGGTGAGAAATGAGAGGCTATCAAGAGAGGAGAAAGTTGGCAGATCCCATCGCTCCAAAGCAGAGCAGGGACTAGGCAGAGTTTCCATTAGAGCAGCTTGGGAGGCACAAGAAAAGTCAGCTTGCAATGACACATGAGCTGGTGGGTCCCACACACCCTGGTGTGTGTGTGTCCTTTCCTTCCCACTCCCAAAGCAGGGTTCCAAAAAAAAAAAAAAAAAAAAAGGTTTAATTAATTTGGGCCCTATCATGACTTTCTGTGGCCTGACTCATAGTGTTTGATCTCCCAGGGCTGGCGAGAGGTGTTTGAGCCTGCCCTGGGAGCCCCCGGCGCTCCAGCCAAGCACCAACAATGACTAGACAGACTTCAGTGCCACTCCTTCCATCTATCAATAGAGTCACTGTTGGGTGAGCTGACTCACCGCTTTCCCTGAGAACTGTTCGGCACCGGTTCGCCATCAGAAGGGCAAAAATAAAACTGAATAATTCTGTGTTCGCACGGAGTTACTTTAGCAAGAAGAGGGGTTTTATTCTAAGGTTTTGTTTTTAGGAGGTTCCTCCAAAGAAAGCTTGTGTTGCTGCAGAATTGGCCAGGAGCTCCTGGAGGACACACTCAAGTGGTTTTTGCTTTTAAGTCATACTCCAAAGGCACAGTGAGGAGGATACTATAACCCACAGACGGCGTGTAAGGAAAACACATGCACATAAAAGCTCTGGAAACCCCAGGTATGGAAGCAAAGCTGTTCATAAACCAGCCTGCCTCGGCACAGCACCTCCCAGGGCTGCAGTGGGCAGTCAGAGGGCTTTTCATGTTCCCTTTGTGTCTCTCCACCCCTGACACGGAATGTAAAGCCCCAGACTGGTCATGCCAATCTCTGTTACATCTTCCTCCACCGCTCCCAAGGTCAGCACAGCCAAGCCTGGGTGGAGATAGAGAGGTGAACGTACCCAGGCTGACATTTCTATTGCTGCTGTAAAACACATAACCCAAGCAAAACTACAAAGCATTTCCAGGTAATATCTAAGTTCAATTAAGTTTAATGTCCCACCAAGGACATACACATCTTGGGAAGATGACAACATCAAAAGCTTCAGCATGACTGAGCATAACACAGACCCAAGGAGACACGAGTTTAGACCTTGGCCACGCAACACATCCCCCAGTCAAGACACCCCAGCATGCCAGACCTTCCCACACGAGCTCTGGTCCTAGAGGAGTGCCAGCATGGCTGGGTCAAGGGTGGCTGAGCAGCAGATGGGACACAAGGACCAGCTCCCTGTGCAGAGATGTCAGACTGGGATAAGACATGCTCTTAGTCTGCAGCAGATCCAAGTCAGCTACGATCCTATTCTCTACATTCAAGCACCACCACACACCAACGAGAACTGGGATTCTCTGTCTCTATTGGCTTCCTTCAGGCTCCTAAGCTTTAATTAACTGACTTCTCTACGGTATTCAGCAACATCAGCAAGCTCTACAATGTCTTCTGATTAACTGCATTTAAGCAATTAATTCTAAATCAGCCTATTCCTCCTGAAACTTGATGCCATATGACTGAAAAAAGAGATGCCACTACCTTGTTAAGAAGACAGCAGCTGTCTGAAAAGAGTTTTAGGAAAGTAAAAGCCAGACTTCTGCACATAAAGACAACATTTCAGGTTTCTGGATTCTTTGAAGGCCTCCAGGACTTTACAGGAGAGACTGGTCTCAGTACAAACAGGTCACCTGATGCAATTACAAGTCATGGTGGAGTCCCCAAACTTATCTCAATCAGACACTCTTGATTTCCTGTTTGAGGCATTGACAAATAAAAAGCTCTACATTACAGGTAATTATACTTCACAGAAGACAACAATTAAGAAATAGCCAATTACATTTTACAAGCGCAGGATAATCAAAAGCTTCCTCAAATATCTGGAGTTGCAATAAGTACTTAAAAATGGCAACTCCCAACAAATTGCAGGTAATTTAGAGCAATTTACACAGATGACATATTTCCCTATCTGTGCTCAAAACCTTCAAACTCGGTTCTGAAAAATACTGCAGGAGTTCCCGGAATGTATCACTGATGATTTCTAAAAACAGGCCATCACCCACTTCTACCTTCACTGGCCTCGAAGGTGAGATGCAGGACTCTGGGCACCACAGTGCAAAGAGAAATTCACTGCCAGGACAACACATTTTAGCTCAGGTATTTAAAAAAATGGGAGGATGCATGCATACCAAATCTAAACAACCCCCCAAAATATCTATTCCCTCTATTTCTGTTATTTGAAAGATATGCTTGATTCTAATAGAGCATAATTTGGTGTAAACCCCACAGCTTTCAAAGGAACAGTCACCTGTGTCACCTGCTTTATTTGCAAGGCAATGCTGTAGCTTGCCCACAGTCAATACAAGAGGATCAAGCAGCAAATTAAAAATCATTAAATGACTGAGAGAAAAGAAAACATGCCTTTTTCGTTTTTAAAGCTCAGCCTTTCAGACAGGAGGTTTAAAAGCACCCTGAGAGGAGCAGAAGAGGAGAGATGGACAATGATGTGATCCAGTGTAGTGGCTGATGGAGTACAGCAATTTCATTCCTCGCTTTATTTTCGGGGGGGGGAGGGGGGAAAATGCTTTTCCTTACTTATACGCCTTGGGTTGCTGGAACTGGAGTTTTACCTCAGAGCAGAGCTCTTGTATTGTATTTCACAATTCTTTACAGTCTCCCTGTCTCCTGGCCACCAGTCCAGCTGTTAGTGACATTACTTCAACCACGAGCATATGAATTTCTGGAGGGCTCGTTGTTGCATAAAAGCTGACGAAGTCCCTGAGGATCTGCTGGGCAGTTAATTAAGGGCTAAAATCACAGAGGTGTTGGTTGGAAAGGACCTTTGGAGGAGCAGAGTAGTTCAGCCTCCAGCCTGAGGTGGGACTACTGTCAACACCAGGAAAGGTGGCCACAGCTGATGTCCTTACTGAGAGCAAGAGTATTTTAAGAAATCACGTGAGAGAGGTAAAATCCTGATGAGCTATGGCCAGATACTGAAACAGCCTTTTCTGATCTTCCACCACAGGGACCATGGGAAGAGCAAGGAGGAAGGATTAATGCAAGGAAAGCTGACAGTGTGCTTTAAAGAGCCTGGGACAGGCAGCAACCCAGCACAAACATAAACCATGGGGGGGTCTGGTGCAGAAGGGTCCCCTGTAGGAAAGGGAGAGCTTGTGAACACCTTTTCAAGGCACAAAGAGGTTGAGTGTTTAATACAAAGTTTACATCTGCAACAGTATCAGGTGACCCTAAAAATGAGGAGAAAATGATTTTCAAGCTTTTCTCTCCACCATAACTGGTTTGGTAACAGTATGGTTAGAAAGAGACCTCTCAGCCACAGTCCAGGACTGTTTTCCTTGTTCTCTGTGCCGAAGGCAGAGTAACCCAGTGTTACACATCCTGTTCACACTCAGCTATCACTCAGGACTGAATATACTCCCATTTGCCTGGTTTATGAAGTCACTAACTACACTGGTTAGACAATTTCAGATTTTCTTACAACCCACATTTTTGCCTACCTGGCATATCAAGGTGTGTTCGTTCAACGTAAAAAGAAAAACCGTTTCTAAAATTCAAATTTTAAAGGAACCACATTTTTCTTGCCTGTTAATTGCCTTCTGTGGCTTGGCAACACCTTTGTGGACAATAGGTGTTCCTGCCACTACTGTCCCATCTGGAACGAGAGGTTTGGCTCCAGTCCCACCCTCTTTCTTCAGCTCAGGCTTCCAGGATGATTTCCAAAGCTGGGAAGTGAGAGGATGATGCCACTCCATACCACCCGAGGCAACATACTACACCCAAGTCCACAGCCCAAGATGGGCTACCTGGGAGGGTTTCTGACACTGCTGGTGCCAAGCCACAGGCGGCAATTAACAAAGGAAAAGGGTTGCTCGTACCTTGGCTGCTGGCAGTGTGGTTGATGGCTCTGGACAGAGCAACTAGAAGAGGTGAGAAAGAAAGTGATCCACACGGAGCTGACTCAGGGCGTCACCACCAGGGACCAAAACCCAGATGACCTCACTGAGTCCAAGCAACTGCTGCCTCTCAAGTGTATCCTACCACTGGGAAGGCAAAACCACTGAGCTGTAGGATGCATCTACCCTTTGGAGCACAGGCTGGGGGCAGGCACTGGAAGACTGCAGGGTCAGCATTTTCACCATAAAACCAGTGGGACACCAGCTCGCTCACTACAGCTCCAACAAGCCACCTCTCCCAGGCAGGGAGTGCCCAAGCCTATGGTATTTGGAAGGGACAGTCAGGTCTCAAGGAGAGGAGATGTGGATGACTCTCAAGGAGACAGACCAACATAGGGCCAGCTGACTTTTCTGCCAAGGCTGCAGGAGCAGAAAAGCCTCCTGGAGCTAAAGCTGGAGCTGCTGACAGCAGGGCTCAGCAGGAGAGGGGCGAGAACAAGCACAGGAGTCTGTGCCTTCCTCAAATTTGCTCATCTCCTCCAGCAAGCACTGCGATGGAGCAGTGGAGCTTGAGTGGCGAAGTGTCCCAGAGACTGAGGGTGCCCTGCTGATGTCTGGAGCAGAGACACATCTCAAGCTGCCTGGGGTCTCAAAGACCCTTCCCCTGCTCTCCCTGCTCTGTTGTGGAGGAGCAGGCACCCCTGCTGTGCCTCTTGCTGGAGGAAAACGCACCCTGAACCTGATGAAACTGCAAGGCGTTGGTTGCTTGCTTGCTGTGGGTGCCCTCCCGGCCACGCGGGCACGAGCCCTGCCCTGCGTGGATGTTATCTGGGCAGAGTGCTGGCTTAGCAGAAAAACAACAGCAACAGCCCCCAGCAGCTTCCAGCAAGCTCAGGGCAGCACGCTTCCGACTTCTTGGCAATAGTGGAGAGAGAAGCACGTGACAAATGCCCCCCTTCCCATAATAAAAATACTTGGTTTTGCCCAGCTGGGCAGAAAGCACCAGCACCTGCAATGACACGACTACAGGAAAAGCTCCACGACTCCCAGCACCCCTAAAACCAGATGTGGCCAGCCTGCTGCATCCGAGAGGGACAGTCCAAGGGAACTTCCCTTCCTTCTTCCCTGGAGCCCTACAATCCATACAGCAGGTAGGATGTAAGAAGAGGGGAGCAGATGCAGCCCCACAGCCTGCCTGTCATGGCTCTGGGCACACAAAGTTGCTCCCCCCCACCTCTCCACCAGTCCCATCAGGCTGTATCACCCAGCCTTTGCCATCCCCTAAGCCTACAGAGGATAAATGTGCATCAGACAGTTATTAGGATGGTGAGAGCCTCGTCTCCCAGCCCGTCCCAGTGCCAGCCACTGCTACAACTGATTCCACCTCATCAGTGAAAGCTCTGGAGACAGGAAGGGCAGCAGAGACAAAGGTGTGCTGGGTTTACCTTTGAAGGGATTTAGATCTGGAGCACTCAACACCGACAAACTGCTGAGACAGGCATTTACTCAGGTGTATAAACATCATGGGCGGCAAACGCCAGCCCTGCAAGAATCCTCCTCCAAAGCTCAAGAATAAATTCAACATGTTTTTAAATAATTACGGATGAATCACCTGAAAAAACTTCCTACATTTTATCTTCAGCTGCTGACACTGATCGTGCAGCTGTTTTGTTTATAATGTAATTACACATTCCCACCTACTTGCACTCTCAGTGTGCAGCCGACTACCTCAGGTAGCAGAAAACCTAAAGGCTGGCATTTCCTTCTGGCCTTTGGAAGCGACAGAACAGTTAGTACAAAACTTAATTTATGGGGTGGGGGGGTGGGGGGAAGGGGGCGGTGGAAGAGAGGCCGCAAGTTAATTTCCCTTCGAAGCCCGATGGTCCCCACCCAGAAACCTGCACACAAAAGAATACTGCCTTTAAACTGGTAGGTTAGGTCTGAGACCAGAGTGAAGGTTTGTCAACCATGACAAGCTCCAGCTTGTTTAACAGTCGACTGGAGGGTTGAAAAGTCTAATAAAACCAAAGGGCCTTCCATAACAAAGCTGCTGCCACTTAAGGAGAACATTCACACCCATTCAGCAGGGCTTTTTTCAAACATGCAGAGGTATTTGGAGCCTCCAAAGCGAGCAAAGACACACCAAAACCCAGCAGCTAGAAACAGAAGCCGGAAAAAACTGCAGCGAGCAGTAAGAAACACACTGGGAACAGTGAGTAACTAACCACGGGAAGAGATAACAAAAATGCTGCATGACCTCCCTCCCATCACTTGGATGCCTTTCTAAAATAGACACTTCAGCCTGACCACAAGTTATTGTGCAAGAATCACTGGGTGAAGCTGCAGTGACCTGTTATCTCCAGGACTACCAAAGGAAAGTTTCTCCCATGCTCATTTGGAAAGTTTCCTCTCTTCGGGAAGAAGGTTTATGGATCAGTTTTAGCAGGCTGAACCAGCCCCGTTTGGGGAAGGCCCAAAGCCACTGCTTGGGGACAGGAGGATGCTCTGCCTTCTCAAATCCTCCAGCTGGGCTGATTTCCCCAGCACTCAGATCCCCCTGGGTCACAAACTTCACTGGATATATCCGGAGGGGAAAACCGCTGCGCCGTTTTTACAACGTGACAAATCCTACACTGCAGTGACACATCCACACATCCTTTGCTGCCCATTTCTATCTCGTTTTGCCAGCACTGGCCTGCCTTGAAGAAAAGAGGCTCAAGGAGCCTCTTCAAAGTTAGCTTTTCCCAAGAGAGGAAAGCCAAGTTCCCCTGAAAGTGCAGATGTTCAGAGACACATTAAATATCAGTATTTCCACAAAAAAGAAACGGCTTCTACCCTTTCTTTTCCTGGTAGGGCCATGGACCAAGTAACAAAGGACTTGTGGCCATGGTCTTCATTCAGCAGTGGATCAGCAGAAGACACATGCTGCACACACCTGAGGTTGCCAGCCTACCCAACCACTTCCTTCTGTGGCTTTGCTCAAGACGGAACATTTTTCATTTCCTAAGAAATAAATGTTATGACAGTCACATGGACTGAATTAAAAGTACAAAGACCAGACTTCTTAGCCAAAGACCTCAGATTTTATTAAACAAATAAAAAATACATGCCCTTGGAAATCCAATCTGAGTGGGGCCATAAGGAGAGCAAGAAGGTTCCAAGGTCATGTTTTACAATCTTTTGAAGCAGGAATGATGCCTCTGTCTGAAGAAGGCATTTCATGCAGCCATCTGTACAGAGCTTCCCTTTCTCCAGCACACTGCAAATGTTACAGTGCAAGAACTTGCTGTCTTTGCCCGGGCACTCTTATTTATACACAATAAAGGCCTTGTGCAGGAGATCAAGGCTGTATTTCATTGATTTGACACGATGGTTAACCTGTGAACTTTGCCCCTGCTAATAGAATAATTTCTGTATGTTGATTCCTCTTTTGGTATCCTCGAGGGTAACAGTCACTTCATCCCAGCTCTCATTTGCATGTCTGGTGCCAAACGGCTTTACAGCTTTTACTTGCACAAAACAAGGCCAGGACAAAGTTAATTAAATGCAGTAGCTGCAGCTGGATACTGAGGCCCCACACCTCTCTCCATGGAGCCTACCTGTAATTTCCAGAAGCTCTCCAACAACTTGGCTCCGATTCATCCTTCGCTTGTTGAAAGCTTGGAGAGGTCATAGAATGACAGAACGATCTGAGGTTGGAAGGGACCTTAAAGCTTAGCTTGTTCCAAATCCCCTGCCATAGGCAGCGACACCTTCCACTAGATCAGGTTGCTCCAAGCCCCGTCCCACCTGGCCTTGGACACTTTGGGGATGGGACAGCCACAGCTTCTCTGATCCTTGGCTACCCAACAATCAGTTCCACAGAGGTCTTTCAGATAAATCCCACCCAGTCCAAGAGGCTGATTGCCAGCCAAGAAAATGATCAAAACTTATGACTGAAAAGGGTAAATCTGTTAAATACTAAAGGTATGGTTTTTCCAGCAGAGCTAACCCACCCTGAACATGCAGTGTTCGAAAAAAAGGCAATCCCACCTCCCCAAGCCTCCTGCTCTCCTCCTTCCAGCACAAGGATTCCTCTGAACACATGCTGGATATAAAGGCCAGAAAACTAAATTCCCAGGAAAAAAACAGGACAGTGAAGATGGAGAGAGGGAGGGGACTGACTCTCTGGTCTATAACAGGACAGGGAATACGTGGGAGTTGGAGGGCTGACAGATAAAACCCAGTAGGTTCTGGTCATTAGCTCTGGAGATCCAAGGACTAACATGAGGCCCTGCTGCTAACCAGTAGGTCTCACTGGGGTATTTCAAAGAGATTTTTTCCTCTAGCTATAGCTTTCCCTCCCTCCACTGCTTTTCATCAGGATAGATGAAAGCTCTTCATCTATTAGCTATTTAGATCAGATGAAGACCTTCAAAAAGCTGATACTTTAAGGACAGGTTGTATCTCGGGAGCCAGGGGAGCAAAAAACTCCAGGTCTTACCACGGAAGGGTACTCTGGAGTCTTCAAAGGTAAAATCCAATTTCCACGTGGGTTTTATAGAATTTGGATAATCTGACTTAAAACTGCAACGGTTCTACTTAAATTCATCACTGCCTTACAACAGCGAGGGATCCAGACCAGGGCTACGAGTAGTGATGGTTTTGCTTTTACACGCAAGCGTGACCTGCTACAATTTAATTTCTGAGCGTGACTTCAGGCAAAGCAGCTCTCTCTGGCACACACGAGGGCAACGAGAGGAGTGTCCAGAAGAGCCAGACCTTTCCTGAAGTTGCCTGAGCCGGGCATTCAGGGCTACACCAGTGAAGGAAGGGGCAGCTTTGCCCCCCACAAGCAGGGATGGGTGTTACAGACCTCAGAGCAGCTCACACCTGAGCTACGTGTGTACCACAAAATGGGGAAAAAAACGGGCCTTTTAACAAACAAATCACCCCAAACCCAGTTGACCGCTGTGGGAATCTGTTATTTCCAAGTGTGCCATCTTTGCACAGTCCGAAGCTGCACTTCCAAGCGAAGCAGGCTGTTAATTAGCTGATTTCTGGCATGAGGATGGGTGGTGCCAGACATACTTTGTATCTGATAAGCTCCAAAGTGTAGCTCCTGTCTGGTATTGTTCCACTTTCAAATCACGACCAGTAACCCCGCAGCAGAGCTCAGCCCTCCATCCCACTGCCACGGAAGGGGTGGGTGAGGTGGCACCAAGGACGCCCGGCCTCACCCACGCCGGGCTGCTCCACACGGCCCAGCAAGGCCAGGCTGAGCCAACCCCTGCTCTCAACCGAGTGTCAAATCTTTTCAGAGGGATGCTCGGAATTATATTCACCAGCAATTTGACTTTTTAATCATTTCAATTACTGTGACTAAAACCCTTCAATTGGAACAAAACCGGGGGAAAATAACCCCTCTCCTTCTGAAGGAAGCCTGCCTGGCTTAACAGACCATACCAAATCGTGAAGGTTTCTGCTTTTGTGGTCTTCACATATTTCATTTAATGCAGATAATTAACCTCAGTTTCTAATTTCAAATCCTCCACATAAGGAAGCGAAGTGACTGAATACATTCACTGACAGATGGAAAATTAAAATATTACTAGAGCTTCTGCATGGCTCAAAAGACAGGGCCTCACAAACCATCTTTCTTCTTTTATTTGACTGATTAACTGTAATTTGCTTAATGGATTTAAGGATGAGCCTAATAATCCAATGATATATCCAGGAACTGATTTAGGATATCAGCACCTCTGTTCTGACTTTTTTCAAAGACAGTAATTTCTTCACTATGTACAGTCACTTCTGAAACCAGGTTTTTCCACCAATTTTAATAAAATCGGGTCCGTGATTTATTTCAAATGGGTGGCGATGGCACGATTGGCCTTGCACCATGCAGCCACAGTGCTGAACTTCTTGTAGCACCTTCTGAAGCCCCAGATTTAGGGATGACCCACGACCACAACGTGCTGTGGCAGCCACTGACCCAGCCCAGCAGGCAGTAAGGACTTCTTGCACGGACTGGAAAGGTGAAGTCAACAGCTCTACCCTCATGTAGGGCCAGTGCGTGTTTCCCCAGCACCTCCACACCCTTCTCAGTCCGTTTTCCACCAAGAAAGTCTGGCATAACAGGATTTCACAGTCTGTCTCAATAGTTAATAAATCCAGGATCTAACAGACTATTAAAGGAAAACATCCAAGAGGCAGTAATTTTTAAACATCCAGTGGCAACTAATTATTCAAGGGATTAGTCCATTATAGTAACAACAAAGAAACTCTTAAAACATAAAGCCAAGTTGAACGGCAGATCAAACCCAAGGTGTTCCCACCCCGTGGCCCACCTCCTGGGTGCACTTCCCAGCGGCCTGGGAGCAGTTCAGCTCCCACTCAGCCTTTTAGCACCCAATTCTTTCTGAAACCGGGCAGAACCCAAACCAGTCAGCCTCAAAATACAGTATTTCACGATCTGTGCCATCATTGTAAGTGCACAACAAAACAGGACCATTGCCAGCATTGGACCAGTCAGGCCGTGGCCCTGCCCAACCCACCCAGCCCTGTAAGGACAGAGATTCCCTCCCCTCTGGTGATGTGTTCCTGGACTGCATCATGCTCCCAAGACTTTTTTCCACCGTGTACAACCTGAATCCCCCCAGCAACAAAAGGAGGGGGATATACCCCCCCCATCTGTGCTTTTAAGAGGAAATATTCTGTAACTCAAATAAAAATCACAACAAAACAAGGTCTTGTTTGCTGGAGGAGGGAAGAAAACACTTTTCATTTATCAAACCAGAGTGCTAAAAGCTTAACTACCTGTCTTTAAAAAGAAGCCAAGGCACTGATCCATAACCAACCAACAAACACACCAGTTCTTCATCTTGATTTGTGTGGAGGCAAAGCTATGGGCACAAAAGGTATTCTTCTTCAAATAAAATCCATTTTAAAACTTGGCAACCGCCAGTATAAATACTTTACACTGTTAATGTAATGTAAGCACTTCTACACAGAAGTTTCATCAGCTTAGCAATATATTTTAAAAAGCTGGCTTAACTTCTGTGCAAAACCACCATCAGTCTCTGTCCTGTATATCTTACAGTGCCCCAGCCACTAAATTACCACTTAGGGCTATTAGCATCAGACCCCCCTCCCTGCTGGACTCCCTGATTTCTCCAAGAACAATGCAGAACCCCAACTATTTCTCCTGCAACTTATTTTCTTTAGAACTGGAAATAGCCACTTCTGTACATGGATTCCAAACAGAGCTCCGCTGATTACAAATGATACTCTGGGCCCAGCAATTTTAATTCCCGGTAAGCATCCAAAACTTTTCTTCCTGCCTTTGCATATGGGTCTAACCTTCCAAAGATGCTTTTTTCCTGCAAACAAGCTCTCACGAAGCTCCCACAGCCTAACTCCGAGATGCACGTGCTGCCTCTCCAGTTAAAAGAAGCATCAGGAAGACTATTAACAGCTTCCAACTTTCTAAACATGACTGCTCCTGCACCAGCATTCCTGGGTTTGCATCCCCAGTTTTCCAACCGGTCGTTACAATTAACGCCAATTCCCTCACCGCACAGTCTTGAGTCAGAGGTGCGCAATTTTAATATTTAATTATGAACGAAGCAGCCAACCTCAAAATTAGGGCTGCCAGCTAAACTTCAGCCAGCTCCTTCCTGATGCAGCCCCAGCTTCTGACCGCTGGACCGTTTATGCTGCCTAAGCCATGGGGAGATCGTGCGCCTTCCCCGAGCCAGCCTACACCGATCCTCTCCAGGTGTGTTCGGCACTGCATCTTCCTGGACCACAGGTTGTCATGTCCCTCTAAAGCCCCATCACCTCTTCTCCACTGGCCTCCTCTCCGTGCCCTGTAGTGAAGAAGTGCTGGCTGTGTGTTTTGAGGAGAGCTGCCCTCCCACGTGTCCAGAGAGGCTGCCAGTGCGTGGGCGCAGGCACAAGGACTCTCCTGGTGATTTCCACCAGCCTGGTGGAGAACCACATCACCCACCCTTTCCATTTGAACCACCAACACTTGTGAAATGCCGTGAGCTTAGTCAGCCCAGCACAGTGGAAATTAGAGCTTGGAGCCAGCTTCCTTTTAAAAAAACCAACCCCCTGTGTATATCAAAGACCCTGTTGAGAAATTTCTCCATCCGTGCCCAGCAGCTCCACCACAACACTCCTCAAAACCCAGCAACTGGAGACTTCACCCACCACCTCCATATCCTCTCATCACCATCATCCAGGTTTCATTTTCAGTGCATCATATACTTCATGAAATGGGTCAAAACCCCAAACAACTGGCAGAACTAACCCAAATCTCCCAGTTTTCTTTGTTTTCGGGAGAGATGGAGACAGAGCTGCTGGCAGGTAACACCCTATGTTCTTCTCCCTTCCCACCACGGGAAGAAAGCAAAGGCAGCGGCTGTGAGAGCTGCTCTCCTGTGCTTTGGGAGCGGGAGAGGAGCTCCTTCCCCCACAGAGCTAGAGAGACAGCAGAAGAAACCCAGCTCAAGAAAAGACCCAACCGTTCACCGCAAAGCACCAACTTTTAAAGAAGCGTGTGCCTTCCTGGAGCACTCAAAAAGCAGGCTGCAGGGCAGTTCCCAGGCACAGGTTTAATTTCTGCTCTGCAGCTCCGAGGAACGCCGTCCCGGCGTGTCGGAAGAAGGTTAATGAACGATTTAGCCGCCCTCACAACCACGTTAGTGTCACTTTCGGAAGCTGCGAGTTAATGCCCGAGATCTTCGGGGGTTACCCTCTTTGAAGTTCACTGATCCATAACCAATGTCCAATTAATTTGCAGGAGCTGAACTATAATGACTATTGGCCTTTTCCGACGCACACAAAAACACAGTGGGTAACGGCGATGCTTTTGGCTTCGGGATATTCCCAAATGTGCCCGCACGTTTGCGCACCTTCGGAACACCCAGCGCTAATAACGGGTTGTCCTCTGCCCTCTGAGGAATTTTTTTTGCATTTGCTCTCCCGGGAGCGGAGCTACCGCATTGAGATTTATGAACTTTTTGCTGCTGCTGCAAAAAAAAAAAAAAAAAATTGGAGCTGATTCAAGATGCTCATTTGCTAACAGGGAAATACTTCTCCTGCATTTGCTTGGATTCCTCTTTATTTAGGGTTTCCATGGAAGCCAAGGAATAGAAGTTCAGTCTCGGGAAGATTAAACAGGCCCTGAGATATAATGCAAAACAGCTTATTTCAACATTCCCCAAAGAACAGAAATGAGAAATTCTTCCACACATATGCCAAAAAAAAAAAAAAAAAAAGAAAAGGAGGTTTGTGGAAATTTTCAAAATAAATTGGGACCCAGCTTTTCAGCTGCTGCATGCAACCATCACTTCCTGCTGCAAGCAGCTCCACCTGCTTCCAGCACAGTTCCTCAGGTGATAAAGTAAATGAACAAGAAGGCTGCAGGATAAAGAAGATACAGCTTAAAAACCAGCTTATTCAAGGCAACTATTGCTATACAACATCCGGGAAGAAGGTTAATTCAACCACAAGGCCTTGCACAAAGAGGAACAACCACCTCATAAATTAGCATCTCAGCAGTTTTTAGAATAAAAAAGGCAGAGATTATGCAGTTCAGCAGCATCTTCCATGGTGATGCTCTGGATGCTACTGGAGCTGACAGACCGACATTTAAAAAAATAAAATAAATCCCTTATCTTCAGCTATTCCAAGCTGTGAAGTGTTCCTGCTCTGGTGAGAATGGTAAACATTTCCTTGCCTCCCTACCCCACAGGTCAGCAGAGTGTCAGTAGCCACAATGACAGGCTGTCCGACACTACAAATTAATAGCCACACATCTTCTCTGACCTCCATCCCCCAGGTAAAGATTTACTTCATGTTGTTCCAATCTGGTATGAAAATGCCCAGGACCAATGAACTCTACTCCAAAACACTTCTATTTCACAGCACCTCTCTTAAACCATTTTACAATCTGGCACAGATATATTCAGATAATGGGTAAAGCGCACTTTTTGCCTTAAAGCAAATCTGGATTTGCTACCCGGTGTAATAAGGAAACTAAACACAGCTGACACTCAAGTAAGTTATTTTCAATCTTAACACCATTATTGCTTAAATAAAAAGATACTTAAGTCGTAGCCTTTTCTAATCCTTCATTTATGGTGAGCACCCAACCACTCGGTGAAAATGCACTTCACTACACGTTCAAGTTTTTATTAACTCCATGGGAAAGTCCCAAGACACTGGGATATTTTTTTTCTGACTCCTGATTAAAACAGCAGGAGTCCACACGAATTCCCTTTTTTTTTTTTTTCCCCCCTCTTCCTCCCCCCAAAGAGCTTCACAGGCAACATCCCCTCCTCAAAATCTGTGAGGAAACAAGAAGCAAACCGAGAACGTTTCGCCAGCTGAAAGGCACAGAGAGAGACCTCGCGCAGGGCGGGATGCGCTTCCAGCTGCCAGCCTAAAGGGACGGCCGGGGGAGATTAAACACAGAAATGCTTTTCATAAGGCAGGAGGCTTTGAAGAGGACAGTTCAGCTCCTTCATTTCGTAATCTTCACAAAGCGTCAGATTTTAGCCTAAGCAGGTCTTAAAACAAGGAGATTTTATTTTAAAAAGGGAAAGAAAAAAAAAAGAAAGTAGGAATGTGTTCTGGCCGGGTTCTGTTGATTCAGCAAGGGTTAGACACACACACGCTTATTGATCCCAGAGAGCTCCCTGCTAAGTTAATTGTCTGGAATTTTAACTGAGCTCTCAGCAAGTTTCAAAATCCATGCTGGCTGGAAGTGGGTGGGGGACCCAGAAAAAAAACAGGCTGCAAAACTGCAAGTCCTCTTGTTAAAAAAAACCCACCAATTACTTTCATGAAGGGAAGAGCTGCAGCAGGGAATGGTTTTAACTGGATTTGGGGAAATCTGTGTTTGACACCGCTATAATTCAGTGCTGGGAATCTCATCTGCAAAGCAGTACCATTATCAGGGAGCACCGTGAATGCTGCTTCACTCCTATCCACGGCACCAAGGGATCTCCAGCAAGCTCTTGACAACAATTTCTACGCAGAGGAGCGTTACCACCAGCTGTACCTGCCCACATTACAGTACCTGAGCACTGACCTTCTGCTTGTGCAGGTAAGGGCTCAGCTGCCTGTGTGTGCACGAGGGCTGCCCACGGCTCTGCACTGCCCACCGAGCCCTACCTGCCTCCAGCCCACATCCAGCAGCAGTTTCTCGAGGTGAGGAAAGTGCTGCAGGGATGATTTGGTGCAACCAGACAGGAACAGCCAGAGACACCTTTAAAACTACCTTCAAACAAAGCTCTGCACGCCATCAAACCACCCGGCAGCGCCAACCTGCACCGTGCGGATGCTCCCCACCACCCGCAGTCCTCTGAAGCTTCCCACCACCCCCTCGGTGTCTCCCCAACCCCGTCACGAGCTGCCCCGGCGCTCACCCACCTGAACTCCCTGCCCTCGCTGTAGCGCCGAGCCGAGGCCGCGCGTTGCGTGGCCGTCTCCAGGAGCAGCTTCTGCGTCAGCCTGCTGGAAGGCGCCGAGTCCCGGCTGGCCTCGGGCTCAGCCTCTTGGTCACACTTCCACTCCTCGTCCTCGTTCAGAGTCGGCAGATAACCAGGTAGCCCTTTACCTGTCCCAGACCCAGAGCTCGGATCGCTATAAATTTTTGGACTTTCCCCACCTGTCCTTGTGTATTCCAAATAAATATCCGACTTAAGGAACAAAGGGTAGGTATTGTCTTCTATCATGCACTGAATCTCCGTTTGGGCCTGGTCAAACATGTCAGGGTCAATCTGCAGTTTCATGACACAGTCTTTGATGAAGCTCTTTGTGGCTGGTTTGATCTGCCGGGACACAATGCCATTGTTGTCGAGGATGTATTTTTTGTAAATGGCTTTTGCCAGCTTGAGTCTTTTTTCCTCGTTAGACACGCAGGGCTCCAGCTTCCTGAAGCCACTGCAGGCAAACCAGAAGTCCAGCAGATCCGCACAGTCCTCCTGTTTCAGGAAAGTCCTGAAGAGGTTGATTCCATCTTGATCATCCAGCAAGGAGTGCAGTGACTCGGCCCACTTCAGGTAGGGTGGAGTTGGTGAAGCACTCCCCTCGGGCTCGTACCCCAAATCCAAATCGGAGCGCCTCGGTGTCGCCGTGGACGTCTCATTTCTAACCACATCACTTTTACCGGAGTAGAAACCATGGCTAACTGGCCTTGGATCCGTGGACACGAGTTCTCCCTCCTCACCAGGAACGGGTGGTCTTGGAGCATCTTCAGTGAAGCTTCCTCCGAGGTCCAAGGGGAAGCCTTTCCCCTGGATATTCATTTTTCTGGTCCTTGCTTGTGCGGGAGCAGTGGGGGATGAGCTCAAATCTCAAATCACCACTATTTGTAGCTCCAAGGTAAAAAAGTTTGTTCGGCTGAAACAGAGGAGAAAAAAATAAGCGAGTATCACTGGAAATAAACACTCTAAGATTACAAACCACTGGCTTTGCTCTGCATTATTACCGTACTAACACCTCTCTTTTTTTCAGCAGAATCAACAATAGGCTCTTGGTGACTTCTGAGTGCGCAGAATTGGGCTCAAACCAGGCACGGGCTAAAAATGACAGTTATAGAACATCCAAAACTTTACATCCAGAATTCAGCATCAGTGATACAGCTGATGCTCCTCTGAAACAGAATCCCATTACCCAGCACTGGTGGTTTTGCTAGACCCTGGGATGCGGCAGTCCCCACATCCCAGAGATCCATACTCAGGTATCACAGGACACATGTCACTCCCTGCACTGCCACCAACTCCTCTGCGCAGGACATGCACTAGGTCATGCTAAGGCAACGCGTTTTTTATCTGGCTATCAACCTAGGAAATTCTCATCTCCAAACAGGAATGTAAGGCTTGTGAAAATGATTTGGAAAGAATAGCCAGCTAGTCCTGGAAGCAGGACTGCACCTTAATCAAACACAGGTGGCTTTCGTACGCTCAAGTGACATACCAGCCACATTCCTCACAAATCTCCGCGTTTCAGAAATACGCCGCGTCGCCTCGTCTAGCTCTAGGGGAATCCAGATGCATCGCTGACCCTAATATTTTGGGCATCTGGACTGCATTCTTGCTTCAGATGGGCATGTTAGCACAGGAGCTCAGTTCTGGCACTGCTTTTTGTAGGCAAGCCGTTGAGAAAAGGTTCATTTAACGCTAACAAAATTGCACGCTGCGAGCCTGGGAAAATTTCAGGTCATCAAAGGAAGATGAGAAAACCACCTTGAGAAGGAAACCTGATCAAGTACGAGTTTTTTAAAGAAAAGCAGCGAGTCAATATGGAGGATGGGAGGTGTGGGGAAGGAGGGGAAGGCAGGGAAGGGCAATCCCTGGGTTGTTACTTCTGCTGCTCGACAAGGTAACTTCATTTAAAGGCAGTAGCAAAATTCTTGTCTTACAGAACAGCCGAAGCCCCGAAGCCCCAAGTACTGCAGAGCACCAGCTGCCTGACAAATTACTACTCCTTGCGCTGGATTAACTCAATCGCATGTGAAAACACACCAGGAAAAACATATATTAGCTCGCCCTCCCTCTCAAAGCTCACCCCACCTCAAGGAACATGTCTTTGGGATGCTATACCATTTCCCCCCCCCATTTTCTCATCCCGGCTGAACCGAGAACCGCCGACGATGCCGAGCCAGCCCTTACTGCCCACCTGTCCACGGTGAAACGACCCAGCGAGCCCAGGGGCGGCCAGCGAGGAGGGCTGGGCCCCGAGTGGAGCGCGGCAAGGAGCCAGCGCCGTCCGAGCCCCCGGCCCGAGCCCCCCAGCACGAACCCCCTGCCCTGGCACCGCAGGACGCGGCTGGGCTCCGGCCCCACGCCGCGGGGGCGGGTGGTTTTCACCCCGTTTCTGGAGGCAAGCTCTGGGCTCGCCCCCGTCTCTGCGCCGCAGGTCCCCGGTGACCCCCGGCCGGGCGGCGGGGACCCCCGGGGCCGCGGCCCCGCAGCCCCACGGCCACGCCGGGCATTGTTGCGGCGGGGCCGGCGCTGGCTCCTCGCCCCGGCCGGAGCAGCCCCGCGGAGCCTCCCGGAGGACGCCCGGCCGAGCCGCCCTCCCGGCTCCCGGCGGGGACCCCCCGTCCGCCCCGCGGGAGCCGCCGGGCCGGGCGCGCTGCGGGGCGGCCCCGCCGCTGTCAGGGCGCCGCGCGGGGCCCCCGCCGCCCCCCGGGCAACTTCGCGGGACCCGGCCCGCGCCTCCCCCCGCGCCTCCGCCGCCACCGCCCCCGGCCGCGCTCGCCCTCCCGGCCCGCCCGCCCCCCGCGCCCGGGGCGGCCTAGCCCAGCCCGGCCCGGCGGCCCCGGCGCGGCCCCGCGCTCCCGCCCGCGGCGGCCTCGGCGCGGCCTCGGCGCAGGGCCTGGGCCGGGGCCGCCTCACTCACCCGCGCGGAGCGGCGGCAGCGGCCCGGGGCGGCGCGGGGCCCGGCCCATGCGGCTCAGCGGCGGCGGCGGCCCGGCGGGGCTGCGGCGGCACAAAGCGGGCGGCCCGGGACGCTCATGGCCGCGGCCGCGGGCGGGCTGGCGGCGGCGGGGAGCGATCGGGAGCAGCAGCAGCAGCAGCAGCGGCGGCGGCGGCAGCAGCAGCCGAGCCCCGCTCCGCTCCGCCTGCGCCGCTGCCTCCCAGCCCGGCACGGCGGCTCAGCCGCGCCCCCCGCGCCCCCGCCCGGTACTGCGGGACCGGCGGCCGGAGCGGGGCGGAGCGGGCCCGGCCCGGCCCGGCCCGGCCCGGCCCGGGGAGGCGGTGCGGGCACACGCGGGGCCCGAAGGGCTGCGGACCCCGCAAGCGCAGCAGCCGCACGGCCCGGGGAAGCCTCGGGAGCCGCAGCACATGGCCCAGGGGCCGGGCTGGGCTCCGGACACAGCCCCGGCACATGGCCGAGGGGCCGGGCAGGGCGCTGGGGACCCGCAGAGCTCTGGCTGGGCGGGCACCCCGAGGGCTGAGCGGCTCCAGAGCTCCTGCTGGCCCTGGCCGAGGGGAGCCCGCAGAGCCCCCGAGAGCATCCCGGGCAGGGATGGCCCCGGAGAGGGTCACACTTTGGAGACCCCCAGGGCCTGGCCGAGGGGCTCGGCCCAGGAAAGGCATCAGCCCTCAAAGCACCACCAGCCTCCATTGCTCTGTTCATGTTGAACGGCATGGCACACCCGAGCTCTGCCCGGCTTGGAGCACACACCGTGGGCTTGGGAATGGAGGAGCGTGGTGGCCGGTCCACCGGCCGCTCTTGCCTCCACCGACAACTACAGCTGTTTTGGAACCTGCAAAGTGTGTCCTGCTTCTCTGAGCTGGGCAACCCCGCGGCAGGGAGAAATCAGGGACTGTCCAAGAGGTGGCACTGCATGGACTGGAACGGGTCAAGCAATGTTGAGACTCCCCACATCGGCACTGGGGAGCGTGTCACACCCTGAGATGGTTGGTTATGGGGAGCAGAGTGCCCCAGCTCTGAGGCTGCTGTCCCAGAGTGACGGGGGACACTGCAGGGACAAGAAGGGGATTACCAGATGCAGAGATCAAATGAGAGTAGAGTAACGGGGAAGCACAAAGCCTGCTTCCTCCCTGGAAAGCAGTGATAGACTCCGAGCCAGGCAGGTACCATCTCAAAAGCTGAACATGCAAACAAGTCATAAGACAGTCCTTTAAAAATCAGAAATTACTCAGAATGGTTTCCATCAGGGATGGTTTCTTCTTTCTTATGCAATTACACTGTCGCACGTCCCTGCCTCCATGCATTTAGAGAACGCTTTTGGAAACGTAACTTTTTTTTTTCCCCAGCCTTCTGAAATGCACAGAAATCCACCCTGAGCAGTGGCACTCCCCATCCCACTCCGGCAGAGTGCCCGGCAGGACGATGTGGCTCCTTACACCCTTTCATGTGAACGATGCTGGGAGCTGATTTACATGTAGCAGTGCAATACTGATCTCAAGCGTAATAATAGAAAAGCTGATGTGGGATTCAGCTGGTAAAGAATTAAAGGATGGGAATATAATTAATGCAATCAGCCTAGTTTCCAGAAAATAGCTCTTGTCAAACTCTGATGTCATCCTTTGAAGAGATTACAAGTTTGGCTGATAAAGGTTATGGCATAGAAATAATAGACCTGGGCTCTGTTCAGGCATGTGACTTAATCCATATACTATTCTGATTAAAAATTAGCACAATACAACATCAAGAGGGACACCTTAAAGGGGCTGGGAGCTGGCAAACCGACAGCCATCAATGGGGAATCCCTGCAGAATGGGAGCGCGCTCAGTGGGTGTCCGGGCTTGGATGGGAAGCCCAGTGCTATTCAGTATTTCCATCAATGGTCTAGAAATAGATTAAAAAGCCCTGCTGAGAAAAACGCCGGGGTGAGGGAAATGAGAGGGGCAGGAGACACGGACGAGGTCAAGGCAGCTGTAGAAAAACTTCACAAGCCGAGTCCCCGGCAAATAAAACATGGTTGAATGCGAGCAGCTGTGAAAGAGTCTGTCCACTGAGCACAGGGCCCTTCTGCTGGAAACCCGGGATCTGGCAAGGATGGATGGGGGGAGTTTAGGAGGCAGGAGCAGCAGGCTCCCCACGGGGGGATGTCTGGCTAGGACAGGGCTGGGTGCTACAGCAGAAGGATTCTGGAATCTGTGTTTTGGAGAGAATGCTGAGAAATTAGGAGAAGGTGGAGGAGAGTTAAGAGTGAGTCCTGCTTTGCAGGGGGGTGGCTGAGGCCCGCAGCCTCCCCAGCAAGTTCAAAGGAGCCCTGGAGACATTATAGCACTTCAATCGCTTCATGGGTGAGAGACCAGCAGGTATTAGAGAGCTTTTCATCTCCCAGAGAAAGGCCCAGCTAAAGGCCCAGCAAGATTCACAGCCCAAACTGAGTTCACAGGAGAAACCAGAGCCAGATTTCTCCGTGGCAAAGGGGAGACTGAGGGGGTAGGGTGATGAGTTTGGGTGCACCAGGATGCAGGTGGCTGAAGGGCTGGGCTTGACATGCCGACATCCCTGCAATCTCTCCTTACTGCTCCTTGGGTTGGGCTGGACCTGGGGAATGGGAAAAGAGCCTGGGGCTCTCTTGCACCCCCCCTAGCTCAGGAGACACAGCCCAGGGTGAGGAACCAGCACTCATCCCACCCGCAGGCACGCTGGGGAGGCAGGGGGGCTCCAGACCAGCTGGCAGGGCCTTCCACCAGCACAGGATTGCTCTGTGCACGCTCCCAGAGAAAGCAGAGCCAGTGCTGCCCTACTCCAGCAAATGCAGCCAGGCAGCTGCCCCTTTGTAGGCTGGAAGAGATGAATTCCTGCAGCGTGATGCCAAGCCTTCCTGGTGCCTCACCATTTTCTGGTCCTGTAGCAGGGCTGCTTGGGGATGGGAGAGCCACGGGCTGGCTCCCTCTGGAGCCCTTTCCCTGCCTTTTACACATCAGTTTCCCCACACCAAGGAGCTTGGCAAAGCACAGGCACCAACATCAGTTACTAGCAGATTTAGCTAAGGACATCAAACAGGTTAGAAACTAAACTGAGCACCCCTGGCTTGTGGGAGAGGATTCAGCCTGTGAGATCTTTACACAAAGGGTAGAGGCCAGTGAACCAGACCTGGTCATTTCTCTTTTCACTTGATAATTTCTCCCTTCTTCATCAGCTAATCACGTGGCCCTGCCTTAAGCCTTCCCAAAACTGCCACGGCCGAAATGGCAGCAGTGTTTTGGTGCCCCACTGGTGTCACCCTGCAGCTGAGGCTGATCCTGTGGGGTCCTGTTACACTTCCTTTCTGCCTGGAAGAGCCAGCAAACACCGAAGATAGAGGAACTGCTCGCAGCCTCTGGTCTGAAGGGTCTAGGCTGCATCCAGGCAGCACTGGTGTGGTGCAATTCCAGAGCCTCCCTGCAAAGGGGTGTTTTCTGTAGCAGCATTAACTCCCTGCCAGTTTGGCCTGGGAGCCACAAGCCTTCCAGGATCACTTCTGCAGAGGCTGCAAGCACTTGGATCAGCTTCAGCACTGACAGTGGTCATCCTAGATGAATTCTCCTCTTTGCAGTGATTCACAAACTCCCCCAAAGCAAGCTGGGCCTGAGCCAGTGCTGAGGTGTGACCACTGGTGGGCTGTCAGCATCCAGTGCACCTTCCAACGGCAGGGATGTGTGGGTGTGAGCCAGTGTCCCTCCAGCACGGGCGGATTTGGGATGGAACGCACTAGAGGGTGCTGTTCAGCCTTTGGCTGCCATTGAAAAGGCTCCTGCAAGGTCATATGCAGTGACGAAATTCGGTGGGTTTTGTATTCAAAAACCTTTTTGGAACTGGAGGGCAATTAGAAATAGCCTAAAGTATGAGATTCTACACCAATTACCAGTGAAGGAAAATGGCATCTCACCTCAGAGGGACACATGTCACCTCCCACCTTGGGCAGGGAGCACCCTCAGTTCTGAGGCAGGAGCTGGGGTTTGACTACACATCCAGCAGTGGCCAAAGGGGCTGCCAAGAAAAAAATGTCCCAGGGTGGAAGAGGAGGCTGACATCTCTCTTTTGGACTGCTGGCAAGATGATGGTTGCAGAACAGGAGGAAGAAAGTGTACTAGCAGTCACGATAAAAGTGTTGATGTTGTGGTGCCAGGAACCAAGGGCATCCTGAAGGGCTCAGCTGGGGTGAGGCACCCACAGCTCAATGGCACTGCTGCCAAGAGAATGAGCAAGTAGAGCCACAGGACATGGCTGGCAGAGGAACAAAGCAGAGAAGTGGTCATGGGTACATCCAGGCTGGGAATTGGAAGACAGCTCCTGCCTCACCGGGAGGGATGGATAGAGCACATCCCCGTGTGGGCAGTGAGGATGCCCACAGCCAGCTATGCCAGGGGCTGGGGCAAGAGTAGAAGTGGGTGATGCTGATTTAAACCATCACAGCATCTCTTCTTGCAGGTCTAAAGATATCTCCCCACCCTGGCTGTGTCAGCCCCTCAAAGCATCCACGGAGCAGCCGGAGCAGCTCTCCAGGTCCCTGTGGTGCAGGCCTGAGTGTGCCACCTTCTTTGGATTCCCCACCTCCACGGGACAAACGCGCCCAGACGTGTCAGTTTGCCTTGGATCTGCTTCTAATGCTGACCAAATGGGATGAAGCACTGTTTGGACATCAAGCTTATGTCTTTTTGCTCAGATCCTGCTCTTTCCTAAAGTCTTCAATGGAGCCTGCTGTTCCAGGCAGTGGGAAGGTTGCAGGGCCTGGCTGCTCTGGGTGCTCCCATTTTTCCAGTTCACTCCTGTTCCCATGTAAGTGCTTGCTTGCAATTCGCTGGCTTCTGCTGGGGGTCCCTGCTCTCCCCCCTCCAGGTACAGAGCTGAAGCAGGTGGATGGGGCAAAGGTTTCTCTTCTCACTCCTTCTGTCCCCTCCACCCCAGATAACCCTTAGGGCCCCATCCCAGCCCTGGGCACAGAAGAGAAGAGTATGACCTGACATGGGTGCCAGGATCTCGTTGTGTCCCCCAACACTCCCCACCTGGCCCCTGAGCTGCTTTTGGGGAAGAGCTCCCATGTCTGGCAGAGCAAAGAGACCCTGCCAGACCCCTGCAAAATCTGAGACCCTGCTGCATCCACGACTGCCCTGGTTTTGATCAGCCCTCTCTGCCAAAAGCTGCTGCACACACACTCAACCAGCACTACCAGTGCTCGATGCTCTTTGTCCCCAGCCAGTGAAGGTGAACCCTCCCCAGTGACACCCCACCCCACACACCTCCCTGCACCCACCTTTGGGGTCTGTCCTGGGTCTGTGCCCCACACTCCTGCCTCTCCATGCTCTGGACCACCAGGCTCGCTGCTCCTCTCCGAGGGCCAGGGGTGGGATGCTGTCCATGCACGTCCCAGCAGCGCCACTCTGCAGAGAGAAGAGATATCAGCTCGTTCCTGCTGGGGCCACCCTGCCCAGGATATGTTTGCAGGAGCCAGGCCAGGCAGGGACACCCTCTTGTCCCCCACTCACAGGAGAGGATCCTACTCCCATGGTCCTAAAGGACACACTTCATATCTTGGCCCTCCATAAGATGGAGGTGTCTGGAGTGGGCTCTGATCTGCTCTGATTGTGGGGGCTCTGGAGTGGTTATCCTTACTGAAATGGTCCTGGGGGGAGCAGCAGTGTCAGGGGGACATCCCTGTCCCCAGTTCCCGAGCCCTGCTGCAGAGCCGGGGCACACCCACCTGCCCAGGCCACTCCTTGCTTGCCCTGTTCTCTAGTGCCCCCACAGCAGGACAGGAGGAGGTGGGTGCATGGTGGGCATCATCCCTTGGTTGGAATACAGCTGCCTCACATCACTGACAACTGAATGGAAGCAGCTGGTTCCTGTGGCAGGGTTATCCCAGAGCAGCCCATGGTAATTCAACCTGCTTGGTTCTGCTAGGAGATGGGGATCTCCTTTATCTAACCATTTGTGACCCCAACCTGGGCTACAGGAAGGGAGGGGAAGGCTGGTGCACTGCAGAAATATCAGCTGGTTTGCTCTCCCAGGTCAGTTTTACAACTCGTGTAGCTTGGCTCAGGTGTGTTCACCAGCCCAGCTGGTGAGAGCCAGCTCAGTGCTCAGCGGTGCCTGCTCTGCCCTGCAGCCCCACAGATTTCCAGCCCAACCTTTTGGATGCCATCCCATCAGCCTGAAGAGGGAGTGCTGGTCCCCACCCCCCTGGCTCACCCCCTCCCGGGGGGTCAGCTCTCCCAGGGAGCTGGCGAAAAGTTTTGTGACAAATAAGGTGTGTTGGTCATATTTTGTCCAATTTTCAACCTCTGGTGGCCAGGCAGTGGCCAGCTGTACACGTGCTGCTGGTCTGTCGGTGCCTCTGCTTGGGCGAGGCTCTTCCCAGAGGTGAGGAAGACGGTCAGCGAGCTCTCTCTCTATCGCTCAATTTTGGTTTATTGTGAGTCCACCTAGTGGCCCATGGGTTTATGGTCAGCTTTGCTTCGTACAGGGAGGCTTGTGAGGACATCTCAGAAACACCCCCTTGCACCCAGGGCAAGCTCTAGAAATCATTTAACCTGCACGTGTGCCTGGCAGGTTCAGTTTAGGTCTCAGCTCACCACTGTCCTTCACCAGGAGAGCTCCCAGCCCGTGAAGTGACAACAGCAGCTAAGGTTGTGGCTGGTTTGCTCAGGTCCAAACCCCAGCCAGACCTGGGCAAAGGGTCCCTGTGATCACACTGGGAGCTGCTGAGAGAAGCCCCATGGCATTAACACCCCTTATTTCTCCTGCAGAATGATTTATTTCAGCCTCAAGACAGGGCATCAGATGCCCCAGTTGCTTCTCTGAGTGATGCCGTGCCCTGAGGAAGCATTGACTCTTCATGCCCAGGCGGCCCAGCAGCCAAAAGCTAATTACTGGTGGCAGCTAATTGCCAGTACTGGGCTGCTGCTGGCTGCCCATGCCAGGCAGGAGGTCACGCTCTGCCAGCCAGAGCCCTCACTGGGCCCTTCTGTGGCACAACACACTGAACCACAGGATCAGCTCTGCCCTGGCTGGGGGGCCCCTACTCCTGGCAGGGCACTTCTGAGAGCCCCTCTGCTCTTTTGGCTCTCTGGTAATACAGCCACAGACCCTCTGGGACCTCTCCCTACCCCTGTTGGGACTCCAGCTTCCAGCGCCCCTTTCCCAACCTCCCATTTCCCTGTAGCTCCTCCAAAGACCCCAGCTGCAGGTTGGGTTTTCTATCCTTTGCCATCTCCCCTGTGGTGTGGGCAGAGCAACCACCCTGTGCCCACCTCCCCAGTGATGGCCACCCCTCCCAGCTGAGGTGGGGGACAGGACCCCTGTGCTGCTGTGCCACCAGCACTCAGTGAAGGCATCCAGGGTTCAGCACGGGCAGGTCCTGGAGCCCCTCCACCCCCAGTGACCTGCCTGAGGGTGCACCACCCCAGGAAAGGAGGTTTCTCTGCAGGGTTCCTCTTCCCTGGTGTGAGTGGAACAGTGCCAGGAGAGACTCAGTGCTGATGGACACCAGCTGAGGTCCTGATCAGCCAAGCCAGGGTGCTGGACCCAGCCCAGCAGTGACCCAGGGGTTACCTGCTTCCTTCTGCAGAGAAGAGTCACGACTGATGAGCTGGGGGTGCTCAGTGAGATCCATTTACTCATGCACTTGGGGAAGAGTCCTCAAACTCTTCTGCTGCTTTAGCTGTCCCAGCTCAAGCCCAGCCCGGGAGATCATCTTGGCAATGACTCATCTCAGCATCAGGCGAACAGATGTGGAGAGTGTTGGTCTCATCCTGACACAGAACTGGAGAAATTGCTCACAAGATCATTCACTGTGGGAGGAAACTCGGAGAAGTGTGTTTGGGGGTCTCTTTCTTTGGAAAGGTCCAAGACTTGCTCCACAGCCAAGGCAAACCTGTCCTGGCATTGGATGCCAGCCTGGGATTCCCTGTCCCCTTCTGCTGGCACTTCTGGGACTGTCCCCTGTGCTCATCACTTGTCAACTCTTTGCCCTGGGTGGGAACCCCCAGGCTGCCTCTCTCCTAAAATCCTCTCCCTTCCCACCGGAGGGGAACTGCAGTAGAGCCAAATGCTCTCAGGGACAGGATTGCTGGGAGCAGGGAAATCATTGGGGTAGAGATCATGAGCATCCCACAGGCCTCTTCTTCTCTGGAGAGGAGGCAGCAAAAACTGCTCATTGGAGATGTAAGCATCAGGCTGGGCAGGGGTCTCAGGCTTTGAGAGTCCTATCTCCTCCTTGGGCTGTCTTCCATAGAAGCTGCTTCCCAGTCCTCTGTCCTTTGTCTCCATCAGGACACGAGGGCTCCTGCAACTCCCCTGCTCTGCAGGGCTGGAGCCACCATCTCGTGTCCAACCCTCTCACGCCACTCGTGCTTGTGCCACCCGTGTCCTTCAGCCTGTGCAGCTCCTCTTCGCTGTGGTGGGCGCTGACAGCAGCCCAATCCCTGCAGCCTCAACTTGTCTGACCTCAGGGCTCTCCTGGTGTTTCACTAGAGGATGGATTCCCACTTTGGCTGTCCTGCTGGGCACTCTCTTGTTAACGTGTCTCCTGCCAGAAGTCCTTCCATGGACAAATGTTGGCAGGCACAGTGACCAGCCTCCAGAGAATCCTTGGCTGGAAAATGCAAGCGAGTCTGGCCTGGTATTGTCATTTGTTCTGATCCATTATAGTAACAGAGGGCCAAAGCAAGAGAAAACACATGGCAGGGGATGGTACAACACCAAATCTTGCCAGTCCTCGAACTTGGCACCTTCCTGCTGCAGCAGCTTCCCTGGTGTGCCAAGGCTGTGTCACGGAGAACATCTCACAGAGAAGCTTGACAGGGGCTTTGATTCATCCTCCCACACTTCTCCAACCCTCCCAGGGCTATGAGGTGGGGTGAGTGCCCGTGGTCTGGAGGTGACCACCTTGTGGGCAGTGTCCCACGAGACCCCAGGCAATGCCACAGTCCATCCTAGCCCACCTGAGCCTTCTCCTGCAATGGGATGTGGAGCAGAAGTACCTGCCCAGGAGGTCTCCCTTTTCCCAGTGAAGAGGTATTTTCAGATCTCCAGCACTGAACATCTTTAGCTCAGCCTATTTATCTTGGTCTTGCATTCAACAGCTGCCCAGAGCCTCTGCAGCTCCATGTGAAACTTCTGCCTGATGGAAATGCATATTTTAGCCTCAGTTGTCATCCTCTGTCTCCTGAGAGGTTTGTGCTCCTCATGTGTCAGTCTGGCCTGACAGCTCCTGTGCTGGGGGAGACCTCTGCATGTGGAGCAGCTGGGAGTTCTGAGGATGCCCTGGCAATGATTGGAGCAATGGGCTGGGTTGGGTAGTGAGGCTCACTGAGCCCCCACTGTGCTTCAGCTTTCAGAAAATATGCTCCTTCACAGGCAGCATCCACATCTCTGACCCCTGCCCTTTGGATCCCTTGTTGGGTCTCATGGACTGTCCAGAGCTGGTGACTCCCAGCTTTGTGCCTAATCCCTCTGTATGTGCATCCATTCCCTGCAGAAGCTTTCTGGCATTGGCCATTTTAACCACACTGGAGGGGAACAGGAGTTCTGGAGGATTCCCAGCACCTGCGAGCGCAGCAAGAGGAGAAGAGCTCGAACCAGGGCTTGCAGTGACAACCAAATCCCTTGAGGCCATTTCCTCCCTGGGTCATTTATGCCTGTCAGTGCCCTGTTAGCACTACCCAATGGCACAGGTAGTCCCTGTGCCCACCTTAGAAACCATCTGGGGTGGCAGCGACCCCCTCCCTGAGGAGAGAGGCTTCTCTCCTCTGCTGTCCCTTGTCACGAGGACCAAACCCCGGGCAAGCCCTCTGGGCTCTTTGAAACAAGTCCTTTTTGTCCCTCCATTGCTGTGTCTCCTTTCCACGGTCTTACTGAAGATCCTCATGGCTACACCTGAGCCACTGGCCTTGAATGAGCTTCCTGCAGCAGGAATAAGGACATTTTGGACTCAGTGACATCCTGGGAGAACCATGGGCTCCTGAGTGAGCTCACCCCTGCCAGAGACCACAGTTCATTGCTCTGCAGAGTTCCCTGCTGGCTCAGCCCCATCCTCATCCCATGGCCACCAGCACCTCTCCAGCCACATATTTCACAGCCATTTTCAAACTCCACACATCCAGCCTGTCCCTCTGTCCCTTCCTGCCCTGCTGTGGACCAGGCGTGGGCCCTCACCCTCACCCATCCCTGCCCTGGGGGAGGAGCAGGGACAGGCAGACATTGCTCAGGACAGGCTGTTCCCAATGCCTGCGGAGGGTGGGTGCCCAGTGTCCCCTGCTCACCTCCAGCATCCACCTCGACCCAGCTCAGCTCAGTCCCACCGGCTCCCACCTCCTGCAGCCCGAACCCCCACATCAGCCGGGCTGTGGCCGTGTCATCCCCACTCACGTCCCACCTGCCCTCTGCCGCCGTTGGTTTTATTTCCTTCTCAGGTTCCTCGGCTCCGGTCTCTGCTGCTCCGTGTTTGGAGGACAAGGTCTACCCGGGCTCCACTCTTCGCTTCTCCTCCCTGGTGGCACCGGCCCTTCGCAGTGCAGGCGGTTCTATTCCCGCATCAGTTGTATCCCATGTCCTTATGGAAAGGTGATTCCCTCCATCCCAGGGCAGCAGCACCTTCGCAGGGTAAGTTGCAGGGGGCTGTGCCAGCCCAGGATGGCTGATCTGGGGGGAGCCGCCCCAGCTGCCAACTCCCCGTGGGAACCATCACCCCAAAACCAGGCCTGCCACAAACCTGGCCTTGCAGCCGTCGCTGCCCCAGGGAGGAGGCGAGGAGTGGAGAGTCCCAGTGGGGTCCTGGTGGGGTTTCAGGGCCGGCCAGAGCTGGGAACATCCCTGCCCTCTTTGTGCTCCCCTGGAAAGCGGCGCAGTGCAAACATCAGCTGGGTTCTTTGAAATGAAAATAAAACTGATAAAAGTCGGGCAAATCCTCCTCCTGGCCCCCACCGCCGGCCCGGGCAGTGGCTCTTTCTGCCGCCGAGCCGGCTCCCGCAGTTATCAATACATTATGTATGCCGGTGTCCGTCGGCCAGAGCCTTTTGTTGATGCTGAATATGTCCTGGCCAACAAAAGTGGACTGGATTAGCCACAGTGGATTAAAAGATTTTCTTCTTGGAGTTTACCTAATAATATAACAATTGACATAGAAGGTCTCTTTGAACCCTACACGACTCTCTTATTTTACCATCTGTGAGTTTGCTCTCCGTGCCGCCGATGGGGCGCCCGGCTGCCGGTGGTGCTGGTGGTGGGAACGCCGCCCGGAGCCGAATTTGTCGCCGAGCAGAAGGAAACAGCCCGTGTTTGAAGGGAGGCAGCGGGAATGGAAAGTGGCACAACTTCTGTCCTCCTGCCTTTGTCCTCGGCCCTTCTGCTGGTGGCTCACCAGGCTGGCGATGCCGCGGCATGGGGAGAGAGGAGACCCAAGGAGTGGGCTCAAGCGGTGGGGAAGCCACCCGCTCATCTGCAATTCGAGGTGCCTGGAGAGGTCCCGGACTGGATAAGCTCCTTTATTAACCATGAATTTTGGGAGAGTTGCCGAACTGTGAGCCAACAGAGTTTGCTTGTCTCGGTTTCAGCCGTTGGGATCTGGCCGCTGTCCGTGGTCTCCATTGCAAGATGGGTCAGGCAGAGGCGGCAGCGACACCGGGAAACATGGAGGGCAGTGGCAGCAGGGGAGGAAGGCTCCCCCCAGCATCCTGCGGCGCTGCCGTCGCTCGCCCCCTCCTCCGGCACACCCTGGCGTCCCGGCCTCGGGCTTTGATCTCATCCGGGGGGGCTCCATTCACAAGTCTTTCATCGCAGCCTTTGGAAATACCCGTCCTCAGAAGTCGCCAGTAATGAGATGGGGAGACGACGAGCAATTTAGGCGCCGCTCTTTCTCGCTTGCGTTTTTTATCTCCATATTCCCCCCCCCTTTTTTTCCCCCCTCTTTTTTCTTTTTTTTTTTTTCCTTTTTTTTTTTCTTTTTTTTTCCAAAGACACTTCTGGAGCGGTGCCGACTTTGTATGGGATCACCGCGCCACCCCAGACCTGCCAGGGGGGGTTGGGGGCAGGAATATGGGGCTCGTGCCTCTCAGCCGGGGGCCTTTGATGAAGCTGCTTTGCGAAATTTGATTTGAAAGGCCTACGATGGCAATTTGGGGAGAATGGTGGAGCCTTTCTCCACCCGCCTCTCTTTGTCTCCCGCCCGAAGGGGGGTTCCATTGTGGGTGCCGGGGCGAGGGGGTCGGGGCGGCGGCGTGGGTGGGGTGGGGCGGCGGAGGGACTGCGGCACGGGAGAACAATGAGCGGGAGATGGGGAGAGTTGGGATTCTCACCTGCCCGGGCGTTCGCAGTCCGCCATGACGGGAGCAGCCGCCCTGGTTGCCGCCGGCCGCAGCACTTTTTTTCCCCAGACTCTTGAACCTATTTCCCTTTCTTGGCAAGTGCGTGGCTGGAAGATGGGAATCTTTACTTTATATTGCAGCTTGGGCTTCCCAGCCTGATTGGCTGCAGCCAGGACCAAATGCTGGTCCTTCCATCCCATTGTCACTATGGCAACCGGCCCCGTTAGGCACCACCGATTTACTTATAATTGCTGGGTAAATAGTCAAGACAGGCCTCTTTCATCCCACACCCAGAGATTGCTCTTCCTCATCTCCTTTTTTCCCTACTTTTTTTTTTTTTTTTTTCCCTTGGAGGAGTAAGCCCTGAAGAGCAGCAACACTTAGGGAAACTCTTTGAAGGCTGTTGCAGAACATGGTGCCTCCCTTGGCCAGCCTTTCCCATCACTCCCACTGCACAATGCCTCTGTGCCGGGGCTTTCCTGCACCATCACACCTCATCACCATCAGCCCTCATCGTCATCCTCCTGCAAGGAGTGGTACAGTGCCCTACCAGCCACCTCTTCTGTCTCCCATAGGTATTCCACACTGGTTCATTCCAAGAGCCAGGCTGAACAGTTCCTCCATCGCCTCTTCCCTCCTTCCTCACTGCTGCCGTTAGTGATTCCTGCTCACAGCAAGGAGGATTCCTGCCAGGTAACTGACACTGCCTGGCTCAGCCAGCCCTTTCCCTGGCTCTGTGGGACCTTCTGGCAGTGCTGGCCAGGATGAGGAAGTGTGGCCCTGGCCATGCTCATCCCTGGAGCCCAGAACTGTTGTCTTCATGTCGAGCCATTCCAAGCTGGGTCTGCAAGACGTGGAGCCTCTCGTTACTCTGGAGGGTGTTAACGATGATGGACAGAGGGATACACACAGGGCTTGTCACCAGACCTGTGAGCCCAGACATGGGTTCGTGCTCATGGCTGGGTTCCTGCAGATGAGCATAGAGTCCTGGCTCCACCCTCCTGGTCCAGGGGTAGATGCTGCAGCCAGGGAAGAGCAAAGAGCCCAGGGCTTCTCCAGGGCTTCTGGTGTGAGGAACTGGTGTGTGAATCCTCACACAGCTCTACCTACCCACTCCCAGAAAGGGCTATTTAGAGCCTGGCAGATGCAATAATAAACTTCCTTTTCACATATTCCAAGAAGACCCTGGAAAGGGCAGGTCACTATCTCCAACAGCTGTACCAGCAAGTTGACAGCGATGCTCCTGGAAACAGGCTCTTTGGGAACCTGAGTAAATACCCCCAGCCTGGGAAACTGGGATGATTGTAAAGGGAAGCCTGTCTCCTAAGAGCAGCCAGCTTGGGAGGTGTCAGCAGCAATGAATGATGCCCACAATTACGCAAAGGGCTGGTGACAATGCGGTCACCAAAGGTTTCCAGGGAAGTGGAGCAGCCTGGGGAAAGGGACTGGCTGGTGGCTGGAGCAGCCACTGCCAACACAGCTGGCCCTGGGGCCGGGCAAACAGCCCACCTGGGGCCAGGGCGAGCAAAAGGAGGCACAAAGGCCTGGGCTCTCATCACCCACTCTCGGGCCAGCAGCTGGCTGTGAGTGGCTGGGAAGGCTCAGCTCAAACAAACAGAGAGCGCTGCAGCGCCCAGGTAACTGCAGGGCAGTGAAGCAACGAGTGGGTCCACACCCTGCAGCCACACCTGGGATGGTGTCACAGCCCCAGCTGTGCTCTGAGCCAGGACCTGGCTCTCCAGGCTCTGCCAAGCACGAGGGGCAGGTTTGGGAATCAGGGATGGGACCTTCAGCACAGCCCAGGGGCTGCTGACAGGCTGTGGGTCCCACTGCGCTCTGGCCCTGCCTGGGGCTGCTCTCCTGCTTGTGTTTCCTCTCTCTGTTAAAGGCAGCTCCTCTGTGAGCTGCGTGGGGGCTTGGCTGAAAGGGGATTCCTCCCTAGCTGCTGAACACAAGCTGGTACCTCCCCAGGTACCTGCAGTCTCCCAGCAAGGGGAGCCTCACCTGCGCTCGGGGTGGGGAGCAGGGCCCGGCCATGCAGAGCCCTCTGAGCATCCTCCAGCCGTTCCCATGGCAACTCCCGGCTCAGCAGCTCCCAGCCAGCGTGGCTTTAGCCACAGCCATCACGGTTTTACCACAGGCACCCACTGCCCAGCCCCCATGCCAGGGTCTTGGCACCCTCCTCCCTGTTTTCCCACCACTGCCATCCCCTCTTGCCACCCGGGACCTCCCAGTCCCTCCACAAGACACCCACCACCTGCTCCTCCTTGCAGAGAGAGGCTCCACAAGCTCCCTGAGCAAAAGTACTTCCACAGAGCCCTGCAAAGGCCTTAATTCACCTTTTTCTGCAGAAAATAAGGGAAAACCGGTAACAGGTGACACAGCATTCAGAGGAGAGCGGAGCTCAGCAGGACAAGCAGATCTGGATACAGGTGATTTCCCACCTCTGCACTTCTGGATCTGCACATCCTGGGACCACCTGGCTGGGTGGGGATCTGCTGCCCCAGTACCTGCATCCAAGGAGATTTCCCCCAGTTTTTGGTGCTGGCACACAGGTCCCATGCTTTAAATCAGTGGTAGAGAACTGCTGTAAAAAGAAAAAGCAACAGCTGCTGATTTCTAGAGGAAAAGCCTCACAGCAAGACTTGAAGCTCAGTGTTAAAAAGGCTGAGAAGTTAAAGTGTGAGAAAGAAAATCCCAGGTATGGAGAAGCCCTGCACTGGGAACAGAGTGTGACATTCCCAAAGCTGGAGCAAGGCCAGCTTGAAGTGAGGAGTAACTTTCCACCCCTTGAAAGCCTCCAAATCCTTGCATGGCTTTTAGGAGGAGGATTTAATTGTACTCAGATCTTTGGCCAGCCTTGAAACTGCAGGGACAGACCATAAGGAATAAAACAGTGGACACACGGATAGTGATGGACTGTGGGGGCAGAGTCACCTCCCATCCTGCTGGGCAGGTGAGACTCAGCTAGGAAAATCCACCTTGGTCTCCCAGAACAGCTGGAAAACAGGAGGTGGCTGGGTTTGCTGAGGATCTCTGGTTGCTCAGGGCAGTGTTAGGGCTGGCCAGGAGGAGCTCAAAAGCACCTTACAGGATTGTCCAGGGGGTTAAACAGCAGAGCCCAGCCTTTATAAAGGCACACAGGGAAAACCCCAGCCTGGCTGTACAGCAGCGAGCTGAGCTGTCCTCCCAACATGGAGCAGACACTGCTTACATGGATGAATAATCCAGTGATCATTGGGAAACACCAGCAGGGTGCTGGATGGTTCTGATACAGGGGGCGAGGATGCAGCTCCATGAAATGCCTGCTCCACCCCTCAGACCCTGAGGTCACCCCAGGGATGAGCTCTGCCCATCCTGGCCCCACCCACGCCCAGAGCGCTGCTGGAGCGGCTCTCAGTTTGTGCCGCTCCCTTTTCCCCGGCATCTCCTGTCCCACGTGCTCCCTCCACCACTTTTCACTCCAGCCCGGGGGACACATCCCAGGGAGCACCAGGACCTTCTCCGAGCAGCCCCACCCCCGGGCACCCAGAGCCTGTGGGAGCAGAGCCCTGCTCCTGTCTCAGAAATGCCATTTTCTGTGTCTGGGAGCGCTCTGACTGACCTGAACCAGCACCATTTCCAGCGTTACCATGGCGATGGCTGCCTGGGAAAGTCTTGCAATGGATGCACAGAACAGAGTCCAGCCAGGCTAAGGCTCCTGTGGCCAGTCTGGAGCTGGCACAGCTGCTCTTTGCACCCACAGCCCTTCCTCCTGCAGCCAAGGAACCCACCCTGAGCCCATGGTGTGTGGCAGGAGCTGAGGATGGAGGTAATTCCACATATCCATCTGTGCTCTGTGTGCCCAGCTCCCCTGGTCCAGCACCCCCAGTCCAGCTCAGCACGTGGCTGCAGGAGAGATTGCAGCAGGAACACCTCAGGGAGTAGAGGTGATTTATTTGGGTGATTAATTTGCATATGTAGATTTTATGAGCTGTTTTTTTTCCTTTCTTACGACTCCTTACCATAAAAATGAAGCTCCTGTGTCCCTCTCCACCTCTCCTCCTCTCTCCCCAGGCTCCATCAGACCCTGTGCCTGGCAGCAGGATGGTCTCACCTGGCTGTCCCCTGAGCCACGAGTCCTGCCCACGGCAGGACACAGCGCTCTGTGACCATCAGACCACCAGCTCTGCTGTGACACAGCTGGCCATTCCCTCTCCTGCCTCGTCCCCTCCAGGGCTGGGACAGCTGGACAGGATGAGCAGAGTGTCAGGAACCAGCAGGACTGGCAGAGCCAGCAGTCCCTCGTGGGCCTTCTGCTGGGCACAGCCCCAGGGATGCCCACACGGTGCTGGGTTGTTGCTGCTCCACCTTGCTGGGCTCTGGGTGATCCAGAGTGCAGCCAAGGGCTCCATCCTGCCATTCCTGCCCACAGCCACTCCTGGAGGCGATGGCTTGGCCCACGAGACAAATCCTTGGGAGAAGAGAGAGCACAGCCTGTGGCTGCAGGAGGTGGTTCAAGGCAGGATGGTGACTGTCCATACCCTGGAGGGAGCAGAGCTACTGGATCCCTCTGCCCTTGCCCAGACACAGCCCTTCCCCTCCAGCCAGCCCCTGGGAGCTGGTGTTCCTGGTCCTGACTCACCCCCTCCTCGAGCTGGTGGCTGCTTTGCAGGGAGGGACTGCATCACAGAATCTGCAGCACGGATCAGTGAGGCTGGGAGGACCTCTGGAGGTCTCAGCCCAGGCTCCTGCTCTGAGCAGAACTGGCTGCAAGGCTCCAGGGGGTCACTCAGCATCTCCCCCCGTCTTTCTGAAAACCTCCAAGGACAGAGGTGGCGCCACCTCTCCAGACCCTGTCCCAGCACTGCTCCACCCTCCTGGGGAAGCTTTTCCTTATGTCCAGCCATCATTTCCCACATCGCTCCCTATGGCCTTCTGCCCTTCCCTCTGCAACAAGCCTGGCTCCATCTTGGTCCCAAAAATCCAGAATGATTTGTCCCAAGTGTTACTCACTGGCAGAACCACCGGGATGTTTATCATTGCCTCTAAACACCCCAGAGCAAATCCAGAGCACACACCCCCAGCCCCAATAGCCTCAGCATCCCAGTCCAGCTGCCTGGTAGGAATCGAGCCCCACTGATCTGAAAACAAACACCACAGCAATGTTTGAAAGGATTTCTGGAATCGCTCAGGTGAGTTTCTAACTCTCATCTGTTCTTAATAAATGCCATAGGATGGGGGATGACTTTTGACCTGTGCTGACACCAGGTTTGGGATGATTCACAGCACTCCTAAAAGTCACATCCTTTTGCAATGGCAACTCCAAACCAAGAACCTCCAAGCCAGGAGGGAAAAGACAGGCTTACCTGTGAGACCAGCAGGAAAGGCAAGGGCATGGTGCTTTTGCTAATACTCCCCAAATATTCCTCTGTTTAAGTACAGAGAGGTTAGCTGAGAATTTACAAGGAAATCGGTGTTTAGTTCATGGATAAGGAAGTGAGTTTGTTGGCAAACACAGCCTTAACTTCAAGTTGGTTTTTGGATCCACGACTTGCTGGGAATCACGAGTGAACAGACAAAACTCAAATGCTGGCTCAAGATCCCAGCCCTCAGAATTCAGAACTGTGCAGGCCATACTTGTGTCCTGCCACTGCTAAAACAGCAGGATCAGTCCAGCCATCCCACTCAAGGCCTGTCCAGTTTGGGTACTTTCCCCAGTTAACCTTTTTCTCTGCTTTATTACTTTGCAGTATTGGGTTTGGGGATGGTTCCACACCACGCCTGCTCCACAGCCAGACCAAATACCACATTCCAAGGGGCAGTTTCATGTTTGTGCCTTGCTGGGACTATTAAAGAGAATGGCACGTTTTTGTCACCCGAGGAATGAATTAAACAGGAATCCCTCAGTCCTGGATTGACCTTCTCCCTTCCCGGACACCAGCAACGTGCATCTCCCAGCCTGCCACTTGCCTTCCTTGCAGCCTCAGTGAGATCATTTTCCCTGTTCCCTGCCCCAAGCACTGCTATCCCAGCCTTGTCTTTAGCTGCCAAATCCAAGGTGACCCCGGGCAGGGCGCTCTGGCAGTTTGTTGGTGGCTGTCACGTCCTTGCCAGCTGCCTGCTCTCTGCTCCCAGCCCGGTGTTGGTATTTGCAGCACAGGTTTGCAGGGCCTGGGATCCTCAGGATCCTCCAGCATTCCCAGTGCCTGGCCTCAGGCCAGGAGCAGTAGGTTGGTGACCTTTGTGGAAGCCCGAGGCAGTGCTCAGGTCTGAGCTGTGCCCTTCCCCTGTCCTGGGGTGGAGTTGCAACCTCAAGCTGACAGCACCCAACCTGCACCCGTGGGTTTGTGGCATCTGTGCTTCCTGGGAGCATTTTGGAATGGAAAAGTACCAGCTCCTCTGACCTCCTCCTTGTCAGGGAAGTTCAGGAACCGACCATCTGCCAGACTGAGCCCAACTAGACAGGGAAACACCACCACCACCACCACCTTCCCCCAGGCAGATCCAAGCTCTCTGGCTGCCGTCAGTGCTGCAGATGAGCAGATGTAAAACCAGGCCCTGAGCTGTTCCTCCACCTCCTCAATTGAGCCTGGCTGGGGGTGTCATAGCCCAGACTACCCCAAGTGCTGCACAGGGGCTCCCCTCCCCACCTGAGACATTTGGTTCTGTGCCCAGCAGGGGGGCAGCCAGCTCTGTGTGCTCCAACTCGGCTTCCTCGGAGCCTGCAGCACCCCTGGCACGCAGCTTCCAGTCTTCCTCAGGGCAGCAGAGCACTCCATGAAAATACATCCTTTGGGGGGAACCTCCTGGCCACATCCAGCATGGGTATAGGGGAAAGAGCAAGGGCAAGGTTTCTCAGCAAAGGCAGGATGAGTGAATGGAGGGCTCCAGCTCAGAAGTCGGGATTCTCCACATCCCACTTCCCACAGAGGAGCTCCCGCTGCACTCTTGCAGTGCCTCTGGCAGCACCCCTTGCACCCAGAGCGACAGGAGCTCCCCACAGGTCTGGCCAAAAGCTCCTCCTACTCCTCATCACCCCCAGACCTTCCCTGATGCTGCAGGTGCACAGTGAGCAGCACCCAGAGCAGTCAGGTCCAAGGACAGGCAGGACACGCAGCCAGAGCTCCCAGTCCCAACCCTCCTACCCCTGGTGCAGAGCCCCCCCCAGCCATCCCAAACAGCCCCTCCACTGCTGGGGAGCTGAGAGGCACCCAGGACCCCCACAGGGCTAAGAGCAGGGTCCAGGCAGGCGCCAGCCGGGCTCGAGGGGCCGGCGCTGGGACGGCACGTTCCAGAGGAGCCATGGAGGGGGGGCAAGACAGAGCCACGGTCTGGAGCTTTGCTGGGAGCTGCATTAAAATGCATGAGCTGCGCTGGCCCTAATGATGAGCAGAGCTGTCAAACAAGGAGCTTGTCCCAGCTAATTATCTCTAACGAGGGCAGAGTGTCAGGGTCCCCGAGGAGCTGGGCAGCAGCTTCTCACTCAGCTCAGTTGCAGCGGAGAGAGGAGATAAGCAAATGTCATTGTGCTGGCCTAGCTGCACAATCATTAATTAGGCAAATGTGACCTTCTGTGCCAGTTTGCTCTTGAGAACCTGGACTCGCTGGAGCCGGGACACACAGGCTGGAAACGTCCCAGCTTTTGCCACCCAACCTGTCCTTCCCGTGCCCCTGCAGAGGCAGCACAGCTCCAGCCTGGCAGTCCTAACCAGCCAGCCCTACCAGTCAGGGGCTGTGCCACACTCCCTGGGGCTCAAATACCCCTTGTGAGGGCTCCAGCTCCTTCCCTGGCCCAAGGAGCAGCACTGAGGTCTGATCTTCATGAAAGAACTCAACCACATCCCTCACCCAACCCTCAGCACAGCCCTGCAGAGGCTCTGTGCTTACCCAGCAACTGCCTCTGCACCTCCTCTCCACCAGATCTTTCAGGCACTGGGACTCTCCACTCTCCCGTGGTCCTACTCCACTCCAGTGCAGAGGGGACCAGCCACACTCTGCTCTACAAGCCCAGTTTCTCTCTCCTCAGTCACTGTGGCTCCCAAATGGAGCAGTGCCCTGATGAGCCAGAGAGGGGGAACATGTCTCAGCCCAAGACACGGTGATGGAGAAGTCTCTTCTGAGTGCAAGCAATGATCCAGAGATACAGATCACAAAAGGTCCAGCCTGCGAGCTCTGTGCTTGTCCCTCCCCTCAGAGCGGAGGGGAGAGGGGGAAAGGCTGGTTTTGATCCACCCAGAAACCCACTGCAGGACCACGAAGCTTCCAAACAACACCAGGGACACACATTGCTGCTCACCAGCCTGTAATTATGGCAAGTGCTTTGCAGTCCCTTGTTGGCAGACAGCAGCTAAGGCTTCAACACCCGCTCCAACTACATTTGTACAAAAAAAAAAAAGATTTAAAAGTCACCAATTTCAAATAGAAACAGCGCAGTAACCCAGGGGTCAGTGTGGCCCAGCCTCACCTGCCGAGCCAGGGGTTTGGGGTCACACTTTTGGGGGCACAACCATCTCTGCTGCACAAGGCTGGGGACTGATCTGAGTGTCTCACAGCCCCTGCTATAACACACTAATGAGCAGTATCAGACAAGAGTTAGAAAAGTTAACTGATATTCTCAAAATATATTTCATTTTATATCATGATCAGGCTCTCAACAGCACCAACTGCTTCCACAGGCAAAAAAACCCACACTCAGTCAGTCTGACAGGAACGCTCTCAGAGGCCACAGCACAGAAACTCCTTCCTCAGCCCACAGGAGCAGGTCCTCACTGAATTTTGGCTGTCATGAGACTTCAATAACATGCTCCTGGGCACGCTCTTCACGTGGCCCCCTCCCCACCAGTGTGGTTCAGACAGCAGACCCACTGAACCCCACAGCACCATCCACAGCAGGGGTTCTGCTCCCAAAGTTTTTCTTCTACTGTTTCTGGGCTGCCTGCTCTTTCAGCTGGTTGACAAGCTCCTCAGCATACACCTTGAAGAGTGGGACAGGGTCCTGCAACAGAGCAGAGGGGACACCACTGAGAAGGAGTGAACCTGAGCAGCAGCAAGGGGTGCAGAGCAGTGGGGAGCCCAGGGAGTGCTGACAGGAAAGAAAAGGTAAAACCAGAGGAAGATGTGAACCAGCCACAGCTGCTGCTCAGCTCTCCAGCCCTCCCTCAGAGATGACAGGTACCTGTGTGGGACATTCAGCAGCTTCCCCAGTCCTGACAGCACATGAGAAACATTAGTAGCTCCCAGGGATCCCTTCCCTTCTAGAAAGCTTCCCTACCTCCCTCCCTCCCTCCCCTCATTGCCCACCATCAGAGCTGTCCTGAAGCACGTGGGTGAACACATGCCTGAAGAAGCTGGAGCCCCACAGGGTTTGTGGCTCAGGACTGCTCAGCTCAGCTGGATGTGCAGCCACCACACCTCAGTGCTGAGCACTGCCTCAGGAACTCACCTTTTTCTCCAGGAGCCTCTGTTTTTCTATGGCTTCTTCCAAGCTCAAGCCAACCCATTCAGCTTCCTCTTCTGGGATCACAAATTCCTGGGGTAAAAGGAGAAGCAAGTGGCACAATCTTTGCAGGTGACCAAGATACAAATCCTCTCTGTGCCCAGGAGATAAAGGCGATCCAGTAAGAACCTTACTATGGACAAATCTTATAACACTCTTCCCTCATTTCTGTCAACCAAAGCTCTCTTCTTTCCTTACCAGGGGTCCTGCTTTATCTGATCTGCAGTTGCAGCTCTCTTTTGGGTAGTTCTGGGGCCGTTTCTCAGCACAGCTCCATGGACTGTGCGTGCTGGTGATGTTTCCACACTGGCAGCCACCCCCAGCTCACAGACCTGAACACCCAGGGGCCCTCTGGGCTCCTCACTGCAGGGTCAGTACAAATCCTCGCTGCTTTGGCAGTGCCAGCTCCTACCCGTGCTTACTGCAGACCCTCCCTGACCTCAAATCACAGCAAACATGCTGCTTGTTGTGCTCCTAAAGGAGAACCTGGTGATGGTTGGATTTTCTCTGCCACAGGCCAGGCCCCCACCTTGTACTTGTCGTAGATGGCCTCTCTCTTGGCCGGGTCGTCGGGGTGCAGGCGGGGATCCCTCCGTGCCAGGCGCAGCAGCATCGTCCGCTTCAGGTCCATCCCCAGCTTCGAGCACATGTCAGCCTTGGGGGTCTGGGGGAGGAGAATTGGAGTCAAACTGCCCCCAGGGGCCAGCTGGCAGGGGGCACACCGGGCTGCCAGCACTCAGACAGCACCGGAGGGTTATCTGTGCACTCCAGAGGTGCTCAGGACATGCTGTGAGAGCGGGAAGATCCGCTGGGTTTGTTCCAGAGCCACTTTGGTCGTGGTCTTGGTTTTTGATATCAAGAGCTCCAGCCAAGAAGGTATTAAAGGCTGGGAGCCTGGGCCTGCACTAAAACATTAACAGCAGCAGCTGTTCAACCCAGATGAGACTGAGGGGAGACCACTCATCCCACTTCCCTGGGGAGCCTCTTCCATCACCCAACCACCCTCTGGGCGAAGAACCTTTCCCTGACATCCAACCCAACCTCAGGCCATTCCCATGACTGGGTTGAGGTGGAAATTGAAAGGGGTTTTGGTTAGTCCATCACTCCTCTGCAGCTTCCTCAGCAGGGGCAGTGGGGAGGGGCAGCTCTGATCTCTGCTCTGTGTGAGCAGGGACAGGACCCAGGGAATGGCTGGAGCTGTGCCAGGGCAGGATCCTGTTGGATCTCAGGGAAAGGTTCTTCCCCCAGAGGCTGGTTGGGCACTGAACAGGCTCCCCAGGGCAGTGGGCACAGCCCCAAGGCTGCCAGAGCTCCAGGAGGGTTTGGACAACGCTCTCAGGGACAGGGTGGGATTGTTGGAGTGTCTGTGCAGGACCAGAAGTTGGACTTGGATGATCCTTGTGGGTCCCTCCCAGCCCAGGACACTCTGACTCTGTTCCACCGCCCCCCAGCCCGCAAGGGCAGGTGGTCAGAGCCCCACCAGCCGCACCGGGAGCCCCCAAGCACCTTGAGGATGTAAAAGTCGAAGCCGAAGGCGGCGTCGATGAGGTCGAGGGTGCGCATGGTGACGGTGATGGTCAGCGTGGCGTCCAGGATCTCGCTGTAGAACTGCCGCTTGAACAGCTGCGGCTTCCACGTCTTGGGCAGCCTGGTGGAGAGCTGGGCACGGCCGGGCCGTCAGTGCCGGGGCCGCTCTGCCGGTCCCCCCCTCCCCGCGGGCCCGGTAACCCCGGCCCGGTGCTCCCCTACCTTGTCGTTCCTGGCGTAGCGGAACCCGCTCACCCAGCCCTCCCCGCCCCACAGCCCCTCGTCGGCGGCGGGCGGGAAGTACACGGGCACCGGCACGTCCTGCACGCGCTCGCGGGCCCCGGTGCGCGGGTTGCGCCGGTAGCGCTGGCCGTGCGGCCGCCAGTGCACCGGCGTGGGCGGCGTCTCGTCCTGCAGCGAGGCCAGGAAGTGCTGCGGCAGCCGCGCGCAGATGCCCTCCCGCAGCCGCATCGCCGGCCAGAGCCGCGGCGGGAACCGGTGCAGCGGCATCGCCCCCGGGACCGGCACCCACCGACCGCCGGGACACACCGCCGGCACTTCCGCTTCCGCCCTCCTGCCCACGGCGGCCGAGAGGGGCCGCGCCGCGCCCGCGTTTCGCCCGGTCCGTGCGAGGGCGTGGCGCCCCGGGGGAAGCGCAGAGGACGGGACGGACGAGAGATGGGATGGAACTAAAACACATGGGCTGCACCTCAGCACGCTCGTGGGAACGGCCTGGAGCTGTGTCAGGGGAGGTGGGGTGGGATATCGGGGGAAGGTTCTTCCCCCCGGAGGGTGCTCGGGCACTGAACAGGCTCCCCAGGGCAGCGGTCCGAGCTGGTGTCCCCTCAGTCTCCTCCGGGCTCAACAGGTGCTGCTGGGAATGGTTTAGTGCAGGTCTAAAGCTACCAAGAGGTCAAGAAGTTTTCGGACAAGGCTGCCAGGGACAGGGTGGGATTGTTGGGGTGTCCTGTGCTGAGCCAGGAGCTGGGTTTGATGATCCCTGTGGGTCCCTCCCAGCTCAGGATATGCAGTGATTCTGTGCAGAAGAACTTCACAGTGAAGGTGTCACAGCACTGGGACAGCTGCCCAGGGAGGGCGTGGAATGTCCCTCTAAAACCATCCCAAACCCACCTGGATGTGCTCCTGTGGCACCTACTCCAGGTGGCCCTGCCTGGACGGGGTGGTGGGACTGGATCATCTCCAGAGGTCCCTTCCAACCCTAATAATTCTGCAGAAGAACTTAGTCACATTCGGGAGCGACAGAGCACTGGGACAGGTGCCCAGGGAGGGTGTGGAATCTCCCTCTCCTGAGACATTCCAAACCCATCTGGACTTGTTCTTGTGTCACCTGCTCCAGGTTGAACTGGATGATCTCCAGAGGTCTCTTCCAACCCCAATAATTCCGTGATTCTGTGACTGCAGCCACCACTTGCCTGCCCGCAAATACCGTCACCTTTATTAAATTATAAAACCATAAGCTTTAAAATTTACCGTATAAAATAATCACAGGTATTAACAGCAAAGAAAAAAAATAACCTCTTTTTTGTTTGTTTTTTTCCCCAGACACAGGAATTTGCTCAGATTTTACCCAGAATAATTAACAACCCCCCCTTCTCCTGCAGGTACCAACCCAAGCTCGGGCCAGGCCAGCAGTGGGGGGGGTGGTACAAAGCAGAACGAATGATCAAACACAAAATAAACAATCATGTCAGTGGGATTTCTCACCACAAAGCTTCTCCTGCTTTCCAGCACAGAAATCCCTGAAGGGAAAGGCCCAATGAGGAATTATTGCTTTCTATGGTAGCCGGTGACACTTGGCCACACACCAGTGGCATCAGGTCACCCTGGCAGCACACACCCACACTGGTGGCACCTGGGTCACACTGGTGGCACCCAGGTCACGCTGGTGGCACCCAGATCACAGTGGTAGCTGCTGGGTCACACTGGCAGCACACTGCCACAGTGGTGGCATCTCAGTCACACCAACAGCACCCACGTCACACCAGTGGCACCCAGGTCACACTGGCAGCCCACCCAGGTCACACTGGTGGCCCCCAGGTCACACTGGTGGCCCCCAGGCCACCCTGGCAGCCTGGCACGGACGGCACGGCTGTGAAGGAGCGGCGGTCGCCTCCACAGTGCTGGGGCCACAGCACCGCAGTGCAAACCAAGACAGTGGGGAAAAAAGTGCCTAAAAGTGGTCAAAGTTGGAGGAAGCCCTGAGGGTCCCACATCCCCACTCCTCCCCTGCTGTCCTGGATGGCAGCAGCAAATGAAAGACAAGGGACAGGAGTGGTGATGGGGGGGTGACAATGCTGGGTGCAGACAAGTGTCCTCTGCTTGTCCTGCATCTGCATAAAAAGTGGGAGTATGCAGAGGAAGGGGAGGCAGAGGGATAAAGTGCAGAGCTGAGCTGGGCACTCTTCAAAGCAAAGAAATAACCCCGAGGAGGCAAATCCTTCATTAGCAGCTCTTTCCTCCCCAAAGCCACCTGAGGGGCTCCCAGCAGCACACACCAGAACAACCACAGCTGGCACGAAACCAGCAAGGAACGATGGATTTGAGCCCTTTTCTGTAGAATAAGGATGGGCAAAGACAACTTCCCTGGTCGCCAAGCTTCTGCCCTTGCTTTCTGCGTGCCCTGAAGTAAGGCTAAGGTGAGACAGACGCTGCAAAAAAAGCCACCTGGGGAGACCATGGTGGTGCTCCTGGCTGGGGTGGGACACTGCTGTGGCCTCGGATCAGCCAGGACTCTGCAGCACATCCAGCCTCTGAGGCACAGCAGGCTGGAGAAGCAGGGCTGTACAGCTCAGGCACCATCCTGGACTACCCAGGCAGAGCTCTGCCCATGCTAAACCCCCCCAAAAAGGAGGAAAACAGTGAATCTGTGCACAACCAGCAGCCTGGCTCCTTACAGAGCTCAAGTTAAACTTAGAGTAAACCCAGCTCTGGCTGAGGTGCTGCTGCTGCCTCTTGCGTGTCCCCACGTGGGTTTTTTCACATTCCTGCCAAGTCTGATCCTGAATCCAGGGCCCAAGTCCTAGCCTCATTCTTCCCCGCCAGAATCAGGACCAGGTAAGAGCAGCAGCACCTGTTTCACAGGGGGAAAGGCTCCAGACCCCCGTGGAGACTGAGGCCAAGGGCCCAGCGCTCGCAGAGATCAGCTCCCTCCCTCCCCAGCAGCACCAAGGGCACGCAGCAGCATTTGCCCCCCAGATCAGAAGAACTTCTCTGGGGTTCAAGTGCTGACTGCAGGATGGCAGGGGAAGCCCCTGTCCCACAGGCCTCTGCCAGGACAGGGGTCACAGAGAAGAGCCCAGCAGCCAAAGCCTTGGCTCCAGCTCAGCATGGGCAAAGCCCAAGCCTCATGGATGCAGCAGGGGGGAAAAAGGGTTGGCAATTTCCCCCAGGGCCATGGGGAGGTGGGGGACAGGCTATTCCTTGATCTGGAACCACGAAGAGCCTGCCCCACCCCAGCAGAAAAGCAGAGGTGGCCTCAAACTTGCCCTCCACAAGACCAGCCCACCATCTTCACCTTTAAACCCGGTCCACACTGGGCCCTCCTGGCCAGGGGATGAGCAGTAAGAGGATTGACCATGTGCGAGGGGCAGCCCAGGCAAAGAGCAGCTTCCCCAGCCCTCCACCCACACAAGAGGGAGCTGGGCAGGTCAGGTCACAGCATAGAGCTCCTCACGGTCGTTCTGGCAGATCTGGTAGCGACAAGTGAGCTTCTTGGACCAAGCCCAGGGCTTCTTATGCTTGTCCCGAGGAGGGAGCAGGAAAGCGACGCTGCAGGCCACCAGGACGTGCCAGATGCTGTGGGTGTAGTAGTAGTTCTCATTGGTTTCCATGAATGCATACACTGAGATGGCAATGAAAGCCAAGGTGATCCCTGGGAGGAGGTAGAAGACCCAGCGCTTCCACGAGGAGGGGTAGCAGTGCCTGCGTTTGGTTCCGTGGTGAACCTGGGAGGGGTCAGAGCAACACGGGTTGAGCAGCCAAGCAGAAGCTCAGGCAGGGGCTGCCCGACCCTGGAGCATCTGCCAGCCTCCCAGCGACAGGGTGTGCCTGCTGCCCCTCAGAAATGCGGCCTCCCCCCCTTCCTGGGCCCTTCTCTTGTGGGCAAAAGGCCCCAAAGCCCAGCACAGATGCCACAGGTCCTGGCCAGGGTAACAGCCAAAGGCTTTGGGACAGCCCTGCAGCTCCGGGTGTGCACACACTGGACTGTGTTGAGACCCAGAACCAAGGGATTTCTGGGGTTTCTCAGCTAGTGGAGGGCTGGAAGGTGAAGCCCTTGCCCTGCCCCTTCCACCTGGGTGTTTCAAGGTGACCAAGCCATGCCTGTGGATGGGCTGGAGCCTTAGGGCTGCTCTGCCACCATCATTCTCTGCAGGGGAGCAAAGGGCAGCAGATCCTGCCTGTCTGCCTTCACTTACCCACGCTGCAATCATGATGACGAGGGCGAAGAGACAGGGACCCATCATGTTCCACACCCCTCTGCGGTCCAGCTGCAGGGACATGGCAATTAACAAGGTCCCCAAGATGAAAAGGACCTGGAAAAGAGACACCACCACTACCACCAGCAGCTCATCTGCTGCCAGAGCACAGCCAGCCATGCCATAGGCAGGGAGGACCTCTTCTCCTGGCCACCCAGCCCTGCATGCATGCAAGAGAAACCAGAGTACCCACAAACCTTTCCCCCAAACCTCAGTCCCTTCAGGCCCAGTCCCTCCAAGCATGCAGGTTCACGAGCCAAACTCCTGGGACAAAACAACCCACTGGTTTGAAAAATCAGGGTGGCACTGGGTGACAAACAGGCTTTGTCAGCGGGCTGGTCATTAAATACAGAGGTGGGAGGGCTCAGCGTGGCCACCTGTGGCTTGGCTGGCTCAGGGCTGGCCGGGCCACGCGGGGTCACCTGACACTCACGTATTTCAGGATCTTCTTCACCCGGGCCATGCACAGGATGGTGACCCAGATGGACACCACGGAGCCCAGGAAGTCACAGTACTGCAGCGTGTCGTAGTCCATGATGCACAGCACCGCAACGCCCGGCTGGTCACACGCGTGGTAGAACTGCAGCCAGGGACAAAAAGCAAAGGTCAGGTGGATCCAACAGCACCACACGGCGCTCTGGGAAGGAGAGGCAGGAGAAGGCTCAGCCCACGGCAGGCAGTGCCTCCAGGAAGCTCCACTGTGGCATTACAGAAAGCAAGTGAGAGCAAACATCAACCTGCACCCTCCCAGCAGCAGCCAGGAGCTCCTGGGACAGCGCCTTCCAGTGCAAAATGCTCCAACCCCATCTCCATCCCTGGGGTCCCAGCCCCAAATATGATCACCCTCAGTATGGGCTGAAGATCCCAGGGAAAAGAACACCCTTTCCAGCTCTGAAACATGTTGTTGGAACGAGCCCAGAGAAGGCCACGAAGTTGGTAAGTGGAGTGGAGCAGCTCCCCAGTGAAGACAGGCTGAGAACATTGGGGCTGTTCAGCCTGGAGAGCAGAAAGTTGTGTGGAGACTCCACAGCAACCTTCCAGTACCTGAAGGGGGCTGTATGGAAGCTGGAGAGGGACTCTGCACCAGGAACTGTAGTGACAGGACCAGGAGCAATGGGTACAAATTGAAAGAGGGGAAATTTAGGTTTGATATTAGGAAGAAATTTCTTACTGTGAGTGTGGTTAGACACTGGAACAGCTTGCTCAGGGATGTTCTGGATGCCCCAACCCTGGCAGTGTTCAAAGCCAGGTAGCATAAGGCCTTGAGGAGCCTGGTCTAGTGGGAGGTGTCCCTGCTAATGGCACTGGGTGGTTGGGACTGGATGATCTTTAGGGTCCATTTCAACCCCATAACATGATTCCATGACACGTCCATGAAGGTGCTTGCCTAATGATCCCAGAAGCTCCCTGTGGAGCTCCAGGATGGGCTGCTCTGCCAAGGACTTCTGTCTGGTGCAGCATTCCCGATGCTCAGGGGGAGCTGGCAGGGGGACCCCACACAAGGCAGTCCCTACCGTGGAGAAGAACATGGTGTAGGTGTAGACAGAGGCCTCCACGAGGTAGTAGCGATAGACAGCGACTGCTATGGCTGGCAGGAACATGAGGTTGCTCAGGGTGAGCAGGAGGGCGGCCAAGTTCTGTGCCCCGATGGACTGGGCCTTGGTGTCGTCCGTGCAGCTCCACCCGCCCCAACCTGCGGAGCAGAGAGGCTTCTGTGGGTCCCACAGGCCCTGCCTTGTCATCCCACAGCCCTCAGCAGGAGCCTGGGATGCCTCAGGAGATGCAATCACACCCTTGGACGGCCCCAGAGCCTCCTCTCCCTCGCTCCATCGGCCACTCACGCTCCTCAGGATGGTCTCGTTACTCATCACGTGCTCTGCTGTGGGAAGCTGGGGAACCCCAGCAGAGCTCCAAGCCTGCTCTGAGGACATCCCCCAGGTTGTTCCCCTGTAGCAGAGGCCATCCTACATCCAGACTGGTACTTTCCATCCCCACAGCAACTCAACACACACGCTCCTTGCTGCTGAAACAGCATTCAAGGCTCAGGTGCTTCACGTGGTGGTATGAGCTGGATGCAAGATCCCTGCAGGTCCCAGGAACCAGGGTGGAGAATGATCCCCAGTGCTGAGGAAGCCATTGGGCTTCTCTCCTACCACCTGTAACAGCAGGGCAGACCTCAAACCCAGGTCAGGCTGCTCTGGACCTTGTACAATTGACCTCTTAAGATCTCCAAGGATGGGGACCTGGATACTGTGCCAAGACAAACAGCTCTGAGGGGGAAAAGGTTGGTCTTCTCTAATTAGGTGGCAGTCTCCTATGTCTGTGGCCTCCTGCCCTTTCCTTTGCTCCCCCTCTGCAGAGCCAGTTCCAGGGTTCCTGTAACCCCACGGGCAGCAGAAAGTGCAATTTGATCCCACTCCAACTCCTCCCAGGTGAACAAACCCACTGCCTCAGCCCATGGTGACACCCAGGGCTGCACAGGATGGTGGGAGTGAAAATTTCCTAGAGGACAGTGCCTGGCACAGGGCACGATTCTCAGCCTCTGACTGGATACCAAGGACTGAACTGAGACAGTCTCTATAAACACAAATCTGCATTTTTTAATTATTTAAATGATTTTAATTAAAGATTAAGATGCCCATGGCCTCCTTTTGAGGAAAGGAGGTCAGCCTCGGGGCAGATGAGGGATGTGCAGGCACTCCATGGTCAAGGAGCTTAGTTAAAAGTACCATTCATCCCATTCCAGAGTCACTAGAGCAGCTCTGCCCCTCCCTGCCAGGCAGGGCCCGGGGAAGCTGCTCTCCCTGGTTTATTTCTGGGTCACCAATATGCAGATGGGGCATTTTGCTGCGAGTGATTCAGCGGAAAGCTGTCCTCAGCCTGATTCCCCAGTTCCCTTGAGGTGCTCTGTGCTTCCCAGAACCTGGCAGCCCTGGGGGAAATTAGGATGCTGCTCTCCCTCTCGCTCCTCACCCTCCATCAGCACTGCAGCAGGGAGGTCCTGGCTCAGGCCCAGAGCAGCAGGGAACCACAGTTTGCCTTGTCCTTCTGCTGAGAACAGGTATCCAGAGCCACCCAAGCACAGCAGAGCTCATCTTCCCCACAGCACAGACTGCACCATCCTCTCAGGCCATTAAGATAATTAGCAGCTGACACAGATGTTCCTCCTCCAGGGGCACCTCCGAGTCTGAGGCTTTTGGCAGGAGACAAGACAGGGACTTATTGTGTCCCTACCAGGAAACTACACAGCAAACCTCCCTGAAAGGCACAGGCTCTGACACAGGCATTTTCAGGCTCCCTAATCTCTCTGGGGATGTTCAGAAGCAGCTCTCCAAGCCCCGGGGAGCCTCCAAGCCCCGTTCCCCATCACCCCTGGGGCGTCCTGTGCTTCCCCAAACTGCGCTTCCCCGGCAGCCACAACAGACCCCGGGCTCCCCATCCCAAACACCACCACCCTGCGACGTGTCCCCCCCTCGGGGAGGATGGCAGAGCTTCCCAGGGAGATGCACTCACCAGCCTTGCAGCTGCAGGCAGCGTAGAGGTACCCGTGTCTCCTCAGGAGGCTGCACTGCCCGTAGGGGCCGCAGTCGTTGAAGCAGGGGGTGAGGTACGCGAACACCGTCACTTTGGCTTCTGCACTTGGACATTCTCTGCAAGGACAGCAGGTCCCCTTGGCACCCCAGGCCTTTGGGCAGCCCTGAGCCCTGCTCCCAAGGGTCTAACCGTGCTCCTGCGTGCAAGCTCCCTGCTGTTTTGAGATCTGCTCCATCCCTCCTAAGACCTCAGAGCAGAGTCTGCTCCCTCTCCGCTTGGACTGCCAAACTGATGTCCAGGTGGGTGTCAGCTCTCCCCAGACCCCCTTGACAGACCAGTGTCACCACCACTCTTTTACATCATGCACTCATCCCAGCAGACAGGCAGAGAGGCAAACTGCAAGAGTACGGGCATAGCTGCCTGCATCTCTAACACCTCCCACAAAAGGGTAACAGCAGCAATTATTTCCCAATTTATCACCTCAAAATCCACCAGGGGAAGGGGAACCTCACCCAGGCAGACTCTGCCATCTGCAGTCTGCATGATATGGGCCAGCTTGACACTGGTCAGGATGTTTGGGTGCCCACTGCCTCCCACCTCCCAGAGGTGAGGATGGAGGGTCAGTTTTGCTCACACAAGCCAAGGCCAGTGGGATTTGCAGGCAGAGTGCTCTGAACAGGCCCCAGGGTGGGATGACACACCAGACTCACCCCTGGCCCTTTGGGCAGAGCAGCTGCAGGGACAGGAACCAGTCATCAGTCTGCGGGTACAGGACAATCAGCATCGCCTCTGCGGAGGCCGTGCTCACACTCAGAGGGTAGCCCTGGGAAAAAGCTGGAAGAAAACAGGGTGCTGTGATGGACCAGACTTGGGAAGAAGGGCCCATAACAATCCCAGGCTGAGACTGATCACACAGGAATCGGATGCTCCAGTGGCTCCTTGCTCCCATGCTCAGGAGGCACCAGGGGGATGGAGAGGACCCTTGTTTTTCCATTCATCTCCATTCTCAGTACCTGTCTGCACAGCACAGGGCACCTGGAGCAGCCTGTTGGCTTGGCTAGTCCTCCAGTGCAGAACTTAGCTTCTCTGCACACCAGCAATACCTTGACCATCCCCAAACCTCCTGCTAAGAAGGCTGAAAGAGCCCCAGCTGGTACCAGACCTTCCTATGGTGGAGGCTAACTCCTGGTGCCAGATCACCACCCGCACCCCAGCACCCTGGGAATGTGCCAGCACGAAGGCCTCAGGGGGGTTTGTGCCGAAATCAGCTGCCCTGAGACACCCACAAAGTCCTGAGTCAGCTGACAGCCTGTGAGGTCTAAAAGCAGAGCAGTGAGATGCCCAGCTGAGCTGGTGGCAGGTGCCAGCCTCTCCTACCTGTGCTGCAGTTCCGTGTGGCATTGAGGGACAGCACCGGGGAGGCAGCACTCACACATCCAACCACGGTGGCATTGGCCAGGCTCACAGATGTCTGTGCAAACAGAGCAGTGTCCCATGTCACAGCACCCCAATGCCATCCCCCTGCACCGTACATCTCCCTCAGGGCCCACAACAAAGGGCAACAGCAGGTGACAGTAAATCCTGCAGGTCACCCACCAGTTCAGCAGGTTTCTGACCAAACCCAAGTTTGCCTCACCCTGAGCTGCCACCGTGTTACGTGGTGGCTAAAAGGCAAGACACCCTCCCAGGGGAACTGCCCCAAAGCTGGGACACTCACACGTCACTTCAACACCAGCACAGGGTGGCACGAGCCAGAGGCTGCAGGACATCAGGGCCGAGCCTTGCTCCAGTTTCATAAAATTTCAGGTAGCTGATTTTGAGGGGGAGGGAGTGTGTCACTGAAGGAGCCTGGGATTCAGTGACTTAGGTGGGAACATCCCTGGGTTTCCCTGCTCAGCCTCCTCTCGTGGTGGCAAGGAGCCAGGCTCCCGTGGAGAAGATGGCACTGCAGCTGCTGCCCGTGTTGTCTCCTCTGTGTCGCTACCACCACACACCGCAGGCTGTGGCATTTGAACTGCAGCTGGCAGGTGGGACACGCTGGAAGCAGCTAAAGCAGGCTCAGAGTGTTGGCAAACCCACCCAGGAGCAGGGACAAAGCCCCGCTAAGGGGACACGACCCCATCGGTCAGCCCCCGCACCTTGTTGAGCAGCAGACTGACCACGAGGGAACCCCCGCTGTCCATGCCAGTGTTCAGGTTGAGCAGGAGCAGGGTCGGGGACAGGGAGTTCACGGGCACGCTGGGGCCGTTGAGGAGCCTGTAGCGCACGGACACAACGTCCAGGTCCTCTCGCACCACGGGCTGGTTCTGCAGGCAGGAGCTCCTCTGGCCAGATGTGTTGCGTGGAGCCTCTCCAGCAGCCTGGGCGGGGCTCCCTGCTGCCCCTGTGGTGCCTGGCCTGGCACCAGCCTGGCTCTGGTTTAGGCTGATGAAGTTAAGGAATGAACTGGCACTTCCTGGCCTGCAAACTGTAAAGCAGAAGAAGGAGAGGAATCAGCACATCAAGGACCAGCACCTCACCCAGGCAGACCCCAGCAGCTCCAGCCCTTCAAGTGACAGCACAGACTGGGGGGGGTTCATGCACTGCAGCACTGGCTGAAGCCCCTGAAAGGCACCACCCCTGCAGGGGGAGCATCCACAGGCTGGGACACTGCTGGAAGCCAGACAGCAGCACAGTGGGTGGAAGCACCCTGGAGCTGCAGGGACAGGGGAAGAGGAGAAGGGATAACACAGCATTATCAAGGTACCCAGGGACTACTGGACACTCAGCTGTCCCAGAGCCACAGGCTGCATAAAAGTCTCTCCCAGCTTCCCCAGACATGAGCAACAAGGCTGAGCAGAAGGGAGAAGCCAACCCAGTGAAGCTACAGGCACAAGCAATCACATTGTGGCAGATGGAGCTGAGTGTGACATTAAAGAGTGCCAGTGCTGGAGCCTGTCCATCGCTCCCAAAGACTCTTGTACTCCCCTCTAACACCTGTGCCAAGTCTTCCAGCGCACAGGATGAGGCTCTGCTTTGAAGAGGGGATGGCAGAGCCCCCAGCAGAAGAAAACCATAAAAATGTACTTAGCTGGTGAGCTTCCAGAAGTCAAACAGGGATTATGGTCAGGTAATAGGATGCAAAGGCACCACAAGGGACTTGTGACCCCCCTGAGTCACAAGGAGTCACCTGAAATGGCAACATCCCCTCACTACAACCCCAGACATTTTCCCAGGTAAACCTCTGTGAGATGGTTTCCTGCCCACAGCCTGCTTGTGGCCAATTGATAGTCAACACAGCATTAGTCTGGTACACCCACCCCAAACTATTCTCCACACCAAATCTTAAGGCAGCCACTGCTTCCCAAACGACCTTTGGGAAAGGGCATTGCTTCAGAGACCCTGAACTTTTCAGGCATTTCCAAAACAGGCAGCTCTAGCAAGTATCACTCTGGAGTGAACACTGGAGCCTCCCCTTCTGACCCCAAAGCAACAATTAGGCCTTGGGCCTCCAAGAGGAGGCAAACCAGCATGCTGGGGAATGCAGGCCACCACAGCCAGGCACCCAAAGGCTCAGAAGGGACACAGCAGACACAAAGCTCCCTCTGGTCCTTCCCACAGGGCTGGAGGAAGCAGGATCCCACCTGTGAAAGAAGCCAGCATCTCCACAGACACGCTGGCATTGGCAGTGCCGAGACTCTCCACCATGATCTGCAGCCACTTCTCCCAGGGGGGCGAATCCAGGGCCAGGCTGCAGTTTGCACTCCCTGTGCAGGTGAGGGTCTTCTGGAAGGACTGGGGCAGCGTGATGGAGCCCAGCACCACCCGCACAGCACACGCTTTCTGGTCGCTTGTCAGGCAGCTCCGCAGCTGGAACCGCATCCCCGCGGCATGTTTGGGGACAAAGACCCTGCGGGAGGAGGGACCAGCAGTTTGCAGAGCTTGTACTCGCAGCGTAAGCCAGCCACGACGCACCACAGTCCCCAGGGCTTTGTGGCAAGAACTAGACTGCCCTGGCTGGTGGTGTTGAAAATCTTTCCCAAGGGAAACATCTCAAAGAACTAAAATTGCCGCAGTTAAACCTCTACGACCACCTGGGAAGACTCGGAGAAAGGTGCTTGTGTGCTTCCCTGTGCAAACCCTGCCACTGCTGCAGGGAGCTCAGCAGGCAGGCTCAGAGAGCCCCCACAGCTCCAGCCCCACGTGGGAACAACAGTGGCTATTCCCCCTAAGCAGCTCCCGTGGGAAATCCCTCCCCGCCGTGCCCCTCTGCCCACCCGCCGCTCTCACTCACTTGACATGCAGTGGCTTAGCAGGCGAGACAACGGTGTGTGACGTGGGGACACCCGGCTCCAGGACGGGCATATCAGTGAGTCTGAGCACAAACATATCTGCCTGGAACATATAGGGGCATGGAGTGGAGAAACCCTGCGGGAGGGGAGAGCACAGGGGTCAGCTGTGGCTGTGAGGAGACACACCGGGCAGGGCTCCACGGGCGGGACCCTCACCTTCACCTCGATCCTGCCGGCAGCCTCGGGCAGGTGGGCAGCGATGAACCAGTCCCCTGCGGCGGGCGTGGTGACGTTCACAAAGGTGGTGTTCTGCACAGCGCTGCTCAGGGTGATGCTGATGCTGTAGGAAGGACGGACGGTGGCGTTGGCAGGGAAGCCAGTGCCCAGGGGGTTGATCACCGGAGGGGCTCCGTGGCGAAAGTGCCTGTGAGAGAAACCAGAGTGCCAGTGAACCCAGGGATGTACAGACGCTGGAGAGATAACAGGGGAGACAAACTCATCAGAGGACACCCAGGTTGGCCTGGGATCGGACAGGGAGCAGGCTGGAAACCCCCACATTTCCAAGTAGGGCACAAGAGCCCTCATTTTCATCTGGTGAGGGCTGGCTGCTATTAACTTATCCAGGATTTATTTAGAGATTGCTTTAACTTCGCTGATTATTAAGATAAGGATTAACATGGTTCTATCAAGCCTGGAAGCAAATTTCCAACACTTACTAAGGTTAAACCCCAGCTGCAAGACTACTCCTTCTTTACAACCATCAGCAAATTCCCCTTATAGGGGAAGCTATCCACAAAGAGCTTTCATTTTCCAGCTAAGATCTGAATCTCCCTATTTCCTCTTTTAGGAGGGTAGACAGACTAAAAAGATGCTTACAAGGAGGCCCATATTGCAGACTTCAGTAGCCCAGCGCTTCTGCTTTCCAGAAAAGCAGCCCAGTGTTTGAAGTAGCAGGAACACATGCAGATGAGTAACATGCAAGATATTTATTCAGTCGATTTGGCATTTAATTTGCTCATTTTTGGTCTGCTCTGGAACAGAATGTAATAGGCCTGGGAAGCAGATGTGACAGGTGGTATGTCATTACCCCTTGGAGCTTGTCTGGGTTAGCCTCTGTTTCTTAGGGGATCATTTAGCTGCTGTCTTGTCCCTCATATCACAGCCACAGCTCTCCCAGAGTGCCCCCAGTCTCTTCAGTTCCTCTTTACTGGGAAGTTTTTCCACATGCAATCAGTTTGGGTCCACTCAAGCCCCTTGTAGTCCTGCCACATCCCTTGGCACCATGGGCAGGGTCCTGCCAGGCACAGAAAGGTCCCAGGAGCCCTTTTGTGTGAACAGCAGACCATCCTCTCTGGGAAGCTCTCTCCAGTGCCTCTAAGGGGTCTCTTGGGCACCAGGTCCAACAGGCAGCCCCAAACTCACCGGTAACATGAACACAAAACACTCCTACAGGTTTAAACACAGATCCAGTGCTTGTACACGAAGAAGCTGCGGCTCCTGCAGCTGAGGGACAGATGCCCAACCTCCTACAACCAACCAGCCCCAGCATGAGCCACCAGGACAAGAGGACCCGTGCCCACGTGGGCCAGCCCTGGCACAGGGACATACATACACTGTGATCTCCATGCTGGTGCACTCGGGTCCTTTCCCCCGGGACGCCTGCAGGAGCCAGCGGAGCAGCACAGTGTCTTCTGGCACGTGGAAGTGGAAGAGCTTGGCGTTCCCATACCAGCTGTAGAAGGACAGCTTCTGTGCACTCTGGGAGAAGTACTCGGACACATACAGGGAGTCTGGAAGGGAGAGAGCACAGCAGTCGGTGGGGGAGCTGCTGAGGGCAGGCTCGAGGGCTTTATCCACCCACAGAAACACACAGGAAGCTTAATCTTGCTGGAGAGGAGCCCTCTGTGTCCCTGATTTCTCATCCCAGTCCCATTAGATACGTGGTGATCCATGATGTTCCTCCAGCCAGAACCACCCACACCCCTGCTATGAACCATCACCCAGAGAAGGAGAGACTGAAAGATGCCTAAAGTATGCTCTGAGAGATGTGCTCTGAAGATGAGAGACCACCAGAGACACCAAGGAGGAGGAAAGGTTGATGGCAGAAGGTAATGGAATAGGCAGCAGCAAACCCTGGGGCAGACAGTGCAGAGCTGATGGGTGCAGGTAGCACAGGGGGGCCCTGGGCCCCAGCAGCAGTTTATGGTGCCAAGAGACAAGAGCTGTGCCCTTGTCTGTCTGCTCAGTGCATGGGCTGATGTTTTACATGGGCAAAGAGAGACAGGACAAGGGGGATGCTTTTAAACCAAAAGAGGAAAAATTTAGATTAGATGTTGGGCAGAAATCCTTCCCTATGAGGGTGATGAGACAGTGGCACAGGTTGCCCGGAGAAGCTGTGGCCGCCCCATCCCTGGAAGTGTCCAAGGCCAGGTTGGATGGGGCTTGGAGCAACCTGGGCTGGTGGAAGGTGTCCCTGTCCATGGCAGAGGGACAGATGATTTTTAGGGTCCCTTCCAATCCAAACCATTTTGTGATTATCTGTTTTTCTCAGCTCAGGCACATGTAGCATCTTCCTGTGACACATAACACGATGAAGATTTCATGTGCTGCAAATGTAACTGCTTTCAGATGTACCTTCCAAACTCTGAAGATTTTCCTAGCTGGAAGAAAGGCTGCTGGGATAGCAAGAACAGCCCTAGACTATGCTGAAAGGGCATGCAAGAGGACAACAGCTACTCAGTCAAAGTGACATCAGGACTAACCATCCATCCTTCCATCCCTCTGCCCAGCTATACCTACAGATCACCCCCAGCCTGATGGTCATTTCACCTGCAAAGTTACACATTAATGAAGCCAAGCAGACTGCAACTCAGGGCTGGAAAAGAAGCATCACGCCAGAGCTGAGAAAGGGATAAAAGTGCACGGAGACAGCAGAGCCAAGACCATGCTGCCCCTCCAAAAAACAAGGTTCACTCAGCAAGGGGGCAGAAGATGTCTTCACATCCCTGCAGAGTGCTTCCAATTGCTCCTTTTCTCCTTTGGAATTTTCTGGGAGGAGAGAAACCGTGGCACCTTTCAGAGGCAGATTCATCATTTCTATTAGAAAATATGTAGCGAGTGTGGGCTAACTTGCCTTCCTCCACTGCTGCACAGGGTCGTGCTGGAAACACAGAGGACCCAAGAAAGATGCCAGAGAAAGAGGAAAACAGTCCTCAGGTGGGACCAGATCCTTGGGATGTACTTCCTGCCAAGAGGAATCTAATCCTCGCAGGAACTACGATTTGTGCCCCAAAGCAGGACACTCGCCGGCCTGCACCCACGGCACTGCAAAGAGACGGGAGCGCTAATCATGGGTTTAACTCCCTGGCAAATTGCCAAGCCAAAGCCTGCGGGCACCCTGCAAATCCAGCAGGGAAAGGAGGAAACGGGAGAGCAAGAAATACCAGCCACGCAAGCCAGCCGGAGGATTTGCTGGAGGAGGAAGAGCCTGACCTTGCCGCGGGGTCCAGCCGAGGGAGCAGAGTTTGCAGCACCTCAGTGCAGGGAGGCAGGAAAGGTCACGGGGAAGGTGAGCCCCGAGCAGGACAGCCAGGAGTCCACAGCCCATGGGCAGAGCTGTCCCCCCACTGCAGTCCCCACGCCGGGGTCACGCACAAAAGGGGCTTGTCAGGGAAATGCCCCCTGGCTGGAACTCCAGCGCAGTGCGTGGGGACTGCGGACAAGAGCTGGCTGTGATCCCCTGTGAGCCCAGGAACATTTCACACACAAGGGCTATGGAAAGGAGCTTTCAGCAATGGTTTCTATACCCCCAGCATACCCTGCATGCACTTGGCATGTTCCTTTCTGGCAGTCCACGGAGATCTTTGGGCACAGGATGAGGGCAGGCAGGGACATAAGGCATGATTAGAGCCGGGAGAGCCCCAGTCCTGCTCAATGCAACAGGTCCCATCAGGCAACCTACAACCTGCTGCTCCAACCCCACCAGCTGTCAGCCACAGTCACCACCCATCCTGCACGTCCTCGCAAACCTGTGTGGTTTTTTGGGGAGCAGAGGGCAGGCAGACTGCAAAATTAAAACCTCCAGCAATCGGCAGTGCTATTTATTAAGGACTGGTCAATTATACGGAGCGAGCTCCAGCGCATTAGCAGGTCAAAGGCAGGCAGACCTGCCCTGCCCACGCACTGCCTGTCACCAGGTAAGCAGCAGCTGGGGCTGTGGACAAAGTCCACTGAGAAAGAGCTTCTTGTGGTGACAAGAGCCAAGCCCCTGCTCACAGGGCTGTGCTGGGCACCCAGAGAGCAGGTATGTGACTCCCAGGGCACCTCTGCCTGGGCTGACAAGGAAATACCACAGGCAGATAAACGGAACATCAGCAGAGAAAAGCCAGAAAGACAGGTCACAGCAGAGGAGGTGTGTCCTCTGGCAGCCCATTTGCATCGATAGAGTACTCTGGTATTTGCTGTGTTCCCTATGTGTCCATCCCAATCTATTCAGTCTGCTTGGCAACACCTGGAAAGTCCCACTCGACTGTCCCATGACGTAAAACAAGCTTTAAACTGAGCAAGGGACCTGTCAAATTGATGCCATTTTCCTTCTCTCCCATGCAGATTTTGCATAAGCAGGTTTCAAATGTATTATGCAAAAAACAAAAGTGTTTCAAAGACAAAGAGAATGCAGTAGAATCCCTGATGATGCTGAGAGTAGATGCGTTATTTCAATTTCAGAGTGAACAGTCACCTTGTACAGCTTGAGTTTGTTTGTCCAAAGATGATCTCATGGTAGTTTTAGGAAATAATACCTTGACTAGTGGTTTCACAGGGCTTCCCACAAAGGGATGAAGCTCTCATTTCAAAGCAGACGCCGTCTAAAGCTACAGAGTCGATGTTCAGCCCGATTGGAGACAAGACCGGACTATGTGGCAGGATGTTTGGCCATTTACAATGTAACAGAAAACCCCGTTCCTTTCCCCGGGGTCGAAAATCCACCCAGAAATGTTGCAGAGGGAAGGCCCCCCTCGCTCCTCTGTGGAGGAGCTGATCTTCGGCATCGCCCAGACGTAACCCTCCGGAGGCATTCCCTACGGAGGCATTCCCTGTGGAGGCATTCCCTGCAGAGCCATTCCCACAGCCGGCGGGACGGCGCCGGGACAAACCCAGCACCACACCTGAGGCAGAGCGGAGCTCTCCAAGGGCTGGGAACCCAGCGAGCAGGATGCCAGAGCAGGGTGGGCCTGGGGCATGGGGCCATCTCGCCCCTGGCTCCCCGGGCAGAATCCACGCTCTGCGGACTCCGTGGAAGCGATAACCACCACAAACAGCGGATAACCACCGGGTAACGAGCCGACCTCCGCGACGGGGTGAGCAGGTGAACAATCTCACCTCCTCAGACCTCTCGACCGCCACAGCAGCTGGCTGACCCTCCGGAAAGAAGGGACACGGCCCCCCGCACCCCCCGCACCCCCAGCTCTGCCAAAAGCCCCGCTCCCGTCCATCCGTCTGGATGCGCTGGAAGTAAAGTAACCTAAAAACAAGGCAAAGCCAAGGAAAACAACCGCTGCCAACACAGCAGAACCCTCCGGGTCTGGCCCGACCTCCTGCTGCTCCGCAGGGCCGGCACAGGCGCTGCCCCCCCCGGGGGATGCTCAGGAGCCGCCGAATCCCTCGGGAGAGCACGAAACCACCCCAAAGTCACGGCTGAGCCACCCCGGCAAGAGCCGCGGGATGCGGGGCAGCTCCCGGGGCTCTCTCTAACACAACCCAACCGGTTTCCCACCGCCGCCTCTCCCCTCCCGGGACCCCGCCGGCCGCCCCCCCGGCGCCGCCGAGCCCCCCTCCTCGGCACCCCCCGCCGGGACTCACCGGGGCCGGTGCGGTTTCCGCGGCCGGCGGGCAGCGCCAGGAGCTGCAGCAGGAGCAGCAGCAGCCGCGGCAGGGGCGGCCCGGCTGCCCCGGCCATGGCCATGGCCGCCCGTCCGCCGCTGCCCCGGCCCCGCCGCCCGCCCGGCCCGCAGCGCCGCCGCCGCTGCCGCCGCCGCCGCTTCCGCCGCCCGCCCCGCCCCGCCCCGGACCGGCCCCGGACCGGCCCCCCCGCGGGACCGCCCCCCGAGCACAGCGAGCGAGGAGCCGCGGCTGCCCTGGCGAGTGCCACCCCCGGGGACCGGAGCATCCCCGTGCGAGAGAGCCCCGGGGGAAGGAGAGGTGCGGGAGGAAGGGGGGGGGTGCCGGTGGTGATGCTCCCCTGGGAGCCTCGTGGGTTTGCTTCTCGCCGCCGTGAAGGCCGAGTCAGACGGGGATTTAAGATCGGTTTAAGCTGAAATCACAAATATTAGCACGCCTCGGCCATAACCGGGCAGCGCACCGTGCCCTCGCTTGGAAGGGAAATCAGTGGGGAGGCTCAGCCCTGCAGAAGGGAAATGACTGGGAAGGCTCAGCCCTGAAGTCTGAAGGGTGGTTTTATACTCGTTCCTAGAAAGTCTGATTGCCTTCTCTGCTCCCACGTATCTGCCGTGTTCATAGGACTCACGGGAGATGTGGCTTTTAAGGGCATGGTCAACTCATTCTCTAATTTTGCAGCTGACTTCAAATGAGTCAGGAATCTTCCCTTTTACATGCCTTTTCCTTGAGATACCTTCTGATGCGTTAGTGTTTTCCAGCAGAACAATGCAGCCTGGGAAATATCTCAGTCCTTGCTCAGGCAAAAATCCCATCACTCGAGGTCAGCTTGGTTGAAGACTTCAGACCTGTTTCCAGTCAACCACAAGCTCCCTGAAGATGGACTTTCTACTTCAGGAGCTGAAAATCTTTGCTTCTTGCTCTCACAGACCTGATACACCTGTTATAAGTTCCTTAGGTACGGGAGGGAAATCCCATAGGGAAGTGCCAGTCCCTTCCTAGGAGGGCTGACATCACCAAAAGCCCAGCCAGAACACCTCATGTGCTCAGAGCTAGCAATGTCCTCATCTCATTTATGAGAATACTTCCTTGAAGTCAGCCCAGAAGCTTGAGGGACTATTCTTCTTATTCCCAGCTTAAATTTTCTCACTCCTAGTTAATTTCCTTTTGTCCCTGTGTGATACTATCCTTGGATTTTCAGAGCTCTCCTTCTAAGAGAAGAACAAATCAATCCTCTGTTCTCATTCTACATTAATTTAGCCTTCAACTCCACTTTTAAAGGTATCAGCTCATCTTCAGTCAATCCTTGTGAATTACTTTCCTGCAAGGCTCTTTCTACTTAGAGTTATTTTCCTCTTAAAGGAGAAAAACTGAGATTCAAAGTCAAAGATCTGAGCATTAATCAAGCTTATCTGACATAACACAGAGTCAGACCCACAGCATGTTACCAAAACCTATTTTTTTCACAGCTTGTGTCCCTCAGAGTGGCTCCTGTTCCCCAAGAAAAGCACTCCAGTGTTCACTGCAGCCATGGGGGGATGCTATAGGATATGTGTCACCTCCAGACTGACAGCTGCTCCAAACACATGGGGACAGGAAAATGTTGTCATTGGCTCAGTGACTGTCTGGATTGCTCTGCTAAGCAGCCTTGCAACTCCAGAAGGGGTAAGTTTGGACCAGGGAGAGTCTCCCTTTTGCTGCAGAGCTGGAGTTGGAGCTGAGCTGGAGAAGCTGAAGCTTCCTCCCCTTCCACAGGCAGTGCTGTAGGTGGATCACCATCACCTGCAGCCAGGCGGAAGATCCAGCTGCAGTGACATCTCCCTCCTCCTGTGGTGGCAACACAAAAACCACAGGATTTAGAAAAACCCATGCGAGGTTTTACCTGTGCTGAAACCTGAGGGACCATGGCCAGGGCTTCTGTCTGACTCAGTGGCACACTTCACTCTGGATACAGTGCCCGTGTGATGGTCAGGGCTCACCACTTCTGCTTCTTGCCCTGTGGTCCATCAAACCACAGCCCTTCATCGGGAAGTTGGAGGAGACAAAGACCCCGTTCTGGAGAGTGTGTTTCCTACAGTGTTTCAAAGAGGCCTGGGGAGAAGTCTGGACTATATACTGAAATTATCCCTCTCTGAGGCACCGACCTGGAAAAATAAATAATGGTGGCCTGTCCAAATTGAATTTATGGAGCTTTAACAACGCTGACCCATGAATTTTGATAAATATACTTCTACTATTAATAAAGGCACTCAGCTGCTCAGCCATTGAGGGAGGTATAAAAGCTTTCTGGATGAGCAGCTGCAATGCACATTTTGCTGTATTGCTTTCCATAAATCCATATCTGGGATCCTCCTGGCCATGTGCAGAGGTCTCTGGCACAGAGCTGGCACAGTCTGCTCCCCTGTCTCTGTTTGGTCCCAGTGCAGGGAGTGAAAATGTGGCGCTGGCTGAAAACCTTATGCTTTAACTGTCTCCAGATAGATCCTCACTGAGTTGTGCCTACCCAGCAGCTCATTTCTGACTTGAAGTCACCATGACAGGGGATCTGGGAAGAAAGAGTATGATGAGGAACTGTGCCCCAGGAATATGAACCGAAGATCTGTTGGAGTTGCATGCTTTGGCTTCTGACAGAAAAGTCAGATGATGCTCCATCACTGCAGGAGACTGGTGAAAGGATATATTTGATGTAGTCCATGGAGCTTTGCTATGTGCAGCTCTCAGTGTTACTCACAAATGGAAAAATAGAAGGTCAGTCCTTTCAGTGTGGATAAAGAAGGTCACACAGATAGGGAAATATGATCTAAAACAGAGGAGGCTAAACTTAAACTGGCTATTACAGCTCAGGAAAAGGATGCTGGAGTCCTCGCTGATGATTCACTACAATTTTAGCCTTGATGTGCAGCAAAAAAAAAAAAAAAAAAAAAAGAAAGCCAACAAAATGTGGTGAAGTCATCAGGAAGGGCTTGGGCTCACAGAACAAGAAAGAGGGCATCTCTAGCATGCTGTGTTACAGCTTGGTGCACCCCCATCTGTGCAGTTCTGTCCTCTGATCATAGAATCATTGAATAGTTTGGGCTGGAAGGGACCTCTAGAGGTCATCTAGTCCACCCCCTCTGCCATGGGCAGGGACACCTTCCACTAGACCAGGTTGCTCAGAGCCCCATCCAGCCCAGTATGGAATGTTTCCAGGGATGGGGCAGCCACAATTCTGAGTAACCTGTACCAGTGTTCTACCCTCATTGTAAAAACCTTCTTCCTTCAATCTAATCTGAATCAAACCTCTTTTATTTTAAAACCATCACCCCTTGCCCTACCACAACGGGTTGTAAGAGCAAAGTGGGCTTAGAGCCCTGAGCAGAGCAACTGAGATGATCCAGGGGATGGGGCAGCACAGTGTGAGAGGGTCCTGGGGAGGTTGGGATTTTTCCCTGGGGAAAGGGGAGCAAAAAGGGCCAGCTCTACACTGTCATAAAAGGAACGTGGACCTGGTGCACATCAGGTGCTTCATGACTAGACAGAGGCCATTGATCAGTCTGGCAGATTGGTTCAAAATGAATGAAAAGGACTTTATATGGGCCAGGTGGGAGAATGAACTTCTGGAACTCACTGCCACAGGAGGCTGTGGAAACAAATAGGATCAGCAGGTTTATAAAAGGTGTAGCAAATTCCTGAGCAGCTGCAGGTCAACTGACAGATGCTGAAGGCAACAGGCAGGAATGTTGGCTGGAATTGCTATCACTGCTGCTGTGAGAGCTTGAGAAGCACAACCAAAGCTGGCTAGGGGCCTGTGCCCTCCCCAGATGTTGTTTCCTCTTGCTGAAAACAACACAAAAACAACACTGGGAGAGAGGAACCACCGGTGTTACCACTGCCTGTGATCTCAGCTCCATCCCTAAGCAAATTCAGATCTTCCCAGGTGGTTGCTGTGTGGTAGGAAGATAGGGAAACCAGCAGGAAGAGAATTTTTGCATTTCTATTCAATTTCCATCTTTGTAGTGAAAATCTAATCAATGCTCATTTTCTGTCTTCTACCGCTCTTCCTTCTCCCACTGGCAAAACAGCTGGTGGAGGAGGTGGGAGGATCCTAAAAAGCTTGCATTGAAATATATTTCAATCATTCCTTATCTTCAGACTGCTTGCCCCCCAAAAAATCCCCTTCACCTCAAAAACTGATTGAAGCCGCCTCCAAACAGCCAGTGGAAAAAGGTAGAGGGGGAGAGGGTCATGGAAAATGAGACAGTGGGGTCTCTTACCAGGTAGAAACAGGAAGCCAAGGAACTATAAATCAGTCAACTTCAAGTCACAAAAAAACAGTGGGACACTTCATCAAAGGAAGAAATGAGTAATAACCATGGCCATCTCAAAGAATGAATCATTTCAGATGAGTGTGTTTTCCTTCTGGAAGTGTCAGACTCCAGTCCTTGGTTTAACATTATCATTCACCATTCTTTCATCAATAACTTGTAGTGGAGAATGTGCTTATTAAGTTCTCAGATGTTCCTGAGCTGGAGGGGCTGAAAGCAGCCCAAAGCACTGGCTTAAAATTCAAATTGATCCAGGCAAATCAGAGAGATCGGTTCAGCAGGGAAATTCTGACATTTAGGGAAGAGTGACTGCCCAAGCACACAGCAAACAAGCAGAAGATCTATTGGCTGCACCACTTGTGAGTTATTCTATTGCCATATTGAATTCCAATATGGGATGTATAAACAAGAACAGTTTGTAAAGCACGTGGTGTTTTCCCTCCTTGTTCCAGCAAGGGGACCTCTCAGTTGGTCTCCAAAGATCAGCTTCCAGTAAGGAATTAATTCCCTGTGTTCCCACTGCTTCTTTGCTAAATTTTGATCTAGCATTTTCTATAAATCATAGACAGTTACTGGTAAACTCCCCCTTGGATGCATGACCCCCTCCAAAAATATGTGCCCCTGTGTCCCTTTCCAGGACACTCTCTAGGGCCAGGACTGTTCATCCAGTGTTAACAAGAGCAGGATTCAACCCATGTGGACAATGCTGTTTGCAGCCCCTCAAGAAACTGCAGGAAGTGTTTTGATCAGGTGAGTCATAACCACCAAACTCATTTCCCGATGTCACTTTAGCTCCTTGTTTTAATAAAAATGAGCTTTCTGAGATGCCACTTTGCCTTGGTGACATCGTTGAACAAAACACTGTGCTGTTCTGGGGGTATTTTTGCACCACAGGTGCTTTGTCCGTCCAAAATAAATATTGATGAGAGCCAAGAAAGGCCTCCAGAGAGTGGAGGCATCAAAACAGGCTTTTCTCTCACCTGGAAATGTCCATCTCTCTTCTTGCCCTGAAGCTGCCTGGTGTGACTCTGCCTCCTGAGTGCTGCCATGGCCTGGATCAGGGGGCTTTGTCCCCAAAATCCACCTTATCAATGTCACCTGGGGGTGTTTTGGGCTGCTGCTGCTGTGGCAATGCAGAGGTTGCCTCCACATGTCCCATCAGCACTGGAGCTGCAGCAATGCCAGCTGCAAAACCACCCTGGGCCAGCTCTGGGGTGAATGTTGGACCTGCCCTGCTCCAGAGCACATCTGCTGTGGTGCCAGCAGGTCCTGAGGCAGCTGGGCAGGAACACCAGCTCAGGGAGAGCCCAGCTGCAGTCAGAGTGTCTGTCCCGTGGGGCAGGCTGTGTCCTGGGGCACACAACACCATGGCCACCAAGGGATGCCCAGGGCAGGGAGCCCCTGTGCCCTGGGCCAGGAGGGACACTCAGCACTGGACACGGGCTGCTGGGGAGGGTCCTGCACCCCTCCAAGCTGGCACCAGTGTCCCCAGAGCACTCAGGACCCTGGGCTGCCTGGAAGCCCGTCCCATCGGACCTGGTTCTCCCTGCTCCAACCCTGCAGGCAGGACCAAAGCTTGGCCCTCGCACCCTCTGCCTGGCCCCGATAAAGCACCACGGCTTGAGGTCCCCATCTGGTGGCAGCAGGGACAAATGGCTGGGACGACACGAGCTCAGCGGTTCTTTGGCCGAAAACAGAACCCTGGGAAAGTGCTGTAGAGCCGGGGAAATGCCCACTGCCACCCCACGTGTGCTGCACACCCCACGAGGGCACAGCACAG
>NW_020955304.1:1117410-1279370 GCF_003031625.1 Empidonax traillii | reverse complement strand
CCCGATAAAGCACCACGGCTTGAGGTCCCCATCTGGTGGCAGCAGGGACAAATGGCTGGGACGACACGAGCTCAGCGGTTCTTTGGCCGAAAACAGAACCCTGGGAAAGTGCTGTAGAGCCGGGGAAATGCCCACTGCCACCCCACGTGTGCTGCACACCCCACGAGGGCACAGCACAGCTTGGGAGCATCTGGAAGTGAAACCACAAGCTGGGGACAAAGTGCCACCCTCCACGTACATACCACCCCCACGCTGCTCTTACACCTTGCCTCTTGCACCCACCACGCTCGGGACCGTGAGGGTTTGGAGGAGCCCAGGTCTGAGCTGGATTCGGTGCTGGCTCTTCCCAGTGCTTTACACACCCACCCACAGTGCCTCGCACACCCGCGTGCCCTGAGCCCCCACCACGCCCCGCTCGCTCCAGGATCCCCAGGGAGGGGGATCCTCTCTGTGGAGCACAGCTGTGCCCACAGCTCTGTCTGGGTAATGTTGGCTGGAAGGGTGGAACCTGCTCCAACACCTGTGCCACGCAAAGGTGGATCAGGTTGGCCAGTGATGCCCTGACCAGCTCTCTCCTCCTTCCTCACCGTGCCCAGGGGTGGTCAGCATGTGGAGTTGCGATGTCTGTGGTGCTCTGTGGGAGAAGGTCCAGGGGCTGGAGGGCCTCTCTCTCTCTCTCTTTGGAGTCCTTGGAGTCTCTCCTTTCTCTGTGCATTTACTGACAGTGACTGCAGGCTATGGGGCCGGGGCAAGTGTCCATCCTTACAAGTGGCAGGGATCAAAGGGGACCATGGCAACATGAACCTGTGAACCCTGGGGCTTTCTTGAACCTTCCCCTGCTTCAACAAGCATCTTGATAGTGACATGGGCAGCCTTACTCAGCACCTGGCAGGTTGTAGCCCCCCAGGACTATCTGCTGCCCCATCTCCCACCACACCCACAGCTGGAGGAGAGCCCATGTTCTCCTTTATCAGCCCCCCACGGCTGCCCTGCTGTGGGCTGTGATAAGGGCTGGAGGCTGTGCAGACACCAGCACCACAGCACCCCACACCCCTCTACTGCCTGGGCTCCTTTCCCTGCCCTGACACCCCCCACACTGCTGGATCTGGAGCTGAGCCCCATCTGCTCCCCTTGCAGTTCCCCAGGACCCCCCCAAAGCGATACCCTATTAATGCAGCATTAGGTGGAGACAGAAGAAGTCCTACACCACTGCACAGCTCTGTGTGCTGGGGGTGCACAGAGAGATGTCCTGGTGCTGGGAGCCCCTGGGGTGCCCTCACTGTGCCACCACACAGAGGGGCAGAGGTGCAGGGGCCCCCTGAACCCACCGTCTCCCACGAGCATTTCCAGAAGGAGATGCTCTGCAATAACTCTTCCTGAACAAGGGGTGCACGGGGCTGGTGGTGCAAGAGGGGATCCCAGCGCAGAGCTCTTCTGGGACAGCCTGGACAGGCTGGGGCTGCAGGAAACCCCCGATCCTCTGTGAGTCTTTCCCCACCACTGGTCATGGAAATGCTCTGCTTGCTCTCGGAGCCTCATGGCTGGCAGAGCAGTGTCTGCCTGTTGGGTGACACCCCCCCCCCCCCCAACCACTGCTAAACCAGTGCCCATTTCCTCCATGTGCCCACCTGGTGGGGGGGACCCCCAGTTCAGACCCCCGAGGCAGATCCCTTCTGCTCCCTCCCCGCAGGCAGCAAACAGAGCAGGACACCAGAGCTGGAGCACAAATGCAAGAGATTTTATTTCAGAACATTTGACTGCTCGCTGTTGGAGGGCTGGTGGTGCCCCTCGGGTCCAGCTCCAGCCACGGTACACGTCTTAACGGTACTTGGCAGTCAGGACGGTTCCCACAGCGCACAGGAACTTGTCCAGGGAAGCGTGGACCTCCGGGGTCAGGAGAGAGGGGTTGTGGCTGGCCACCACCACCAGGAAGCACTGGCCCAGCAGCTGAAAGGTAAAAAAGGAGATGGTGAGCAGGGGGGTGAGGCGAGGGGGTGGCCAAGGGGTGCAGGAAGGGAGCAGGGCTGGTCGCCCCTTCCCAGACGCTCACTTTGAAGTTGACGGGGTCCACGCGCAGTTTTTGGGCGTGGAGGTCACTGAGCTTGGAGAGGGCACCAGCGATGTCATCGATGTGGTTGGCAGCTTCGACCAGGGCAGCCGCCACCTTCTTGCCATGTCCCTTGACCTGGGCAGAGCCCTTTGCCAGGTCGAAGTGGGGGAAGTAGGTCTTGGTCTGGGGGTAGGAGGCGAACATCCTGGGGAACAGACGTGTTCAGGGACAGATGAGACAGGGATAGAGACACAGGACAGAGACAGCTGTGGATGGGGAGAGAATGGGGGCAGATGGGAGGGACTCGGGGATGGAGATGAGAGGAGAGAGGGTCCCGCCGGAGACAGACACGTACCTCTCCAGGGTCTCGGCGCCATACTCTTCGGCCTGGCCGCCGATTTTGGCGAAGACGCCCTTGACGTTGGTCTTGTCAGCAGCGGACAGCACCATGATGTCACCTTCGCCCTGGCAGCCCCCAGCACGGGTGTCCCCGCTGGCGGCCGCCGCCCTTATATGCGGTGCTGGGGCCCCGCCCGCCCCCCCCCGTCCCGCCCCGCTCCGGCCCCGTCCCGGGGCGCTGGACCCTGGCCAGGAGCGGCTGCTCCCCGGCCCCCCCGACCCGCTCCGCCCCGGCCCCGTTCCCGGCGGGGGGGCTGTGCCCCGGCACCCCAAACAAGGGACAGGGGGAGGGTCAGGGCTTGTTTCAGCGCAGGTGGGTGTTTGCCTCTCTGGCACAAGCTGACAGGAGGGGTAGGCTCAGGGTTAGGATGAGATTTAGGTTTAGGTGTAGTGTTCGGGCTGGTTTGGGTCGAGCTCAGGGTCTGCACTGGCACCGGCGGAGGAGCCCGCGTGTGTCCCCTGCCAGCACGGAGTGGGGCACGGGCTGAGGATCCCCGGGCACAGCCTGGATGAGTTCCGGCCAGCTGGTGGGGACAGGAGCGTGGGGGAGTCTGTGCCCCACAGACTGAGCCCAACACCCCCGCCCGCCTCTCGCGGCCCCGTGGGCCCCTGCAGGTACAGACTGAGCCATCCAGCAGAGCTTCCACACACGCGTGAGCTGCCCCGGCACAGGCACTGCCCTTACACACTCTGCCGTCTGACGCGGCCCCTGCACACCCTTGCACTCACCTGTGCCGTCCCTGTACACCCCCCGCCATCCAACACAGCCTCTGAGAACGCAGCTGTCCTGCTGCACCCCCTGCTTTCGTTCCCTCAGTGCACCCTGAACCCCTGCACCCCTCAGCGTGTGCCCTCTTCAGCCCCTGCTCCTCGAACCACAGTCCCACCCCTCTGCACACAGACCCCCGAGCTCCCCTGCCCCAGCCCTGTCTCCTGCACGCAGCCTGTGCTGATGCCCGTGCTGTGGGGACCGGGGGACTCCTGGGGAGGGGGGACACCTGGCAGAGCCCACGGGGATCAGCACTGCTTCAAGTTCTGTGGGAAGAAGACGCTCTAGGCCACGGTGGTTTATGGCCAGCCCCGTGTGCCCCAAATGATGAAGGCGAGGAGGGTAACAAGGGCAAGGTAGATGAGGGTGGTGAGGAAGACGAGGAGGGTGAGGGGGCCTGTGGAGCTTCCAAGAGGTTCGGGAGCTGGCACAGACCAGTAGGAGACAGTTCACACCCGTGTTTCCCCCACTGCCCACGGTTCTTATCGTTTGTGTTTGGGGGAGATTAGCACGGTCTGGCACCACTTCAGAGTGGGGAGGGAGTGGGGATGGATGGGGGAGGGACGGGAGGGGCTGATCTTCTGGGAAACAGCGGTGGGGCAGCCTGTGTGTGTCGGGGGGAAGCTGCCAAGGCAGCAGAACACTTCTGACTGGTGGCACAAGAATAAATGGGTGTAAATGCACATGAGCACACTGGGATGTAGACTGGGATGTGTCTGAGGATGGAGGGTAAGAGCTGTGGGTTCACCTGCAGGAGCAGTGGCCAGCATGGCCAGGGACTGTCAGCCGTTTGTGTGCAGGCAGGGTCCCTGCATTCCCCATACCTGCTTTCTGCACTTGAACACCCCAGGTACCCATCTCCTGCAGGAGCTCACCTCGTCCTTCTGGTGCCACAGCACAGAGCAAACCCAGGGCTGGTTTAGTATCTCACAGCCCATCAACTGTGATCAAGGATTTTTTTAAATTCAGGCTCCAAAGCCTTGAAACCAGTGTCCCTGTGCTGGTCTGCAGCTCTGCCCACCCCACTCCACGCCTGCCCATGTCCCAGGGGAAGTGCAACCACCTGGGACAGGGGCAGGGGCTCTTCCCTGGGATTTGTAGCTCAGGGGCTTGAGTCCAAGAACAGTCTTTGTGCTTAATGGTCTGTGGTGGGTTTTTTTTCACTCCCATGAATTCTCTGATTGCTTTTGGAGCTCATGTAAGCAACTTAGCTCCCACAGCATCCCTAATAAAGTCCCAAACAGCCATCTTGATAGGTGGAGATCGGCAAGATCTATCCTTCCCCCTCTCCCCCTCCCCACCCCCAGAGAATCCTTCAAAGGGACGCAAGGAACAAATTTGTCCTGGCACAGCCTTTCCCGTGCTCCCTGAAGGGGTGCAGGCACAGCCAGTGCCGGGCTGAGCTGCATTCCAGGGGCGCTGCTACCGGCTGCATCCCATGCTGGGGAGGGGTGGGAGCAGGTAGGACCCCGGGGACACCCAGGGAGCCCACGGCCGGTGCTGCCCTTCCTGTACCACATCTGGTCTCACTGGCAGCCCCCTCCCCCCGGCAGGAGCACTGCCGCCCTCCAGCCCACCCCAGCCCTCGGCCCCGGCACGGACGGACTCGGTGCTGTGGCAAAAGGGTCTTTATTGACGGCACATGGGCACAGGTGGCAGCTCATCTGTACTTCTCAGCCAGCACGGAGGCCACGGCCGACATGAACTTGTCGACGGCAGAGTGGATCTCGGGGGTGTAGTCCTTCCCCAGGTGCACGGCCAGCACCACCTGGAGGCACTGCGACAGCAGCTGCGAGGGAAAACGGGGCTTAGCACAGCTGCTAAGGGCCCCATGGCCCCTTCCCATCCCTGTCCCTCGGCCCCTGACCCCCATCCTGATCCGTGTCCACTGTCCCTCCTCCCCTGTTCCCTGTCCCCATCCTCCATCCCGATCCACATCCCCACCTCCTCTCCTCCACCCTCTACCCCTGTCCCCCATCCCTCTCCCCTGTCCCCCATCCTAATCCCCATCCTCCATCCCTGTCCCCCCTCCCCTGTCCCCTTTCCCCCCGCCTGCCTTGAAGTTGACGGGGTCCACACGCAGGTTGTAGGCGTGCAGGTTGCTGAGCTCAGACAGAGCCTGGCTCAGGTTGTCCATGTTCTTGACGGCGTTGCCCAGGGCAGCCACCACCTTCTTGCCGTGGCCACGGATCTGGTCAGAGCCGTGGTGCAGGTCGAAGTGGGGGAAGTAGGTCTTGGTCGTGGGGTAGGCGGCAAACATCCTGGGGGAGCGGGACAGTCAGTGGTGCTCACCCAGCCGGACCCCACCGCATCAGCCCCTCCGTGGGGCTCCCACCCGCTCGTCCCCCTTGCCCACGGGGTCCCCAAGCCCGCACCTCTCCAGGGCCTCGGCTCCAACATCCTCCTGGTGGCCGGACACCTTCTCCCAGACCTGCTGGACCAGCTTCTTGTCCTCGGCGGTCAGCATGGCGGCGGTTGGTGGGGTAGGCAGGGGTTGGTGGAAGCAGCACCCATGGGGACGGCCTCTTATAGCCGCCAGCACCTCTGCCCGGCCTTATCTTATCACACCGAGGGGCGGGGGGACGGCCAGCCCCAGGGAGCGGCTGTGGCTCTGCCTCGGGGGCCCCGGCTGCTTTGGGGGGCCCAGCCCTAAGGAGGCCCCCGGGGGGCCCAGCTACCCTGCCCTGCCCCCACTGCACCAGCCCCACACCAGGCTGGGGGCTGAGGGCAGCACCTTGCCAGGGGATGTCCCGTGGGTGTCACAGCCTTGTCCGCCCTGGCTGGAATGTCCTCAAGCCTCCTGTTGTGATCCACCATTCCACCTGGATGTAGCCAGGCCCCTGCCTGGCTCTGGGGGTGTTGATGTGGGTCCCACAAGTGTCTCTGGTCCTCATGCCCTCCAGGGTCAGGCACATCCAGCCCCTTTCTGCCCCAAGGGACCCCAGGGCCTCTGAGTAGGAGCCACGGGTCGTGCTGGGGGTCCACCATGAGAAACACCATCCCTCCAGCAGCCTGGAGACACCCGGGCAGGGAAGGGGATGTGCCTGAGGATGGAGGGTAAGCACTGTGCGTTCACCTGCTTTTTGAGTACGTGGTCTTCCCAGAGTCTGTCCTGTGATGCTTGTCAGGCCTGGGCTCCTTCCCTTCTTCCCACCATGACGTGTGCTCCTGCCTGTCCCCATAAACGCTGGGACATCCGATAGGGTACACGGTGGTTGGTCACACAACCATAGAATTATAGAATAATAGAATCATTCAGGTTGGAAAAGCCCTCTATTAAGCCCAAGCATTAACTCAGCACTGCCAAGGCCAACATTAAACCGTGTCCCCAGGTGCCACACCTACACACCTTCTAAATCCCTCCAGAGATGGTGGCTCCACCTCTGCCCCGGGCAGCCTGTTCCAGGGCTTAACAACCCTTCCCATGAAGCAATTTTTCCTAATATCCAACCTAAAACTCCCCTGGTGCAACTTGAGGCCATTTCCTCTGACTGCCACATCCTTCTCTCAGCCTCTGTACAAAGGCACTGGTACAAACACAGGGTTAGGGACTACCCCCTAAGTCATGGATTTAAACCTGCAGATTAGCCAAGACCCACAGATGCAGAATGCTTTAAAAGCTGCTGTGGCACACACTGAGTGACATGTTTAGAGCCACTGGGTGGCCTGAGAGCTTCTGCACCACCTTCTCCCCCCTTGCCCAAACGCAGTCCCAAAATTCCATGAATGAGACAAGAATCACTGCTTGCAGTGCCAGCTCGGGCTGCCTATCAGAGCAGGCTTAAGGCTTTGCACCCACTTTTTCATGTCAGAAGTCCCATGAGAGAGGAGATCACATTGGTGCTGTGATTTTTGGCCAAACTGGTCCTGGTACCAGGCTGATGTTGCAGATTTTTCTGAGCAGCATTTGCATAGAATCAAGGCTGTCTCTGCTTTTCACTCTGCCCTCACCCAGGGAATAATTGATTTTAGGGTAGTGGGAGGGGAGACAACCAGATGAGCCCAACTAACCCAAAAGATATTTCATACCATATAACCCCACACTCAGCAATCAAATGGAAAAGAGGGGGTTTAAGGGAGTTTTAGTGGGGTAAACCTTCTTATTTTGCTCAGGAACTGGTTGGACATCAGTTTATCCGCGAAATGCAGTGATTGCCTTTGCATCAACTGTTTTATTTTCTTTTCTTCCCTCTTCTTCCATTGAAAGCACATTAGACACCATGTCCATACCCCATGGACAGAGGCATGAGAAGACAATGCCCAGCATCACAACACATGGCAATGCAGGTTTTGTTCCCACTGAGTTTGTACATCTTAGCACATGAATTAGTACATGGATTCATTAGGATGTGAATTAGTACATGAATTTACAAGGTTTTCTGTTTCCCCCTCCACATTGTGTAGCCATTTCAGAACACCCCTGCCTGCACAGTCAGGTGCAGGTGGAGCACACGGAGATAAAAGCACAGAGACCATTGCTCACATTTGAATTATTTATTGGGTTTTGCAGATGACCAAGCCCCTGCAGAGGGGATCTGAGAGGGCTGCCTAGGAAGGGGTGATTCCCCAGAGCCTCCCTCACTCTCTGTGGAGGCCATTTATCTGTACTTCTCAGTCAGGACAGAGGAAACACTGGACAGGAACTTGTCCCACGCAGCATGAACTTCTGGGGTGAAGTCACTGGGGTAGCGGGCAGCCACGGAGCACAGGATACAGTGGGAAAGCAGCTGTAGGGAAAAACAGGATTAAATCCATCACAATCAGTAGCAGGTGTTAGTCTAGGGGTGTGAAATGGAGCTTGGGCCCAGCATGCTCTGGGATGACAACTACATGTCCCAGCCGAAAGGGCAAAAGGCACTGCTTGCTCCCACTCCCTCTTCCAAATGTCCCTTCCCTCCTCACTAAAGGGATATTGTAACAAAGTGGAAATGTTTAGAATTTATTAAGACTTTGTTGAAGATGATGTAGATTGAGGTGTGAGGGAGATTCACGAATTACAGCAAAGGCAGCAGAGACTCGAGCCTGTCTAAACCATAGGAGTCCCCTGAGCAGTTCTTTGCCTGCACTAGGCCAGATCTTTCATTAAAAGATCCAGTCTCAGTGCAGTCAGGGATCAAGTTGCCATTAGCCCAGATGACCTGGGATCTCTAACTCAGAATTAACCATGGCACTTCCCACCCCTGGAAGTCTCCGTGCTCGCTCACCTTGAAGTTGACGGGGTCCACCCGCAGGATGTAAGCGTGCAGCTCGCTGAGCCTGGCCAAAGCCCCTCGAATGTCATCGACGTGCTTCACGGCTTCCCCGATGGCATTCATCACCTTGGAGCCGTGAGCACGAAGCTGAGCCGAGCCTTGGCTGAGATCGAAGTGCGGAAAGTAGGTTTTCGTCTGGGGGTAGCTGAAGAAAAGCCTGGAGGAGAACGTGAGGATGAGGTTCGGCAGGTGGAAATGGCGGTAAAAAACTCAGAGCAATGTAGACCTTCAGCTCCTTCAGCGGTGCAACAGAGCTTTGGGGGCTTGAAGTTTGCACTGGGAAGGTCTTTCGGCTCTTAAAGCCCTCCTGCAGCATGTGCAGGTTGGACAGCGGGCTAATCTCTGTGTGATCCAGAAGAATTAAATAATTTAAAACTTAATGTATTTTTGCTTTTGTCTGTTTTTAATAAAAAATAGCACCAAATTGTCCCTAAATTTCCTCTCTTACACTGTAACCCAATTTCCAGGACCTTCAAACTAAAATGAGCTGAACAAACTCGAGTCAATGTGAGTGGTACTCAGAGTCCTGGAAGGAGAATCACAATACTTTATAGTGAGCTGTAAATAAAATTTAAATAACATGGAATAAGATAAGAATTTCTGAACAATTTCCAGACTATTATCCCTTTTGTGCCAGCTTGCTTAATTGGTAGGAACCCTGTATTACTGTTGTGCTGCAAGCAGGGGGTCCAGTTGTCTTTTTTCCTAGGGGTTTGTTACTTATCAACTGGAACAATGAGATCTGAATATCCAGTGAATTTAGTGGATAGCTATTATTTTAGAAATGGTAAGAGAAAGTGCATAATTTGTACAATAAACCACTTCAAGCTCGTCCCCTAAAGGGGATAACGCTGTTTCAGGACACTGAGTATAAATGACTTTGAATTCCTTCCCAGCGCTCCTGGCTATGAATTCTTCTGAACTGCTATAAAGAGAAAAAAAGCCTATTGAATTGTTTAGAAAATACTGGTTTGCCATGAGATTTTGAAGCATTTGGTAGCACAGATATAACTCCTGATGATTACCTTCCAAACAACACAACTCCCCATCAGCTCTCCGCGGTCCCAGTCTGCCCTCACTCACCCGGGTTCTACCTGGGATGGATCCCAACAGCGATGCCCTGGGAGGGACCCTCTCTGGGGGAGCGCTGGGGCCTTACCTCTCCAGTGATTCTGCCCCAATGGCATCGGCTTGGGTGGCCACCTTGGCCCAGATGGTGACCACGGCGGCTTTCTCGGCTTGGGTCAGCGTCATTGTGCAGGAGGTGCCGGCTCTGTCCCTCGCAGTGACCGCTCGGAGCAGGTTTGGACTCCCCACCCCGGCAGCCCCGGTTATAAAGGGGAAGGGGAGAGTGGATCTTGGCACCTGTCCAGGCTCATTGGTCACTCCAGAGGCCCTCCCATGGAGCAGGAGACACTTATCTCCCCGAGGAGCGATGGCTATTTCGGCCGGGGTCAGCGCACTGCCCTCCTCTCCTGCTGGCCTTATCAGCTTCCTGCTTCGGAACAAAACAGCTGTGTGACCCAAAGAAATTGTCTGGACACGTATTGATACATGGAGAGAGAGATAGTGCTGGACAATTCCATTGATGAAGCGTTAGGACACATCTGTAAGCTGAGGAGCATATTAAGGAGCTTGGAGAGGAATCTGCATTTCCTCCCTTGGTGCACAGATGTGAGCACAAGACTCTGCATCTTTCTGGGCCATAGAATACACTTCCAGTATGTGTGGCTGCCCTGCGGTACAATTTTTCATGTGACATGGTTCCTGGGTGGTGGTAGAGACAGGCTGGGAGATGTGTGGAATAGTTCAGAGGGGCAGGGAAACACTGATTTTGTGAGAATAAGCAGAGATTTTGCCGCTTTCTTCATCACTGCCAGGGCTTCACTTTGCCAGTCTCTTGCAGAGAATTAGGGACCTACTCTGCAATGGATATGGATTATAACAGCAGTGGTAGAAATGTTTCCTATGGATAAGAGAGTTGGTGAAACTGAGTATGGTCCTCAAAAAAAGTGTTGAGAAAGACCAGTCAGACTTTTTGTTTTCATCACTAAATGGCTCCTATTGCATGTCTTTAATTTCTAACTGTGTGATCCTGCTGTTCATTACCCTTGGTATTGTAAAATAGCTTCAGCACCAGAGCCAGTGCTGGACAGGCACAGCAATGCCTGGTCCCATAATAAGTGGTTGGTGGCATCAGAGCACGGGCACACTGGATGGGTGAAGGACCAAACAAACAAAAGGAAGACCAGCACAAGTCTGTAATCCCAGATAAGTGGGCAAAGTGTCAAAGAAATACCCTACCAGAGGTGGTTGCTGCTGAACCTTTGGGAGCAAATATCCTGCCAGCACATGAAGCAGAGGTAAATCTCTCTGCCATGCTGATAAACTGCAGCAGCCTCACACATCACGCCTGAGTGCTGGCAGCCCTGCATGGACAGCTGGCTGGTGCAGTCAGAGGGGTCAGATAGTGTTCTCTGCCCAAATAGTCCTGCACTTTTGTGCAGAGAAGGTTGGTGTGTCTCAGCCAGATTCCTCACCAAGATGTGTCTGCGTTTCACGGCAATGGCACCCCACTGCTACAGAAGGTGATCCCCAGCCAGGGGCAGCCTGCTAAGAGGAAAGCCCTTCTAGGGATGCAATGATCCTTGGGTCAGGCGTGGATTGGAGCATGTCCAGCCTGTACCAAAGCAGGGATGTTACACCTGGAGCATGAACAGCCTTGGAGTCTCTCTGGGGAGCCACGGTGTGGCTGTGCCATGCTTGCTGGGCAGGTGCTGGGTTTGAGGTGGGAGCCAGCTGTGTTGTGTGTGTGGCAGGAGTTTCTTCTCCTGCTGTCCCAGGGTCATAGGTCTCTTTTCTCTGGGCAGACTCCATAGTCTGGAGGAGTCGATCCATACACTACAAACCCTGCTTTTCCTGGGAGTGTGGCTCTGCCACTGCATCCTGGAATCGGGTGGGAATGAACCACTGGTACCAGAAAAGTGGTAGGGATGGGGTCAGATAGCAACTTCTGTATCCTCTGGTGTCCCCAGTGTCCTGAGCACTTGCAGAAGGGCTCTTATCCACCTTTGTACTCTGTGCTGGGCTCTGAATTTAAGCCTCTCTGCATGCCGCCCGTCACAGGAATCAGGAGAAACCTTGGCCTTCCCCGAAGGGCAGGCACAAAGCACTGGGTGCCTCTTGGTCTGCAAGCTTGGCTGTGTTCGGTGATCTTGTGTTATCATCCCCTGTATGGAGGCCAACACCTCAGCTGGGATTTAATTTCAGATTGTGTTCAGTGCCACAGCTCCTCCTCAGCCCTCCTGCTCATGGGCTGGGCATTTCCTTTGGAGAGGGGATACAAGAGGGGGCTCACCTGAGACCAAGGGAGAACAATCCCATTACTATAGGGGATATTATCAGAGAGCTCTTTGTGTATCTTCCCTTTGACAATGCCATGAAAACCTGGAGCTAACTCTGGCTACACAGATGCAGAGCTGTGCAGTCTCCAATTCAAAGTGCAGCATGGGCAGCAGCCAGGGCACAGGACAACACAATATTCAGTTTATACAGCTTAAATGGATGGCAGTGCCAAAGGAGGCTTTCATCATCCCTTGCCACACACGTTTCCAGAACTTGCAGTTTTCCCATAGAAAGACTACTTTGAAAAATAAGGATGCTGTTGTGAAGCATCCATTTATATAATGTTTTTGTCTCCTCCCCAAAGTGCTGCCTGTTTACATGGCGTGTCCATGGCTGTGCTCCAAGCTCTCCTCAGCGAGAGTGTTTTTAATCAGGGGTTACTCAATCGATGCTGTGACCCAGATATACACAGGGATAAGGCACAGACCCTGAGGATTCTTTCCTATTTTGCAGCCCATTGTGTAACCTGAACATTGGTCCTCTGTGACTGGAGGATTAAGGTCTGTGTAGGCACAATCCTTTAAAGTGATGTCTGCACAGGAGGAGTCATCATCACTGAAATCACTGTGGAATTTGAATTCTTTTTCTGAAAGTTACTCTTGCACTATCACAAAAACCAGAGCAGCCAAAAGGCAGGAGTGGTTTGCTAGAAGGAGCTCATTGCTCCCCCAGGATCAGGGCTGTGCTGGGAATGGTCGTGGAAACTCCTCAGGAGCGTGCCTGGAGGGAAAAGCACGACCCTCAGCTATGTTAACACAACATGCTGTGGACAGTGACTGTCTCTGGCTCTGCATGGGCCCTCTCAGCCAAGTTCCTCATCCCAGTGCTCCAGCTGGGGCAGTGAGACAGGGGGGTCCTGGCCACAGCAACACAAAGGAGTGGACAACATGACTGTTGGTGTTCCTCTGTCACAGGGTTGACACTGAAACCATGACCTCTGGGAAACTCCACCAGACCTGCCTTCCTCTCTTGCTGCTGCTTCTCGTGATGATGCAGAGACCCATGGCAGAATGTCCACTCTTGGACAGATGGTGAATCTTTGTCATAAAATCACCAAAAGTGATTATTTTTTAAATTACTTTAGGTCTGTTTTAATCCTGTTCAAAAAGCCAGCTGCCTAAGTTTCTCATTTTAAGCAGCAGAAGCGAGCAACAGGCCTGTTAGCTAATTATAAAAGTGGGATTATAATTTCTGTCAGCCCTGATTGTAAATCCAGTGACATCTTGAATGGCATTGCTGGGATGCCAGATATATCAGGGATAACTTTCCCCATGTGCCTGTATTATCTACAGAAACTGTCTTCCCCTCAAGGAGAATGCTGTGGATTAAGTGGCACATATATCTGCTCTAACTCTGAAATATTCAAGGCATATTAAGTTTTTGAAGTCTTAAAAGTGCAGTCGAAATCCTGGCTTTACTCTTTAATTTTCTACCAGTGCTCGAAGAACTTGCAATCTTTGTTTCAACAGAACTACAAGACTAATTACTACTAGACCTCCAAGAGATGGAAATGACAATTGTGTCTGTAATTTATTATTTAAGAAAGTGAAATTATATTTTGAGGCAGACACACTGCAAAATTTTAACGTGGCTGCCCAGTGCTGCTGCCTGAGGAGTGCTCTGCTGCGATAATAGGAGTGCTCTTTAATCACCCCTGGACAACTCTGTCCCCTCAGCGTCACCTCCTCTCGCTCAATTGTTATCTCTGGCCTCGTGGAGAATGGCCCTGCAGATTACACTGTGCTGCTCATCTCCCTCAGCATCCACCCACCCCTGCCCCGTGTCCCTGGGGGGACTGCACAGCAAAATCCACAGTGGGGTGGTCAAATATCTTAGTAATGCAATGAAATACAGAAGAATTTGCATAAAATCCCAGGACATCCTCTAATACAATTGGTGATAATTTCTGATCTCGGTTAAACACAAAATAAGATGAAGGCACCAAGGGGTGCCAGGGGAGTAATGTGACCCTTCCTAATCCAGAGGCAGGAGTAAATGCACAGGAACGACCAGGCAGGTTGTAGCAGAGCTGTGAGGCTCCCTGAGATTGTGAACATGAGCAACAAGCTCGATCCAGCTTTTCTATGAGCACCAGGAGCCCAGAGGTCTGACCTCCCCAGCCAGCCTCCCACAGGCACCCTGGTACCATGGAATCATTCTGGCTGGAAAGGCCCTCTGAGTCCAACCATTAACCCAGCAGTGCCAAGCCCACCACTAAACCATGTCCTTAAAACCACATGTTCTTTTGAACACTTCCAGGGTTGGTGATTCCACCAACTGCCCTGGGCAACTCCAGTGCCTGGCCACCCTTTTCCATGAGGATGACAATCCATAAGGGGTGACAAGCACTTGCTGCACTTTGCCACCAGTTCTCAGTAAAGCTCCAGAGATGTTCATGACCAAACTGGCTGAAAAGCCACGAATGACCCAAAGCGGCCAAGAAAAACTACAAGGGGCAGTCCAGGACCTGGCAGCCTCTGTGGAGGGATCAGGGCTGGGGGTCACCATGGCCTGGGTATGGGGCTGAACTGGGGGTGCTGGGCCATGCTGGGAGCACTGGGATGAGCTGGAAGGCGCTGGCTGCAGGCATGTGAAGCACTGGAATGACCTGGGGGTGTGCGGAACAGGGAGCAGTGTCATGGGACACTGGGCTGATTGAGGGAATGTGCATGTGGGGTGCTGGGCCCGCCTGGGGGCACTGGGCTATACTGGGAACGGGACTGTGGGCGCTGGTCTGAACTGGGGGCACCGGGCTAAAGTGGGGCCACTGGGCTGTACTGGGAACGGAGCTGTATGTGAGGGGAAGGTCCTAACTGGGGGCACTGGTCTGAACTGGGGGCGCTGGGCTGTGCCGGGGGTCGGCCCTGTGGGTACGAAGCGCTCGGGCCGCCCGGGGCCGTGAGGCGCTGAGTGCGGCAGCGCTGTGCCCGCAGCCGGGAGACCCCGCACGGCCCGGCCCGGCCCCGCACGGCCCCGCACGGCCCCTCCGCTCCCCCAGCGTGCCGGCGGAAGCGGAAGGCGCGGCAGCCGGGCCCTTCCTGCGGGCTGGGCCGGGCAGGGCCGGCATGGGCGAGAGCACCAGCCCCATCAGCGTGATCCTGGTGAGCTCGGGCAGCCGCGGCAACAAGCTGCTGTTCCGCTTCCCGTTCCAGCGCGGCGCCGAGCACCCCGCCGCGCAGGACAGTAAGTGCTCGATGCGGCGGGGACCGGCCCGGGGGTGCGGCCGCACCTGCCCCGCGGCCGCAGGAGCCTCCGCCGCCCCGGGGGGGGGGGGCTTGGCATCCTCCCCGTGGGGGTGTGGTGCTCCACACGCAGCCCTCGCAGCCCTCTTGGGACCTGGCATCCCTCCCACGGCCCTCAGACTGGCCGTGGGGACCTGGCACTCTCTCATACCCACCCTCCATGGGGGTCTGTGTGTACCTGCCCGCCCCCCCTGCCCCAAACCCCTCAGACCGTCGCTGTGTACCTGGCACCCCTCACACCTCACACTGTCTGTGGGTTCCTGACACCCCACACCCCCCCCCTCACACTGTCTACAGGGAATTGGCATCCCTCACACTGCCTGTGGGTACCTGGAACCCCTCACATAGCCACCCTCCATGGGGAGCTGTGTGTACCTGGTACCACCCCCCAAAAAAACCCTCACACCATCTGTGTGTTTCTGACACCCCGCACACTGTCCATAAGGACCTGGCATCCCTCACTCCCCCACCCTCCATGGGGCCTGGCACCCCTCAGACACCCCTCATACCCCCAAGAATGCCCTGAGACTCCTCGCAACCCCTCCTGGGCGTCTGGTACCCCTCAAACACCTCCAGGTTCCCAGGCACCCCTCACACCCCACAGTTACTGAGCTACATCAGTGCCAGGTGTTATTACTGACCCTGGGCCTTGCTGCTGTGCCTGGGGTGGATGAATCCTTGGGGTTTGGGAGCTGCAGGGGAAGGAGGAGGCAGGATGAGAAGTGAAGGCACTTATTAGGGAGAGAGGGTTCAGAAGACACCTCGAGCTTTAACCAGTAATGGGTAGAAGCTGTTTAACTGTAGTCCCTGGTGTTGAATAATGGACTGGAGGAGGTTTAATTTCTCCAGAAAAACAGGACCATGGAACTGTTTGGGTGCCAGCACTGGTTGTATCTCTTCCTCCAAGGCTCCTGATCCAGGACAGTGCCTGGGGTTGGACTTGGATCAGTGTCAGTGTGGGGCCTAAAGGTGCTATGGAGTGGTGAGGCTGTTTGACTCTGCTCCTGTGCTGACTGCTGTGTGTCATGAGAGGTTTGACACCCCTGCTTGGGCTATGAATCACTTTTTACCAGGAGAGAATCATCTTTAAATCCCTTTTCATTTTTATAGGTAAAATCTGAAAAGATTTTTTTTTTTTGGCTGACTGCTTCCCCCCCACTCTGCTCCTGCTTTTTGATGGTAAAGGATTTCCTTTCCTGTGGCTGCACTTGTGTGACATTACTATTGTCCCAAAACCTGGGCAATAATGAGGGAAATACAGTGGTCAGAATTCCACTTTCCGGTCTCTCGATCTGCAAACTGGTGCTTGTGTCAATTTCTGTAAATGTTTTACTTTCTCCTCTTCATCCCCTGAAGAGTAAAAAACCTGTTTCTCCTATTTTTTTGATGTGTTTTCGAGTGTTTTAAGGTGATATTTCCTTGATAAACTTGTCTTTATCTTTTGCTTCAGACAAACCAAGGAGTCGATACGCTGTGAATGGCTCTGGTGACACCACAGAAGATCAAGATGGGGACTCCAGGTAGGGGGAAAACGTTTCTCCTTGCCTAAGAGTTTGAAACAGAGCAGAGGTGGCCTCCTGCCCTCTTGCCTCCTGGTTTCTAGGCACATCCTCTCTGACTGTGTAGAAGACAACCTGCCAAAAAATGCTTTAACACCAAGTTATGAGCACCCTGGTGCTTAGTAATGAGTCTCATGAGGGAATGCTACTGAACCTGTTGTTTTCAGGACAAGGTATAGGTCAGGTATTTTGTGCTTGTTAGAAAGGCAGTGCTATCCTTTCAGAACCAGGGGTATTAATCCTTTGGCAAAATTCCACTTTTCTTTACCTGCCTACCTCTAACTGGACACGTTATTCAGTTGCCTCAAATTCTTCCCTAGCTTGTGTAATTGTTGTATGGAATTGCTGTGCACTAATGAATAACTAATTTTGTTCCTCCAGATATAGCTGCCGTTGTGTCAGTGCCATAGTAAAAAGGAAACTGAGACTTAAAGATGGTTTTTTAATTACAGGAAATCACTGGGTAACATTTGCACTGGAAGTAGGCAGCGTGGTGTGTGTACATATGGATGGACCCTCTAATTAGTTTTTGGTAGAACATTTGAAATCTGCTGCATAGTTCTGAATTTATCACTACTAGATATGAGATAAATCTGGGAGAGGAAAAGGGTTGTTTTGTCTGTTGGCCCAGAGTTCAGTTGCAGATCTTTTTTGTGATTCGTGTTTTAATCTCCAAGATTAATAAAAAGGGGTAGTTGCTGATCTTCACTCAGAGTACAAAAGGAGTAATCATCACTTTTCCCCAAGAAGGAATGTAAGCTTGTTCTTAAGTTTATGGCTGAGGATGGTGTAGCTGAAATTAGAATCACCTATGACAGACAATAAGCATCATCAATACATTTGATTTTCCAGGACTGGGATCTTACAAAAACACATTTTGCTTGAGGTCATTTGTATCTCCTGCCTTTTCTGGTGCCTTTGAAACCTTCAAACACAGCCTGTGTTTTCTGGTGCCTGCCCAGTGAGTGCAGTACAAACAGGGCACAGCTCCAGTGGGAGCACATTTGGTAGCTGGTGAGTGGGGTTTCACCCTGGGCTGTGGGTGGCAGGAAGGCTCAGTGCACTGCTTATCCCAGGGATTTTGTTGGTTGCTGTTTGAACCCCTGGCTCTGGTATTTCCCTGAAACAGATTAGGACGGTGTTGGAATGATGCCAACTTCTGTCTGGTACTGATTCTTGTGGCCTCTGCCATTTTGGCAGGTTGGACCAGGCACTTCATATGTAGCTGTTTGTTGGATGTTGCCTGTGTTGCTGAATTAGTGGGATACAATATGTGGTTACTGCAGTGATGTAGGAAAAGCTTTTATTGCTTCAAATGATGAGAAAACTGCCACTGTTTTCCTGAAACTGGTTTTAAATAGAGTGAATGTGCTGGCACACAACCTGTGTTAATCAAATACAAATAGATTATTTCATTGAGATTATTTCATTGTCCAGGACCCTGGGCTTGAGAGTTTGTACTTAATCTCCTGGTCAGGTATTTGTTAGTAAACTTTCAGTGTTGAAAAGAATTTATTTGGATCTGTCTGCATCTGCCATGCACATGAAGGGGAAATAGAAGAGGAGCAGCATTTCTGTTGCTCTGAAAATGTTGGTTCTCCTAGAGGGGTCCAGCACACAACTTGTGCTGCTTACATGGCTGGGCACCTGCTTTCCAAAATTCAAAGGCTCTTGCACAGTCCTGTTTGTTTCCAGTTTGTTTATTGAGAAGCTGTAATTTGTATTAGACAAGAGAAGGTTTGTAGGCAAACAATATCTTTCACTGACTGATACAGGTGGAAAAAATATTCACGTTTTAGGTACACAGATGCTTCTTCAAAACTGTGTGCAACGGATTGCTCAGAGTTTGATTTGTGTCAGGCCATTTTAGGAGGGACAGAAGTTGGTGCCATGTAGTAGAAGAGAATCTGAGGGGACAGTGGAGGCAAGAAGGTGCAGATCCCCCGTGGAGAGTGAGGTGCATTTGATTTGTAAACTAGGAAAGGAAAGGAGTTTTGTATTGTTTCCAGAAGGAAGAGTTGGGAGAAGATTCCTTTAAATCCCTGCATGTCAGTAGCATCTGTGGATGGTTTTGGTGGCACAAACTGAGGCTGTGGAGTGGGCAGACTGGTAGGTTGAGTTGGTGGGATATGGCAAGATGGATAATGTTTGTAGGGTTGGGTCTTTCTCACGTTTTCATGTTGAGTAGCAAATGTTGTTTCAGATTTATCTTGTAGCTGCAATAGTTCTTATGAAGTCTGGATTAATCCTTTTTTATACTGAATGGCTGTATTTAATTTTTGAGCAATCTAGCACTAATTGTGTCCTGGGTAAGGTTTGCTATTGCTTTTTCCCCAAGCTACTGGAACCCAGATCAGTTAATTGTGAGCTGACCTTTCCTGCAGCAGTTGAGGTGTATATATTTCTTTAGGGCCTCAGAAAGGACAGAATTAGATCAGTTTACGTGCCTTAACTCCATTTCCATATGACATATTTGTACACATAATTGGATTTCTTTAAGCCTCCAGTCTCAATTTCCTGGTCATTGTTATGCTTTTTAATTTTTTTTTATAGACAGTGGCAGCCTGTTCATGATAAACCTCCCTCCAGGTTACTGGGGTGTGTTTGTTTATATTAATTTCTGCCAATGGAGCTGTACTGGGCCTTCAGAGTATAGATTTTACTTCCTGTTAAAAGCAAGTTGAGCAGCAAAAGTGGTTGAGGTGTGTGGATGGTGGCCATGCAACAAAAAGGTATTCAGAAGACTGTTACTGTCAAAACAAATTTCCTGTCAAGTGTCTCTCTTTGTTGGCTCCTTCTCAGCCTTTCATCATTTGCTCTTTTTAAAAACATCCTTCAGTTTTCTGAGTGCTTTTCCAGGAATACATTTCCCCCCACCTCAGCTTATGGAGATGCCTGCCAGCCTTTTTTTTTTTTTTTCCCCTGAAAAAAATGTGAGGCAATGACTCCTTTTGAAGCCGTAAGATAATGCTTTATTAAATTGGTTTGAAATGGGGTTTTGTAGCTTTTCCAAAGGTGGTGTAGTCAGCAAGCAAAAATTCCGAGGAAGAGGCACGTATAGTAACATATGTTACACCAGACTCTGCATTTTTAGTGGCATAACTGACTGACTGGAGGAGGTTCAGCAAATTTGGCAGCACTGATGTCATTAATTGGCCACACGCTTCTGTTATAAAAAACCCAAGTTAGTGACAAACAAGGATTTGACTGTCCCTTTCTAACAAACAGTAGTTCTCCTGTGATAACATTTCTGTCTCCTCTGTCCCTCTTTCACTGGACTCCAGTGTTCTTCCTTGTATTTGTTCTGAAAGGCTTCCTTTCTGTCAGCCTGTGCTTTTCCATTCATCCACCCATCCCTTGAAACCCCCTTCCTGTAATATCACCCCCTTTGTGTAGGTTGTCATTTAGGTTCTCTGAGTTCTCTCTTCAGCACGACCAGCAGAAATCTGCTGTGTTCTGTATTAAGTAAATGTTGGAGGTTTTCATTGTATCTCCCCTTTTTAATGTGGACAGTATAAGGCTTTTATCAGATTAATTTTTCAGTATATTTAGGACATTTGTTTCAGGAAGCAAGTCCTTTTGTTAATGGGGGGGGGGTGTGGAGCTGTTGACTTTAAATGGAAACAGGTGTTTCTGATACAAAAGTGAGCACAGCTGCTTACAGAGCCCTGCTCTGTACACCTGCTAGATGGAAAGGTTTTGGATTCTTTGCCTTGAAAACTTCTCCTCTCTAAGTTTGTACTTATTGCCTGGGGCAGACAGACAATGACTTCACCTATCCTGCAAGTGTGGCCAGACTTGGACCTGCTGTGTGGATCCCTGGGGGAGCAGCAGTGGTTCTGTGGGCCTTTACAAAACCCTGCAACAATAAACACTGGCCATCCTCTTTTCCTAAGTCTTGTGGGTTATGGAAGCACCAGAACGAGTTGGGAAAAGCTGTGGGTCGTCTGGGGCTGCATGGGATGTCTTTGGGGAAAATCACAGGAATAAACTGAGGTGTAGGATCTGCTCTAAATCAGGCTGCAGCCTCTCCTGTTTCTCTTAAGGTAAGCATGAATTAAAAAGGGTGGTTCAAATCCAGCTCCATAAATGCAGTGTTTTGTGGGAAAACACGTTGCAGCAGCAAGGACTTCATTGGCTTAGCTTGTTTTCTCCGTGTTGTCAACCTAAGCCTGCAATATACCCCTGGAATTCACCTTCCATTAACTTTTGACTCTTCTCAACAATTATATTTCCTTTACAGGAGTTTAACCCTTAATAGTTCATCCTAGTTTTTAATATTATCTTTTTTTTTCTTTTGTATTTTGTGTACTTGCCTCGTTTATTTTCTTTTGTTGTGTTTTGTTTTGTGTTTATGGCCATGTTCCCATTTCAGAGACCAATGTCCTCTAACTGATGAGCAATTGGTTTCGGGGTAAGACCAAACGTTCTAAACAATCACCTTTGTCTAGAATGGCTTTCCTTTCTCACCATCCTTTTAATTGTGCTTTGTTTCTGGTTTCTGTTTTACACCGAATGATGAGATAATTACATGCTAAATCACAGTGTCTGTAGGAAATGTATTCCTAAAGGTTTGTGCCAGGATAATTACAAAGGTCCTACTAACATTTCTGTGCTTCCTGTAGGGAATATCCAGGATGGGTGTGGTACTGTCCCTTCCATGAACTGGGAAGAGCTGTGAGAATGCAGCAAATAAAGCCTTGGCATTGTAGTCATTCCAGCAAGGAGCCCTAAACCAAATTACTTTCTGAGAAGCAATGATTTAAAAGTGCAGATCGCTGAGCAAACTATTTAATCCCAGAGTAATTAATGATGGAGAGCTCTTCAGAGACCTGGGTTTGAGCAGCTGTGCTGGTTGCTTGCTCTTGGTGCCCCACTAAGCTAAATGGGATGTGAGGTAAAAGTGCTTAACCACCCAGGGGTCCCAGAAGTCAAAAATGCATCTCCAGTCCTTGCTTAACATAAACCTCACCTGGATACTCATGTCCAGTCCTAAACTCCTCCAAAGAAGAATTCTTCATAAAAACCTTGCTTTGAATTCCTGCGGCACAGAAAAAGTTATTATCCGTTCTTGGGGGAAAAAATGAATTTGTGTTTGAGGTTATTTCCCCCCCCACCTCCTTTTCCATTTGCTGTTGCTGTGTAGAGCTCGTGATAGGAGTGGTAGGATATTTTGGGCAAAGCAGAGCTTTTGTTTATTGTATTTACTTTCTGCCTGCTGAATTCCTTAGTACAAGAGAAGTTTGCTTCCCTCTGGAATTCACAATGCTCAGACTAATCTCATAAAAGGAGAAGGGACTGTTACTGCCCAATCTGCTTCTAACAAACTCCTGGGCTCTGATAAGTCAGTATTTTTAGGCCATTTTAATAAACTCCAGAGATTGGAAAATGAGTCTTAAAGTATTTAAAGTGTTATTTTCTAAGACGAGACAATGAATTGATGGGAACAACACATCTGCTGTCTCTCAATCTCCCTATTGTCCTGAGGCCTGAGAAATGTCTAAATTATGTAGAGCATTGGGGGAAAAAAAACCAAAACCAGCCAAACCAATAAATCCAGGCTGTCAGAGGAGGAGAATGGGGCTGGAGTGCAGGTGACTCTTGAGAGAGCCAGCGGTGATCCCAGGTGTCTGTACCCATCAGGGAGCACCTCTCCCAGAGTTATCTGTCCTGAATGTGTCATCCAGCACTCTCCCAGACAGGGAAGTCCCTGCTAGTGAGAAGATGCTGAAGACTTGCCAAAATCACCCTTTTAATCCCCTCCCTCCCCACAGAGTCCTGTACAAGGTGGGGGCAGGCAGGGCTGTGGTGTCGTGAGCTCTGCTGGGGAACTGCTGAGCTCTTCCCTTCAGCACCACGTTTGTCTGTTAGAAGATCTGCTGGTGTAATTCCTTGTGAAAGTCATCACAGTGATCAGTTTTCCAGCTCCCAAGGTATCCTTTGCCAAGGCTGGAAGAGGGAAGGGGAACTCATTTCTTAGCAGCAAGCTGACATTTTCTAGTTTGCCCTCCTTCTCCCTTCACCCCCCAAACATATGCTGATTTTGGATCCACGTTATTATCATCTTCCTGGCTCCATGACAAGCCTATTTTAACAGCTGAGCGGGGCAAAAAGAGGAGGAAAAACTCGCTGCTGTCATGGGGATTTTTTTCCTATTTTGAATGGGATCTCCAGGGAATGTCAGTCCAGGTCCTGCCCTTTATTCCCAAACTTCCTGAGCTGTGCAGCCCAGGGCAGTGGCTGAGGAGTGTGGGCTCTGGAGTCTCTGACCGGTCTCCCCATGTCTCTTCTTGCCCTTGGCTTGGAGTTTGGAGCAGGGCAGGCAGGGATTTGGAAGTTTGCACACAGCTGCTCCTTCCATAAACCAAACGTGAGCAGCGTGCTGTGGTCAGGGGGAGCTGTTTGTGCAAACACCAGAGGCTCTGACAGTTTATAAAGCCCCTGTGTGGTCCTTCATCTCCAGTACTTGTAGGCCTAATAAAAGAAATTTCCCCTGGGTCCCACTAAAGACCTGGCTGTGTGCATTTGTCTTAATTTCTGCAGTACTCCATAACTCAGAGAGAAGCAGGAATATGGTGCATTAATTCCTTCTCTGGGCATTGAGGGCTCACTTGTGGCCAAGAGATAAGGTGATTGCAGCACACACCCAGGCCTGCCCTCTTCTCTGAGTGATACTGGGTTATCTGGGATACCTGCCTGCTGGAGGGGGATGGTCTGCCAGGGGCACACATCCCTGAACGTAAATAAAGGAGATGAAATAAACATTTTCATTCTTAAAAAAAAAACGACTCTCGTCAGAAACTGCTTTGAAATTCATTTGGTTAAAATGGGAACCTCTGAGGAAAGAGCTTGTTAATAAGAAGCCTTGCACTGCTCCTGTTATATAGAGCAACAGTTTTACTCCAGCAGCTGAGGTTCTCTTCCCTCTGGATTTGAGCCCTCACTGTCTCACACCCTGAGGAAAATGAGCATGTGTAGAGACCAGTCCAGTGTTGTGAGACACTCAGGAAGAGCAATTGCAGAGGTTCTTGCCCATTTTTGCAGCAGTAGCTGTGTTTTCCAGGGCAGACTCCTTGTAGATAACTTCCCTTCTTGCCACCACTGGTCCAGAAACACCATGGTTGGCGGTGGGAAGGGCCTGCCCTGCCATGAATTTGAATTATCAAATGAGAAGGCCCAGGTGAGGCCAGGCCAGGTCTGCTGATCACAGGTCACCTGTGGAGTGAGAAACTTGGGGGTCTCACTGATGAGCTTGGGGAAAGGAAGGACAAGTGTTGGCTGTGTGTTTTCTCTAATTGAATCAGCTCTTTCTTGCCCTCCCCTCTGCCATACTGGGTGGCTTTTAAGATCTCTATTGTGCTTGAGTGACAGGCTGTGTCAATATGTAGTTGCTTAGTAAGTTCATTAACCTGCAGCTAAATCCAGGCAATGGCTAACTCCAGCTGTTTTTATATTTAAGCAAACTGCCTCTAATCTTTCCAATGTATTTTGCCAAGCATGTAATTAAATAAGCATGACCCTGCAGTCTTTGTCGTGAATGCTTCCTGTTTTATAATTGTGATGATCTGAGAGATGTAATTTAGGGGTCCTTAATTTTACTTAATTGGTGGTACTCCAGGCACAGCAATTTACTTACAATTTACAACACCTTATAAACTTCTGAGTTAAACATATCAGTATTTGGAGGAGTGTTCTGGGGTTGTGCTATTTGAAAGCTGTAATAACTTTTATTTCCGCTCTTCAAGGTTTTCAGATGTCATCCTGGCAACAATTTTGGCTACCAAGTCAGACATGTGTGGCAAAAAGTTCGAGCTGAAGATCGATAATGTTCGCTTCGTTGGCCATCCCACCTTGCTCCAGCACGCCCTCGGGCAGGTACGGTGTGAGCCCCCTTCTGGGGACCTTCCCTCCTCACAAACTGCCTGGCTTTAGTGAGGAAACTTGGGATTCAGAACGTGCCTGTCTGGATTTTGATCCTGTTTTTACTTCCTGGTGTTCCAAGCTGTCTTTTACTCACTCCCAGATATGGTGAGCGGCCAACGGGGGGGGCTGTGTCAGTGACCACAGAAACCCTCTTCTGGTTACTGTGGAAAACACTCTGGGTAAAGGGAAGTAATACTAAGCAGTCCAGCTCAAAAAAGCTGTTTCTAACTATTTTAGTCACCACAAGTTAGCTTTTCAGCACCTCTAATTAATATGGCAGTTAAAAAAAACCACCACCCAAAACCTTTACAAATGCTAAAAGCTGCATCAGCCTTGTTTTGGCTTTTAACTCGTCCTGAAGATGATCCACAAGACTCAGGTGGAATATGTAGGATGTTGAAATTCGAGGTCTAAAATTTTCTTGTGGACCAGGTCAGGCTGTTGTTTGCATTGAGACTGTTTGCATTTGCTCTGTGGCCTGTGTTTTAGCTGCTTGGAATGAAAGCAGTTTGCCACCTAGGCTATTAAAAAGGTCCTGCCTAGATCCAGGAAAGAATTGACACTATTCTGTGTGCCAGATATCCCCTGTCCTGTTCCTTCTACCTGATCAACTGTAAAAATGAGTTGGGCTTTGGTAATTTCTGAATCCAGCACTGATCTCTGTCACTGAACTGCTTTGGTCTCATTTTTCATCGAATTTGCTAAGTCATTCCTTTTTTCAGGGAAAAAAAAAATCTGCTTGCCAATTCTGCCATGCTTTCTAGCTATAATTAGAGGTAGAAACAGATTGTTAGTAACTGCTTCTTGATATTTAGAGGACCAGGCTGCTTTAGTCCCAGCAAGGAGCTGGCCTGAAGCCTCAGAAGATGCAAGTGTTCCACTTCAAAGCTCAGTTGTGAATCCACAGGAAATGTGATGGAGGATCACCAAGACTAAGCCCTGAAAAGTTTAAACAGTCTTGGAAGACAGAATTCAAGTGTGCTCAAGGTGTGCAAGTCCATCAGACAAGCAAGTGATGAACCAGGCCCGGGGTCTGTGCAGGGACCCCAGCCAGGGGCAGAAGGAGACAGGGCTGGAAGACAGAGCTGGAGGACAGGGCTGCAGTGCTGAACCATCCAGGAGACAGCACATCCAGCAGATCCAGGCTCCATCCAGGAGACAAGTACACCTCTGGGCCCTGGGCTGAGCTTAAATGCGGCTCCCAGGTCATGGACTGGGGGTTTGCGTGTGGGGACCCAGCTGGGGCTGGTCAAGGCCATGAAGACCTTTTGTTGCCCCCATGGCCCTGACAGCAGTGGCCTGTTCTCCCTCAGATGAGTTTCCTTTATTTTACTAATCTCGTCTGAAAGGCACAACTTCCTAAATGTGGTATAAATGAGGTTGAAAATTCATATCTGCATTTTTTCATCACTTATTATACATTCCACTCTCCAGTCAGTTTTCTCCTCGTTGTGTGAAATGTCACTTCATTTCAGTTTATCTAAGTAAATTAAATTAGGGCAAATAAACAAAGTTATAAAGTGCTGTAAACACTTTTTAGTTACTTCTTGTAGGATCTTCTTTTTGGGTGTGTCTTATCAGCCCTGGAGCACCCCAGAACTTTCTAGAGTCCAGAATCTTCTAGACCTGGCAGCCATCTCTGCTAGTTCACCTCAGCCTAAATCTGGGACCCTCCTGCAGTCAGGAGGAAGCTGGATGGAGGTCCTTTCCCATGGAACACAGGCAGGAGCACTGGGACACTGGGACTTGGCAGCCTCTGCTTTGGGTTTCCTCAGAGTTTTAATCCATGGGACAGCTCAGCAAATTCTTACTCAGATGAGATTCAGAAGTTACAAGAGCACAAATACCTCCTCCTGTGTGCCAGACTGCCTTTTATGTAGCAATGTTTTGAATTCTTCAAATTCCTTCAGCATTTTGTTTTCAAACTTAGTCTTTTCTTCTTTTGTTTTTGGTTTGTTTTTGGTTTGTTTTGGTTTTTTTTCTGGACAGGAGGTGATATGAAATCCAGCCTGCATCCCAATTGATGTTGGTGCTGGTAGTTTCCTTCATTTTTAAGGAAGGAACAGGATCAGTCCTTACACTTGGAAATGCTTTTGAGTCTTTCCTGAAACTCACAAGAAATCCTGGAAGCTGTAACTGCAGAACAAATAAAACACAGCAGAGTGGCTTTACCACCCGTCACTGCCTCTTTGATACAATAATATTTTCACTTTAGAAAACAAACAAACAAACAAACAAAAATATGTATCACCTCTTAGTTTTTCTTATCTTTGAGACTTCAGAGATGGACTGAGCAGTTCCCAGCTGGTGCTGGGGATCTGTGGGGAAGGGTGGGTGCAGCTGTGCCTTGACCAGCTGCTCTGCTTTTGCCCCAGCTCAGGTGCTACCCTTAGGTTGGGATTGACCCTTAGGTTAGTTGGGAATTTGTCCTGGCAGGTTGCAGCTGTGTGGGATTGGGTTCAGCAGGGAGTTTCAGGGCAGGCAGGAATGTCCTCTGCATTTTGTGCTCCATCTTGTGGCGACGCTTGTCCTTGCTCTGGATGTACAAATTCCACCTGCTGGTCTTGGCTCCCACTGTTCCTCCTCTCCAGGAAGTCTGAGCCTGCCTTAGGGATGGAGCTCTGTGCTGCAGAGAGAAGAGAGGGGCTGGAGAATGTCTTTGAAATCCTGCAGGAAGGGAAAATCAAACCTTTTATTTTAGCACCGGTGTTTTAGAGCGTATTTTGTCTGATAAAAGCAACAGCTTGTTACAGGATGCAATTTGAATGGGGGATTTTAGGAAAGGAAAGAATAGGTGTGGCCTGGGATGAGAAATCCTGTGGACTTCTCTGTATGTCTGTATATGACAACTGTGCCAAGGATGACCCTTATGATGCTAAAATGCACTAGCAAAGACACCAAATAAGACTGCTGTCTTACCAGTTTCCATTGTCATGACCAAAATGCTTTGGTCTAAAGTCTTCACAGCTGCTCTGCAAAAGGCAGTGTTGTAGAGTAACTGTGACACTTTAATAATAAATAAAAGTCATAGTTTTATTTTTTACAAGTCAAATTTGATGATATCATTTGATTTGTGTGCTCTCTTAGCAAACTTGTTGTATATATAAGGCTTTTATGCTGTTTAATTTCTTTCCCTTTGTTACTGCTCCAGCTGACACTAGCCTGTGGGATTTTTTAAAAAATGTTTTTCAGGTGTCCAAAACTGATCCCTCACCAAAGAGAGAGATGCCCACTATGATTCTGTTCAACGTGGTGTTTGCACTAAGGGTAAGGGCTGTTTTCATTCCATCTGGCAATGTGATGTGCCTCAGATGTATGACAGAGTGCAGTGGGCTCACATTCCAGCCACCTCTTGCAAAACATTCAGTTCCTGATTTTACTGGGATATTTTAATTTGAAACAACAAAACCTAAACACGTTGAATATGACACTTGAGAACTGTGAAATTTTCCAGCCCGGTGGAAAACAATTTCAGTTGTTTGCTTCAGGACATTTTCCAGAGATTTTGGTTTCAAATACCCAGAGTGCAAAGGCAGGAAAGCACTTTGCAGAACAGATATGGATCCAGCTGCCAGCCCTGTGTGTGTCTTGTCTTCTGTCACGAGTGAGCTGCAGTCTGCTATGGTTTTGGTGGACCCTGCAGGTGAGCCCTGTCCCACTAAACTGTAAAAGAGGGCAGCCTGGGCCTGACCTGGGTGTCAGGGGCTGCTCTCTGAGTGCTCTGCTCGTGTCCAGGAGCTGCTCAGCACAGGATGCTGAGCCCTGTGACTGTGCAGCTCACACCTGGGGGGTTGGTTCTGCTCCAGGGGCAGTGGCTCGTGCCTGGCCAGCCTGGGGAGTCAGCCCCCCACCACAGCCTTGGGCACCCCCAAGTTGCTCCCTGCAGAGTCAGGAGCCCGCTCTGGGCACTGTTTGGAGCCCTTACTGACGCTGTGTGACACAGAGACACGTGCCTTTGCTCGGTGCCTCCAGCCTTGTTTTATAATTCATGGGCAGAGTTTGAAAGCTGCCTCCCCTCAGCAGTGAGATCACTGTAAAGGGAGAGTGCCAGGGAGCAGCAGCTGAGCAGCTAAATGAGAAGAAGGTGCAAGTGAGGAATAAAGAGGGTTTGATGCTCTGCAGAAACCTGGAACAAATGCGTCGTTTCTGCTTGGAGACTTTTTTTCAGGCCTACTCTGTTGACTAAACGTTGGTGTTGAGGGATCCTGGCACGGCCATTAGGTGGTATAAAGCCCTAGAAATTTCATTATGTTTGAGTATTATTTGATTTCTGAGCTCTGGCTTTCTCTTCCCAGCCCACTGGTTGTTTAAAAATAAAAGAGGGAGCTGGAATAGCTGTCTTTATGGAAATGGTTGATTTTTGCTCAGCTGGATATAATGTCATGATTTAAAAGCCTCCAGCTCCTTTCTTGTGGAAGGACCTTCTTTTTTTTTCCCCCTCTTAGCACTATTACCTTTTATACCCCTGGCTTTCCAGTGGTGAATAACCTGGACATGGCCCCAGCCCAATGCCTTGCCCTCAGCTGAGGAGCAGGTTCCACACAAGGCAATTATCCCAGCAATCAGTCTAAATAAGCAGGAAATCATTCCCTGAGCTCTGCTTTGGGACACCCTTAGGTCAGGAAGTGCTGAATTTGCAGTTCAGGAGTTGGTTTTACATTTCACACGTGCAGAGATGATGTTCTGGGTGCGTGGATGAAGCCCCATGCTTTGGCTGCAGGGAGGTGTGTTGAGATGCACGTGCAGACACAAACACTGGTGCACACTGAGCCATGTGGCAGCAGAAAACAATGCTCTTTCATTCCCAAGAGCTGGGTGAAGCGCAGTGAAGACTTTATCTAGCTCACATTTTTCCAGCATCTAATTTCTAGTGGTTCTAGGAAAACTTGCCTTTTTTTTTTTTTTTTTTTTTTTTTTTTTTTGTGCCCTTCAGCTGTGTGATGACACTGATGTCACTGTGCGTGTGAGGCACCACTAAATCCCTGTGCCAAGTGAGACACTCTTAGTCCACAGAGAGCAGTCGAGTTTCTGGAAGGTTCTGTGCAAGAAGCACAGGGGAATTTTTTTGCTAGGACGGAGTAGTGCAGCCCAGAGGGTGGGTGGGGGCTCTCTGAGATAAAGAAGAGTGTCCATCTGCAGGGGGCAGACAGAGCAGGCAAAGACCCAAGTGCCATAATCAGCACTGACCCTGCCGTGTTTGAGCTTCAGGGTTACCAACGTGTCGTGACTCAGCAAGAACAGTGGAATCAAAAAAGTGATGAGTCATGGTTTGCTAGTTTACATGCCAGGGGATCATTTGCCAGAAGTTTAAATTCCTTTAAATGTCTTAACAAACATGAGGCAGCTGCTGACTCATGCTGGAGCCACCATTGCCCCCCCTCACCCCCTTGGCAGCTGTACTTACATGATAGATTTTTCCAGGGACTCGCACGAATGCCGTGGGAATAACAAGCCATATTTGTGAAATGTTTGGGAGTGTAAATCCAAATCCATTTGGATTTGGGAGGAAATTTGTTGGTCACGTGCTGGTAATTCTAACTTAGTTATTGCCTTGTCAGTCCACAGGGTAAACACAGGATAAGCATCAGAGTAGCAACACGTCGGCTGTGTTAAAGGCACTGCAGCCCTCGTGGTCCCAGTGAGTTTAACCTGGATATGGGGATATTCTGCCTTTCAAATGGCACACACTTTCTTTTCTCACTGTGTGAAATCGAGTCCTTTGCTCTCTACTAGCAGAAGGCCCACTAACAACTGGAAAAATGAACCAGATAGGAGTATGATGCTCCAGGTGTGGTGCTCACTTGATGCACACAGACAAGCTCAGGAATCCATGAGCCTTCCCATCACACTTGGTCCTCTCTGAGCTCCAGCTCGGTTGCTGCTGGGGAAAATTTATTTTTTTTTGCCAGCAGCCAAAGAGGCTGACTTTTGGTCTGGGTGGGAGCTCGTTGAGTACTTCTCCATCCCTGTAGGGCCGTGGCTGTGTCTCAGTGCCTGTCCCGTTCCCTGCAGGCCAACGCGGACCCGTCGGTGATAAACTGCCTGCACAACCTGTCGCGCAGGATCGCCATCGTCCTGCAGCACGAGGAGCGCCGCTGCCAGTACCTCACCAGGGAGGCCAAGCTCATCCTGGCCATCCAGGACGAGGTGTCTGCCATGTCAGAAAGTGAGTGCCGAGCTTTGGGCAGGAATCTCTTTGTCCAGGAGCACCTTCTTCGGAGCAGTGCTAACTGTGCCGCCTCACTTTTGCGGCCAGGATCGGCACGGACAAGTTGTGGTGCTCTTCAGCATTCTCACAGCTTTTGTCTGCATTTTACCTCATCCAAGATCACTGTCCTTATGCAGAGATGTGAGTTTGCTTTCCTTATAGTTCAGTTCAGCACAGTCCCTGCAGACTGTGCGCTGAACCATCCCCTTTGGATCTGCCTGTCAGGCTGAGATGGAGGAGCTCACACGGAACCTGCTTCACCCAACCCAGAGCACGTTTTCCATGGCACTCAGTGATTACTAGATCATGCTTTCATGCTGTGTGCTGAGTCACCAGACTTCTCGTGAGGAAGCTTCACTCTTAACACGTCGTTACCACGGCTGGCAAACAGTTACAGAGTCTTTATAGACTGTGCTTCAGGAAAATGCACTACAATAACATGCACTGTTTAAGGTGATGTCTCTCTGACAGTGATACATCATCTTGCTGCAAGCATTAAAAATTAAAATAGCGTCTATAAAAACAAAGCATCTAAAATCATCATTTGTCAAATTCACAGTTACATGTGCTTAGCTGAGTTGAGGTTCAGGAGAAGTTGGCAATAATTCACTGTTATTATTTTGACATGTAACTAGTTATTCTAAAAGCTTTGAAGCATAACTGTAGATTAAAAGAGACAATTTCTGTCCCTCTGATACTGGTAGGGGAAGAGGGAATCATTTGAAATGCTTTGAAATCAGTGGTTTGCTTTCTTGTTTTGAAATTTTCTACAGCCACAGAAGGGCCACAGTCACCTTTTCATCACATCCTACCCAAGTGCAAGCTGGCCAGAGATCTCAAAGAGACATACGACAGGTAAGTGGGATTTTATTCCTAGCTCACAGTATGTGCTGCTCCTCACTGAAACCTTCTGGCCTTGTTTCTTAGGATATTATCCACCTCCTCATGCTGTTGACTCACTGGGATTTGGGTTTTACACCAGGCAGAGCAATGTGAAGCCTAGCAGGCAGGTGAAATGTTGGCAGAACTGCTATCCTAATCATCACCTTGGTCTGCCTTTGATGTCTTGTGGTTCCTCAAAGCTGGTGATGTCTGTCACAGCTTTAAGAACTATTATTTTCTTCCTTAGCACGGAGGCACATCATGACAAGTGAATTGTCGAACTGAACAGTGTCATAATATGGATATTATATCACAGCAGAAGTGCTGCAAACCTGCAGCTGAGGGGAAAGTGCTGCATGAGCACTGGTGGCATGTCAGGCACTGCCCTGGCTTCATTTGGTTGCACTGTACATGCCTGGACAGCAAACTTGGATCAGATGCTGAGACTTTCAGCAGCATGGAAAGTGTAACGTGCTGTTTCTTGACAGGATCAGAGGTTCTGGCAAAGATTTCAAAGGAGCTGCTGTTGAACTTGAGCAGGAGCCGACTGGCTCCTCAGGAAGAGAGGCACCTCCATCCAGGATATGTGATTTTGGGGAAGGGCCTTGACCAAGGGCCACAGAAGGCTTGGGTGGGGAGGAAGATGCTGTGCCCCTTGACTGGGGTGTTTGTCAGGGATTCAGAGAATTGGGCTGGAGCTCCTTAGGGCACATGGAATGATATCAGACAAACCCCTTTATCCTCCCTGGCTCGTGGCTCCCCTTGGACAAAGGGGATCATTGCAGAGCCGTGTAGGGTAAGGCACTGGGAGCCTAAAGAATTTAATGGTTGCAAAGCACATTAGAAAACTGACAAGCTGCTCCTTGTTATGTTGGAGAGCTCTGAATTTCGGCTTGTTTGAAGGAATGTGGTGTGTATTGTTCCACACAACTCACACAAAACATGCCCTAAAAGTTTAAAGACACTTTTTGTGTAGCCTGTGATTCTGATATTAAACTTAACATTTTTCTGTTCCTCCAGGGGCTGTGTATTTGTGACAGGGCAAATTCTGATGCTGTTTCCAAACATTTTAGGGACACAGTGACATCTTGTGGCATTTAGCTGTGACTGGAGCAACACGCAGCCCAAACTCATGGACTGTGCTGATATGACCCATGAGATAAGGAGGAGCAGACTGACCACAGAGAGGCACACTTTGGTACTGCCCCCTAGGTGTAAAATAAGGCAGCTTCTCCCTCATTCAGGCATTGTGAATAGGGAGAGAAATGGTGCAAGTTAGATTTTGACACTTTTGTGTTCGTAAAAATATGAAGTGCCCTTGTGCTTTATTGTAAAGCTGTACTTGAAGAGTAGGTAGCAGAGTGATTGTCTGGCTGGGTGATAAGGTGGTGTTCTGCAGTGTTTTTCCATTAATATTTCTTATGAGAGAATTAGAAATGTGGTTATTACACCTGTATCAGATGGGTTGAGAGGAGCTGAAGCACCTTGCCAAGCAGGCATAGAATTAAATATTTTTTTTGGTAAGGTAGAAGTGGTCTAGAAATAGGATTTTTTTCTGCCAGTCCAGGCTGAATAAATTATTCCTTTGTGGCAGCAGCTTTGGAGTAAAGTCTGTGTGGTCTTCTGTGAAATGAGGGTTAGTCATAAGTGACTTGGGGTTACAGAAAAGGCAAGATAGACAAGAATGCACAAAATAAAAGTCTTGTCTGTAAGATAAGAACCAACCCCGCTGGGAATTGTAAAGCCCCTGTTTCATGAATTCCAGTTTTGGACACCACATTTCAGGAGGGATTTGGGCCACCTAGAGAGTGTGGAGGAGTGAGAATGACCTCAGAGGATAGAGAGAAAGATTTGGTCTGTTGCTTTCAGAGGAGGAAGGACTGCTGGGAAGGGCAAACCTTCACATGCAGGCAGTGACAGTGTGCTGGTTTAATTGACAGAGACTTCTGGCATAGCCTTTGGCTGTAGGAGAACAGGGAGTGAGCACTTTAAATTGCAGATGGAGCCCAGCTTTCCAGTGGAGATTTGCTCAAACCAGCCTTTCCCAGTGCCTGCAGTTCCAGCCCCACTTCCAGGGCTGCTGCTGAGCCCTTGGTTTCCTGTAGATGGTGCTGAGGTATTTCAGGCAAGACCCAACACGTCCCTGAGCAACTTGGCTTGTGCAAAACCGCAAGTGTGTGAATCTTTCCGTGGTTCAGGATGCTCCTTGTGTTCTGAGGGAAAGGCCTGTGTTTCACCAGGCAGGATCAATAGCCAGGACATCTTGACTGTGACGCTGTTGGTGCTCTAGAAATGGAGTGCTGTTAAACTGGCAGCGCAGAGGTTATCAACATCCAGCTCCTGGGACCTTTCTGGACTCTAATGGAGAGAACTTGTCCCCAAACCCCAACATTGGTGTGGAGACAAAAAAAGCAATGGTTTTAGGCCCAAGAGACTCCAGTTGGCAACACTTCCAGCTCTGACAAATGTACCAAATTAGTGTTACAAGGTGTGTCTCTCTTAAAGCACTGTTCAATTTAGGGAATCAAAACAGCTTTCACTAAGTTTTATCTGCAACTGCGGGTAATGTGTGAGCTTGACAATAGCCTGTCTGGTTTTAGCAAACTTCTATTAGCTTTGGATGGGAATAAAAGTGAAAGCTTGGAGATTTTTTGGGGGGAGGATTGAATTGTTTGCTGCTTCTTTTTAATACACAAAGAGCCTTTATACATTTTTAGTCTAGTGGGATATGAACTGACTGGTAGATCTAGCCTACCTCAGCAGCTCAGGGAGAAGTGGAGTAATTACATGAGATTTAATGAATTATTCGATGTAGCTGTACCGTAAAATATCATCCAGCTACAGTTATTTCATCAAAGCACAGCCCACATGTCCTTTATAAGGAAATGTGAAGTAATTTCAAAGCTCTAAGTAGTTACAACCTCTAGGAAAACCAAACTCCAAAGCTACAAGCTCCACCAAACTAGAAAGCCTGCTATTAATTTCTGGTGTAAATAGAGTAGACATAAAATGAGGGGTTGTGTATGCAAAAATTCATGACTCCTTCCTAAACCTAAAGTGAGATTGCTTTGTGTCGCCAGCAGTTATGAGAAAAGCTGCAGTTCTGCGAGATAATGCTCAGCTTTTTGGTTCCCATTTTGGGGTAGTGGCTCACAGTTGCTGTTCAGGGCACAGCAGAGTAGAGCAGAAGAGCAGTGCTATTCCCCCAAATATCCCCTAGGGTCCTGCAGCTCTGGAGGGGATTTCTCTGGATTGAGCAGCTTTCAGCTGATCTCACTTCCCGGAATCAGCCCCTGCTCCTGGGAGCCAGAGCAAATATTGAACCCCCACAGCACCCACTGATAAGGAGGGCCATGGCTTAACCAGTTTCTGTGTTTCTTTCTGTTTCTTCTGAACTTTGCTCCTCCTGTGTGTGTAGTGGAGATGTCTCCTGGGTCTTAGGATGGAGAGACATTAAACAGCCTTTTCCTCTTTGCTTCTCCCTGCCTCAGTTTTAGACTCTGATATCCCCTCTCAGTATCCTGATCCATTTATCATCAGGTGTTATCTAACCAGATATTAAAAAGAAGTGTTGAAACCTAAGTTTTCGTGCAATAAAATGGAATGCCTTTGAGGGTTTAATAGCCAGTTAGAGCATGGGGAATGAAGCTGGTTTTGCCCAGGCACTTTTAAAGTCTGTGGGGACAAAGGAAAAGTTGCAGCAGGGTCTCTGGATAGCACTTAACTGGTAGAACAGCAGGCAAAAATCAGTATAGATAGAATGTAAAATAATGCCTGCCAGGCCCAACATAATGCTCTGAAAAGAGCTTTTGGAATTAACAGCTGATAATTCAGTGAACTGTCAGCTCAGTGGAGAAGCTCACACTGCAAAAAATCCCCACAAAATGTGAGGGCTCTGTAGGAAAGAAGCAAGGGACAAAGGAGAGCCCCCTGTAAATTCCTGGTGTGATTCCTACTGCACCTTGGAATGTTGGTGGGATTCTGGGTTTGCTGCCAGGGGCTACTTAAATTGTGTCCCTGAGGTTCAGGGTGTGCAGTGTTCTCACCTTCCCAGAGTCCTGCATCATCCTGCACTCTTTGCTCTACAGTTTGAGTTGCTTAAGGAGAATAAAGGGGAACTGGAGAACTGTGGCTCTGGGAACTTGTTTATTGCTATTCTGTTGCTGGTTTTTGCTGTTCTTCCTCTGCCCCTAAACTAAGGTGTAAAAGTAAAGGCAAATGTGGATCAAAACTTCACTTTCCAGGGCTTGACTTTTGCCTAAATCTGTGTGTCTCTGTTGGTGACATTGGTTAACTGCTGTCTGGCCAAGGGCAGTCACGTGTGTTGCTGCTGGAGGGTGTAGCTTATTCTTTGTCAAATTATTAGACACTTTAATTATCTTCCATCCAAGGAGGGGCAGGTGAAGGAGAAATCATGTGCATAAAGCCATAATGAAGGCTGGAAATCGCACAGTTGAATGCAAATGCAGAAGAATGAAATTAAGATCCAGATCAGAACTGAAAATCTGGTTTTCTTGTTGTCTTTAATTCTAGACTCTTGTTGGATAGTGCACTGTAGACAAAATTAAGCTGTGGAGAGGGTAATTACATAATTAAAGCTTCTGCCTTGGTGCACTTGGACGGAAGAATGAAAGGAACCAACTGGATTTTTTTTTCTGTTTCATGAATGTGAAACTATGCAGGGAAAATATCCCTGCAAGTGTCTCATGTTCTCATGTGTTTCTGCTGCATTTGGGTAACCTGATTGAACGCCCCAGTAGCTCTCAGGTGGCCTTTTAAGTCCCTTGTCCCAGACATTTATTGTCATGTTTTCTGCTGTGAGGATTTGGCCTGGGAGAAGGAAAACACATACACACACACACACTCCATTGGCAGCTGGAAAAATCAATGTTTTTTTGGAGTTCAGTGCAAAATATGAGAACAGACCCACGGCCTCAGCTTTTCAAAAGCAGTGTCTGCAGTGAGACTTTTCCCTAATGAGTCTGGTCATGCACGAGGCAGGAGGGGATCGTGTTTGCTCCCTCACCACTCTGTTGTGGTTTGCTGAGTAGTTACCCCAGCAGCCAGAGCTGCCCAGTGTTTTTGTTTAAAGCTGAATTTTCAGGTCTCTCTAAACCCTCTCTAGAGTCAGATGAACTCGAAAAAGAGCACGTTAGTTTGTGGCCTGCACTTGAATGTTAGTTATAAATGGCTAAATCGCCACATAAAGAGTTTCTAAGACGTGTATTTGCTCCTGGCATGTTTTTTAAAATGTTTTGTGTAGAGGGGAAATTCGTGGGAGTTATTGACACAGAAGACATATACTGCGAGCCTCAACACACTTGAATTTAAAATTGAGGCTGGAGTTTTCAGAGGGCAAGCTTTGAAATGTGATTTTAGGCCAAAAAAACCCCTTTCTTTTCGGAAGAAAGTTTAAAATCAAAGGACACCTTCAGAGATCCAGTTCTCTGGTGTAGACAAAATTAGCTGTTGCTTGAGATAGATTTGTATTATTTGTATTATATTTGTTTGTGTGTGTTTCTGTGGAAACATGAAAAGATTGCTGCTTCCTCCCTGCACATTGCCACTGCCTCTGGCACAGCTGTTCCCAGGCCAGCATTCCCTGTCCACGGGCTGCGCAGTGTTGTGAGGGTTTGCAAGGTGGCACTGGCTTAGGTACACTGGCCATTTTAAGTAAATATAGTTCCCTACAGAGGTCTATTCCACTGCTGTCCAGATTTACAGACTCCTGTAAAACCACCTGAATGACGCTCGTGGCTCTATAATCTCCAGCTTTCTGGGTTTTTGTCAGTGAAAGAGGCTTATCTTTGCTTTCTGCCTGAACACGAGGGTCAGACTTCATTGTCCTTCCCAAGATGTCCATCATTTCCACTCCAGTCCTGTTGCCTGAATTCAGCTTAAGGGCTCAGCTCGGTCCTTGTGGTTTCCTAGAATGAAGAAAGCGTTTAACAAACACCTTTGTGATTTCATGGGACAGGTTAGTATTAAACAAACAACCTGAGCAGAACTGAAGGAGGCTGGTACTGTGGAATTGTGCTGCTTGGAACAGCCCTTGCCCAGCACAGACATCTCCTTTTCTTTTCCCTTGGAGAGGAGGATGGAAATTAGAGGTGCAAACAATGTGCCCAATTCATCTTTGCCCTTTGCAGCTCTGGCCTAGGGAGTTTTCCTTTGCCTTGGAGCACCTTTTTTAACTGGAGGTACTGATGCAGTGTTAAGAGCAGAGGGAGCAGAAGTTCAGTGGTGAAGTCTTTCAAACCTCCCCAAAAACGCTGTAGGGGATGATGCTCTGAAAGTACGAGTTAAGGAAGCTCTTGCAGCTGGGAATCAGCTGGTCCTCAGCCAGTCTGGGGACAGACAGGGAGCATTCAGTCTTTTCCTGTCCTGATCCAGTTCCTGAGCAGGGGTGAATCTGGACCACTGCTTTCATTTGTGATACGTGGTAAATGCATTTATTTTGTTACTGTTTTAGTCTCTGCACGACAGGGGTGGTTCGTTTGCACATCAACAACTGGCTGGAGGTGAGCTTCTGCCTCCCTCACAAGATCCACTATGTTGCCACCAACTTCATACCCCCAGAAGCGATCGAGAGGAGTCTGAAATCCATCAGGTGAGAGAGCAAAGCTCTGTCCTTCAGGGTGTGGCCAGTCCTTCCTGAGCTCTGAGGGTGGTGCTGCAAACCCCTGTGCTGGCACAGCAGGGGGATGGTGGGACTGGGCTGTACTGCTGGCCCTGGGCTGAGTCCTGACACAGGACCCCCTGAAGCTGCTGGATTGGTGGTGCTGTGCAGCCCCAGCCTCTGTGTTCACACCAGCTGCTTGTACTGAGGTGGTGCTGCAAGAGAGGCCTGCACTGCTTGCAGTCAGAGGATCTGTGTGCTCATTTTAGTATTTGACCCAGAAGCAACTCTGCTTTCAGAAGAAAGAGAGCCCAGGCCCTGTGACACCTCATTTCCTGCGTTCTGTGTTCGCAGCTCTTTATCCTGCAAAAGAAACTAAATCTTGCTTTTTCCCTTTCTTCTACTTCATTCTGTATTTCAGTAATGCAGATGAGCAGTTTTCAGACTAGTTCTTCATATTCTACCAGCACAGTGCGGTCTTTTTTTTCGTTGTCACTGGGGTATCCAGTTACCATATAATCCTCTATCTCATTTTTAATAGAAAGCATCTTACCCTGTGACATAAAAATAAGGTCATTTTGGACCCAGTTAGAGCAAAAAGATGATACAAGAAGTTCTTTTTTTACCATTAGACTGACCCCAGGTATCGTGGTGTGGGAATAACTGAGCCTTCAGGACAAGCTGCAGTTTACTGTGCAAATGTATTCTATTTTTCTGCAGGCCTTACCATGCCTTATTACTATTAAATGATGAGAAGTCATTGCTTAATGAGCTCCCGTTGGACTGCTCTCCTGCCCTGGTGAGAGTAATTAAAACTACCTCTGCTGTGAAGAATTTGCAGCAACTGGCTCAAGATGCTGACTTGGCACTGCTGCAGGTATGGGGAGCTGTGAAGTGCCTTTAACTCACGAGGTGTTTTCCTTTGTGTGCCCGTGGGTTCAGGGGGTGCTCGAGCACGTCGCACGTCGGCTCCCTCGCTGTGAGCAGAGGGCACGGGGAGAGCGCCAGCCCTGGGGCCTGGGGGGAGGCTGGAGAAACAAAGGGCACAGCCCTGCAGCCACATCGGGGTGACAGCAGTGCCTGAGGGTCTCCAGTCCCCACCCCTGCTCAGAGCAAGTCCCTTCAAACAGGCTCACAAAAAACCTGTCTGTTCGAATTGTGAGCATGTCCCGGGCTGCCTCCCCCAGCCTCTCTGGTCCACTGTTTGACCAGCAACTTTCCTCGTGTCTAATGGGAATTTCCTACCGTCCACCTTGTGTGAGTTGCCTCCAGTCCCATCCCTGTGCCCCTCTGAGGAGATTTGCTCTGTCCTCTCTGTGCCTTCCCCTGTTCCCCAAACCAGAACAGATAATCCTCTTGGCTTACACCACAGTGCTTTGTCTGGGTTTTGCCACGTTGATGTCGACGTGCAAATGGACGCACCCAAACTGCGAGTGAAAATTTACAGCTGCCATGGCCAAGCAGGTTGCTTCTCCAGGATCTGCCAAGGATTTCTGGAGGCCTGTGCAAACTTACACATCAACTGTCCTTAGTCCATGAGTGCACGGACTCTGCGGAGTCCCTGGAAGAAGCTCTAGGTTAGGCAGTTTTGTGCCAGTGGAGGGGATGAGACTCTGGCACTTGCATGAAACTCGAGGCTGCTGAGAGACCCCTGTGGATGATTGTGGTCACTGGGAATGAGATGTTCCATGAGAGGGAAGAGCCTCTCCGTGCTACGAGTCAGTTCAGACCCAGGGACACGATCTGTGTGGCAGGGAGAAGAACACAGCTCATCATCACACGTGCTCCTGATCTGCACCAAGGGAAAGGTCCTGCTTTGTAATAAAACTCCAGCTCTGCCTCCAGTGGTCTGTGGTGCTACTTGGCGTTATTTAGCTACAGGATGAATGAACTCTGGAAATTCCCCTCTCTTTCTGTAGTTTCTCCACAAAAAAGCACAGTTAAATGCATCTAATGATACAGGCTGGATTTTGTGTCTCCTAGACACTATTTATGTGGCTTTTCCAGAGCCATTAGCAACCACTGACTTGTTTAACACATTAAAAGACTTCGTGTAGTTCATTACTGAAATACCTCAGTGCAGTAAGAAGGCACCGTTGGTTTCCTTTATGTTTGTGTCATAGTAGAGGCTGATTCTTTTGTTTCATTTTTCATGTACAACACTTAATGCCTTTTGTGCATAAAGAAAAACAGTTTTTTGGGGCATGAAAAGTAACTAAACTTCTATAGATACAGTTTGAAGGAATTCCTTTGAGGCAGGAAGTACTAAGTTGCTCAGAAATATGAAGTGGAGATTCATAACCCTGTCAAATACTTTTTGATGTGCCACATGTTATACTGAACCATGAATTTATTCTGAAGGCAGGGTGAAAGGATGGAACATTTTTCTTTCCTTTCACTTCAGACAAGGCTTTTCTGTCACTGTGTGGAATGTTTGCTGAGAGGTTGAATTTCACTTTTGCTCCCCTGATTTTTCCCTGTTGTCTCAATGCAGGTTTTCCAGCTTGCTGCACACCTCGTTTACTGGGGAAAAGCAATTATTATTTACCCTCTTTGTGAAAACAACGTCTACATGCTCTCTCCAAATGCCAGTGTCTGTCTGTAAGTAGATGAGTGTCTTTGTCAGCACAGGGGTGAGGAGTGCAGAGGCACCCTCCTCCCCTGACTGGACACAAAGTGGGATCTTTCTTCACGTGTGAATTTGCTGAGACTCTACAACACACAAACCATCACCTGTGCCTGGACTTGCACAGCCAGTGTGGGCAGGCAGGAGCAGCAGAGCAGATCGATGTGCTCCCGTGGTGCTGTGGGCCCTGGGAAGCTGCTGTTGGTATTTTTAGTGCTCTTGCTCCCTGAATGCCCATATCAGGAAGGCTGTGTGGACCGGGAGCAAGAGGGAAACATTTACAAAAACAAAATGCTTCGTGAGGAAGTTGAATGGGTGGTTTGTGTCTGTGTGTCTGCCACGCAGCATCACCTGGATGGAATCAGATCAAGCCAGTGTTGCCATCACTACTGCATTGTGTCATGTGTTGGCATTTTGTACTGTGTGCCCTCTCACAGACAGAAGGCAATGTGGCCATTTGGAGAGCAGGCAGAGACACTGCAAGGAAGATGTGGAGGCAGTGGTGGGTATTTTTGCTCTGCTGAAGATTGGCAACCCTTCCACTGCTGGATTTTGAGATGTGTTTAGACTCTGTGTTGGAACTCGGTTATAGGAAAATAGTTTTAAATCAAAACTTCTCTGATGGAAGTTTAAAAATAGGGCTGGAAGGGACCTTGAGGTCATTCAGGAACAACTGTGCCTGTGTCATATATGGCAGTGCTGTTCTTGAAGACTTTTGGAGATGGAAACCTTAAAACAGTTTTCCTAATATTTAACTTGACTCTCCTTCACTTCTAATCAGTCATATTGCTTGCCCTGTCAGCAAAGGCAGGGGGAACAGCCGCAGCTGCAGTCTGCACATGCAGAGACTGTGTGCATATCCTGCCCATCCCTGCCTGCTCTGGACTGCCCAGTCCCTGTCCCTTTGACCACAGACTGCACAGGTCTGGACTTTTTAGCACTTATATTTTCCTCCTCTGGATTCCCTCCACACCTTGAATAATGTCCTGGAGCTGAATGCAAGTGCAAAAGCTTCTAGTCACTTCTGCAGGATGCCACGTGCCATGAATATCCTTAGGGTTTTCCTAGATCACAGAGGATATTTCATTTGGCAGCTGGCACTCCTGTAACCCTGGATAAATGTGACCAGCACTGTAGAACTGATCTCTGCCTTTCCCTCTCTCCTGCAGTTACTCTCCACTGGCAGAGGCATTTTCCTGCCAGTTCCGTGGCCACAACCTGCCATCCATGCTCTCCAAGTTCTCCCTCCCCGTGTCCCTCTCGGAGTTCAAGAACCCGCTGGCGCCGCCCGTGCAGGAGGTGAGCTGGGCAGTGCCCAACAGCTCCTCGTCCTCCTGCTCAGGAGAGCCAGGAGTGGTGCTGCTCCTGGAGTGCTGGCTCAGGAACCTCCTGTTGCAAGTTTAGAAGCTTCCAATACTGTGTCTCCAACCTCATGATTTGTTGTTTCATGTCCCCGTGCCAGAAAGCGGTGGGGATGTTCAAGGTGAACAAAACCAAAGCACAGCCCTAAAAAAAACATTGGAATCTTTGTTTTCCTGGAGTGATGTAGTAGGGGAAACTGAAACTCCGTTTGCTCTGTGGCAAACTGTCATAAATTAGTAGGGCTTGAGTTGCAAGTTTGTGGATTCCTCACAATCACGCTTAATTTTATTATATTCCATCTGCTCCGAGTTCACAATCTGGTTTTGAAAGCAAACTGTCTGTTCACTTAGTTTTGCTGTGAAACTGGAATTGCTTAAAGGCTGTTGGAGGAAGTGGACTCAGCATGGAGTCAGCAGGAGTCCATGTGTTCCAGCATTAGGCTTTTAGCGTTCAGATTTGGGTTAATAATGCACGGATTTGGGATTTGTGAGCTCACGCATCAGTCACGGCTTGTGGCACTTCTGGGAAGTGGTGACGTGCAAGGCAGAGCTCAGTGATGGGAGGTCTCCTGGCTGATACTGCTCTGATGGCAGAGGAAGCACAGGCAGAGTTCCTGGGCTGATGTCTCTTGGTGTTGTTTCTGGCCTTCGGGCTTGGAGGACCTGCTGGCTGCGTGAATTGAGCCACTGCTCAGAGCCTGGGGAGATCAACAGTGGCACTTGCACACTGGGGCACGACTGGGAGGGAAAGAATTTGTTGTAATTACAGGTTGGCAGAGATGATGATCAGAGATAAAGATAAGTCACGATGTAGGTCTAATCCCAATAGTATGTGCTGGTCAGCTGCCACCTTGGGAGGCAGGGGAGGAGCAGGACTTCACAGCAGGGACAGACAAATCAGTGTCCTGCAAAATTGAAGCTGAAATCATGGCATTAATTTTACTCTAGCTGCAGGAGACGTTCTCAGTACCTCTTTTAAAATTAATCACTTGCCCTAATACTTCTTCAATACTTCTGTCTGTTTAATCTAATTAATCTAATGAGATGTGAATGGGTTTTTTTTCCACGGTGCAGTGACAGAAGATGCTGTACTCTGAACTGTAAATATTGTCAAATATGCTTTGCCTTTGAAAAAAAATTGACAAAGTCGGGACCTTTTCCTGTAGTTTTGTTCTTTGTGTGCACAGGGGGGGATGTGAGGGGTTTTGAACTTTGAAGATTTTCAGTAGTTGCCTGTTATCTCGTGCTTTCCATCAGGCTGAGGGTACTGCCTGTGCTTCTGAAGGTCATTTGTGCTGGAAGGTCGGTAGGGAGGGGGTGTATCTTCTGCAGACACTGTTATTGGTTTCATGGCATCCATCCCATTTGATTCTTGCCTTAAGCATGGGATTGGCTCCCTCTTTTTGGCATCTGCTTCTGGGTGGGTAGAGAATACACAAGGCATTACTAAAGCCCAAGATAAGAAACAGGAGGGCTCCTGTTTTTATACAGAAGTATTTGCAAGGGGACCAAGTTACTTTTGATTACTGTTACACGAGTGGAATTTCTCCATTCCTTTGGGTGGAGGAACAAATTGTGACACTCATTTTTATACTTGGCGTGCTGTGGTAATTTTTGGCTGGGTAGGAGGCACCAACAACCTGCAAGGACAGGACTGCCTTGAAAGGTGGAGTGCATGTCTACAATCTGCTTTTGGTGTCTGCCAGTCAAGTGGGTGGGAGATCTCCAGGGAGTGGTGTCTGCCAGCCCTGCCAGTGCTCTCAGCTGTGCCCTGTGCCAGACACAGGAATCCCTGATCACGCCAGCTCGGTCTCTTTTCTTGCCTGTGGTGCTGAGCAGTGTTATTGCAGTTGAACTCTGGTTGTTGCATGTCTCTCAGCTGAGAAGATTTTGGTGTTCCTGCAGTGCTCTGTGCCTGCTGCTCTCTGTCTGTGTTCCCTGCCATGCTGGGGTGGCAGCACTGTGAGGATGAGCCCACACCTACAACTCTGATCTTATGATACCTGGGTGCTGCTGAGCCCAGGCCCTGTTTTCCCTTCCCACTCCCAGGTGTGCACACACACACACACACCCACCTTCCTCCCCTCCTCTCTTCCCTTTGCTGCAGCTCTGGCTCCTGTCCAGCTGGACTCCATTCATGTCACTTGTTTCAGCTGCACAGTTTTCTGCCAGGTTAGCAGGTGCAATTCTCTCAGGGGAGATCCATTGAGCTCTGGGGCTGGCACAGAGCGAGGGGGGTGATTCCTGCAGACCTTGTGCAGCTGAGGGGGTGAGGGGAGCAGGAGCTGTTCTCCCCTTCTCACGGGGAGTTGTGTGTTGGCTCCACCAGGCTCTGCACAGGACTCAGCGATCCAGTGCAGCCTGGGACTGTCCTGGATCTCACCAGGGTGCAGCCACTGGGTGGGGGGATCCTGGGAGCTGGGAACTCATGTTCCCTTTTAGCGTTTTTACTGGAAAAGAAGCAGTTTGCATCTCCTCTACCCTGACCCCAAAGAAACTGTGCCTGTTGTGCTGCCTGTGACTGCTGGTTCCTGTCCCCGTGGCACAGCCTTGATGTGAGCACAGAGCACCCTGGAGTGGAGCTCTGGGGGGGTTCAGAGGGCTGCACATCCCTTCAAACCTCCTAGGAAAGCACAGGAGCTCATGGTGACCCAAAGCCTGGACAGGATCTGTACCAGGCACTGCCTCTGGTGCATGGGAAGGCTTCATTTAACCTGCTTTTCATTGCAAGGCTTTCTTTGCACAAAATCAAAGTTTTACACCCAGCTGCTCTGCATGAAGTTTCTTTTCAGACCAAGAGCAGGGAATGGTGCTTGTGGCTTCCCCTCATCTGTGCAGCAACCTCAGCTACTTCATCTGCTTCAGGAGAAGCTGTAACACCTCCCTGCCCTGCCTTCAACAAAGGTGGACCAGAAGGAGGGATCCTTCCACCACAAGGTCCAAGGAGTGTTCCTGGGTGAACCAGACATCCCATTTCCTCCCTGCATCCATAACACACATTGTTATTGTTGTAGATCTCCAATTCCCCCTTGGTTGGACGTGGACAACTGCAGGAAAAAAACAGATGGGAAAGCACGACAGCTGCTGCTGAACTAAATGTGTTTAACTTTTCCCTGTTGTTTTAGCAAGTCTGGCCATCCTGCAGGGAGTCAGGCACGGGGGGACGAGGCCTCTGCCTTCTGCATCCGGAAAACGTGCCGGAAAATGAGCCCGAGTGTCAGGGGAGGATGGAGTGGGAGGGGAGCTGCCTGCACACCCTGAATAGGCTGCTGTGTCTTCAGAGAGCCACACTGCTCGTGGGACTGCTCTGCTGGGCATCTGGAAGGCATTAGGAGTCACGGGAGCTTTTGCTGGGAGAGGTGGGGAAGTGGTGTTGGGATGCATTTATATTCAGCTGGACTGGGTATATAAAGCCAGATAAAAAAATATGTGCTTGCTAGGCCTAAATGGAGGGAATGTTTAAGCTGAGGATTTAGAGCTGTTACCTAATGATTAGACAGTAAATGTTTCATACTACATTAGTAGGAGTTTTCAGAGTCTGTTTTCAGTAAAATGGGGGGAAGCTTTAATAGCTGATCTGCCTTCCATAAAACAGCGGGGTTTGAATGCTAAAGAAACATAATATATTTCAGCAAACATCCCTGCACCCTGTTCACTTTGAACTGAGCCATCCTACAAGGCAGCCCTCAGTTCTCAAGCTGGACCTTGAAGTCAAATGCGTGACCATGTGTCAAATAACTGGATGATCTAGGCTGGAGAAAGGGGCTTGTGTGCTTCAAAGTTGTGTTTTAACTGAGAGTGTCTCCTGATGTGGTGAGAAACAAGCTTGGATTGAATGCTGCTGGGTTGCTCTTTTCCCTTCCCTTTCCTGAACCTGTTGCTGCTCCCAGTTATCCTTAGCATTTTAGCCCAGGGAAAGAAAACAGCCTTGAAGAATCCTTGCAGGAAATGTGTTTTATTTAACGCACTTCTCAGGAGTTTTACAAGTGCTCCCCTTGATTCCAGAGGGTAGAGAATAAGCAATGCTGGATCTTGTCCCTCCAACAGTTAGGGCTGAGCTTTCCTTTGGCCATCCCAAGCTGCCCAGCTGGGCTGACATGCAGTGCCCATGTTTTTGGGAGCCAGTGCAGCATCTCTGCCTGTGTCAGTCAGCACAAGCAGGGCATTGTCCCAGTGCCTTCCCTGCTGCCTTGCACGGGCTCTCCCTGTGCCTGGGCCCTGCTGTGCCATGGGATGGGATCAGCCTGGGCTGCTCTGTGCCAGCAGGAACAGACCAGATGCTGTGGCAGACAGGACCCCTCAGAGCTGGGAAGAGGCAGATGGGAAGGATGAAAAGGAACATGGATGAAATTTGGAGCGGGCTGGCAGTTAAATGAAGCAACAGAGAGTGTTTCGCTTCGTGTTTCCATCCCGGTCCTGGTGTTCCAGCCAGAAGAGGCTGGCTGTGGATTCCTGCTGTGCCAGGGGATGGCTGAGGGAGCAGAGGCAGTCCTGGGATTGAAGTATATCCTGCCTGGGGAGCTACTCCCAGCCCTTTGGCTTCAGCAAGGAGCCCAGCTCTGAGCAAGTAGGCTGAGACCAGACACAGAGATGAGCCTGTAGTGCTGGGGGAGGAGGAGCATTTCCAGCAGCCAGCACAGCACAGATGGCTCAGGGGAGCCTCTGCTCCTGCAGAGTCTGTAAACTCCATCAGAGATGGAAATTCAGAGTTGGTATCCAGAAGGCCATGCAGCAGAAGTGTTAGCAAAGCCTCTGCTAGACCTTACCTGTGCAAACACTCCTGCTGGTGAGAAATGGGCTGGGTGAGAAACCCAGAAGAAGTGGGAATGGTGTGAGGCACATCTGCAGTGGTGGCACAGAGCACACCACTGGGGCAGGGCCCAGCTGCAGGACCCTGCAGCACCTGGGCTTTTTCTAGGACAGGATTTTAAGAGGTACCAAATTCCCGCTGAAGTGCAGATAACCATCATGGATCATCAGACTCTCTGGTGTAGGGAGGGTTTTTCAGGCTCACTTCAGTGTGGAAGAAGTTTCCTCCAGTTCTGCAGTTGGTCACTGCCCATTTCCAGGTGGCTGTGTAGATATTTCCACAAGAGCAGAGACGTGAAGGTGCAGGATTAGCGAGTGTTGGATAAGACTTTCCACGCATTTGGAGCTGTAACTAAAGCAACTGAACCTCTTTCTGTAACTCATGAAACCACCCAAGTGACCAGTGGAAGTGGGTCTGGATCAGGCTTGTGCAGGTCTGGTAGAGCCTGTCTTACCGAGCCTCCTTGAGTTGCCTTGGATTTATCCAGGGCTGTTTTGTGCTGTGAAATGTGCAGACCTCTTTCATTTGCTGATCAGACATCGCTGTGTGCCAGCAGGTTGGAAAGTTAAGCAAAATAAATGAGACATCTTTTCATCCAGGCCTGCATCTGGGAGGAAGGTTTTCGGCAAAATAATCACTGGATAAACCTCCTCACTCTTCCAGGCTGACTTCAGATGTTAGCAGAGCACTGTGTCTTTGGTGTCTTTTGCCAAAGAAAAATTTGTCTTTCTTCCTCTCCTGTACATTTTTCATTAGACATGTAAAATGAATTATGGCCTTTCAAAAAAATACATGTTTGAAGGCGATCCCATATCATGTTTTAAGGTTAAAATCCACTGAGCCCCCAAAAGTGGTAATCCCTGAAAAGGCAGGGTGTGGGCCTGTCTGCAAACAAAAGAGGCTTCTTTTGTGATTTGATAGCAGAGGAGGAACTGAGAATTATAAGATTTATGGAAAAAGGAAAATTATGTGGGCTGATGAACTTGGGTTTGGGGCTTTTACTGAGATTTGGCCCGTTACCCTGATGATTAATGCAGCAGAGCGAGCTTCCTTCTCAGAGCCTGAGCTCATGCTGCATGTGTTTCTCTCACCAAAACAGTGTTGGTTGCTATGAAATCCCCAAACAGCTTTGTCAGTGAATCAGTGTTCTCAGGGCCCTCAGCTATGGGGAGGGTTGCCTGCAGTGATATGAAAAGGCTTTTCATGCAGAAATCAGACACAATGATGCATTTTGAATGCTCCTCCCCAGCTCCTGGATACAGGCCATGCCAGGATCCTACAGACACTTGCCCCTGGCTCTGCCCACTGCAGAGCAGCCTTGGGGACGTGGTGCAGCTGCTCTGACACAGGTGATGTGTGTGTTTAACACCAGAGACATCTCTCAGGGCTTGTGACCCTCCTGCCTCCCTGCACCCTGAAAGCCCAGGTGTCTTTATAAGCTTGGCCTGTGTTATTATAGCAGCAACTGAGGGATGCTGACCCTCTTTATTAAGAGGGGACTCCCTGGCAGCACAGCCTGCTGGCCCTTGCCAAGGCTGCTGCTGCTGCTGTTTCTGTATCTCCCAGCCCTGGCAGGCTCTGATCTCCAGAGCCTCTCCCATGGCTACTCAGCAGTTTCCCATCTCACAGCAAATGGCTCCTATTCCTGGGCACCTCTCCTGGTTTCTCCAGCTCTGCCCCAGCCCCCTGCCCTCTCCCAGCTCTCCAGGGGAGCCTGCCCTTCAGTCTGCCCACCCAGGAGTGACCCTTTGCTGATTTATTGTAGTGGCCCTTGTGCAGGAACCAGCAGACCGGGGCAGGGCCGGTTCCTTGGAGGTTGCTGGCTGTGCTGGGCAGTGTTGCACAAAGACATGTTGACCATTAAAGGCTCCATTACACCCTCAGAGGCTCAGGGTGTGAGGAATGTTTGTGCCTGGCCACCTTTTCTCGATTGGAAAGAGAGATAAACTGCCCTGTGGGGTGAAAAGCCTTCCTCGTTGACTGCTTAGTCACAAAGTCTGACCTTTGGGTGTTGTTTTGCCCCCCTGTATTCCATTTCCTGGGTGTTTAATGCCCTGTTTCTCCCTCTGCAGACCCAGCTCATCCAGATGGTGATATGGATGCTCCAGCACAGGCTCCTGATCCAGCTGCACACCTACGTGTGCCTGATGGTGCCCCCGAACGAGGAGGAGCTCCGGGCCCAGGATGACGACATGCCCTTCACTGCCAGGGTTGGAGGCCGAAGCCTGAGCACCCCCAATGCCCTCAGCTTTGGTTCTCCAAGTATGAGCACGCTTGTCTCTGCTGTTTTAGGCTCCAGCTCACTCCCAGAGCTCCCCCGAGCCCTGCCAAGGGCCAGCAGGCCTTGAAAACGAGACCACTGCTCTCCCTGGAGTCCTTGCTAACTAGGCCCAGCCCTTCTTAAATTCACACTGGCCAGTGGTGGAAGTCTTAAGGACTAGCAGACCTTGAATTCTTCTTTTTAAAAAGAAACAATGCTTTGTAATTTGACAAGTTCTCATTTGGCCACTTGAAAGATTTTTATGAGAGGTACTTCCATTTTTGTTTTTGAAGCAGCTCCCTCCTCCTTTGGTGCTCTCAGCAGTAACCCCGGTGTTCCTCTGGCTGCACCACTGTTACTGCCCAAGCTTTGGGTTTCAGGAGAGAAAAAAACCTGGGAATTTGTTTCAAACACTGGTTTCTGTGGGCTGTGGAGCCACCTGAGGAGACACGGAGCTGGCTGTTGTTCTCACAAATGATTGATTTCTGTTTATGTCTCCTGCCTTCTTTAATCTCAGTGCAATTCTTCAGGGTGATTCCAGGAAAAGCATTTTTTTTCAAGAGCATGAGTCAGATGCAATGCTGAAATCCCCAAACTTTCCTGCCTGTGCTGTTCTGAGCAGTGTTCTCAGGTTGGGTACGGGGAGAGATCCTCTGTACAACTTCGAGCTTTACAGAAGTCGTGACTTAGGGCAGGAATCTTGGAATGTGAGTCAGATAAGTCTGTGATCTGCTGATTCTGGCTCGCTCACAAGAGGATATTGCTTCTTGGCCCTTCTGCCTGCTCCCACCTTCTGTGCTTGTTAGGCTTTTCGTGTTACCACTTCACGCTATTCCAGCAGAGCTGGCTGGGAATTTTCTTGTCAGGTGTTTTTTTATGGACCATTTATGGTCTCCAGAAGTAGAGTTTTCCACACAAATCGATGAGTTTGTTGAAACATTTGAATTTCCCATTGAGAAAATCGCTGTGTGTTGTCATAGGACTAATTGCAGATTCAGTTTGGCATTTGGGGAGCCACCTCCTCTGCTCCACAAATCTGAAGGGATTAGCTGGAAAGGCTGCATGGGAACAACCTGAATTGGTGACCTTTGCGTGGTTATGCTGAGCAATATAAAGATTGTGTTTATCTGTGTCTCTCCCCCCACAGCCAGCAGTGATGACATGACTCTGACAAGCCCTAGCATGGATAATTCCAGTGCTGAGTTGATACCTGGGGGGGACTCCCCCCTGAATAAAAGGATGACGGAGAATCTCCTGGCCAGCTTGCTGGAGCACGAGCGGGAAGCGATCCTGAACGTCCCCGCTGCCCAAAATCCCGAGGATCTCCGCATGTTTGCAAGGTGAGGAGCGGGAATGCAGCTTCACTGGTGTGGACTCAGCCAATCCCATTAGCCTGGGGGTTCGGAGGATACACTCCTTAGGGTTAGTCCCCCTTACATCTGTGTCATCTGTGCACAGCAGTTTTTGACAAGAACTAATACATGTGGCACGAGAACACTTGTTAACAGAGTCCTGGGCCTGTGGTTGGGCTCCACTGCTTGCCTGCCAGGTTCTCCTGTGTCCACACGTGGCAGACACAAAACTGCACAGCCTGAAAAACCTTCTGAGCAGGCGAAGGGAAGAAAACCCCCTGATGCTGACGCCGCCCTCTTGCTCATTTTAAGGTTTGTAAACTCCACGCAGATCTGAGATGAGGAGCCTGAGACACAGAGCCAGCCTTGAAACCTTTTGCAGAGCAGTCTGTGAATGTTTCAAGGTGTGTTTCGCAGAGCAGTCTGTGAATGTTTCAAGGTGTGTTTCGCAGCAGTGAGAGCTCCCAGTGTCAGGTTAATTAGGTTAGAGGCGTTAGGGGGTGTGTTGAGCAGCGCACATTTTGTTGTTGCGAATTTCCACACAACAATAACACTCACGGTGTGGTTGTGCACGTGGTAAAAGCAGAATGACTTCCTGAGCAGCCATCTGGGAAGCAGGGAGGGAGGGGAGGGGAGGAAATGCTTTTTTTCTTCCTAAGGATTGCAAAACTCAGTGGCATCGCTGGAATGCAACTTTCACTGGTTTTCATACTTGTGGAGCAGAAAACCACCCGAGGCCAGGGCTGCAGCTGTTCAATACTCCTGGATTCAGTTGGTAATCCCCTGGAAATCTGGTTCTCACCCTGGGGTGGATACAGTCAGGTAGCCCAGGGAAACTGCAATAGCAGGAAAATGCACATCCCTTGTCTGCAGCAGGGTACAGCTCAGGGACTTTGACAGAGCTCTCAAAGCATGTGGGTAGTCACTGCTCTCTGAATCACGCGTCTCCTTCCTCTTCTGCAACTGTTCAGAGGATATTCTCTGATTGAGAGGCAACATTTTGGCCATCTGAGAACTCTGAAAGTGGTTTTTGCATATTACCAGCTAAGTCGTTACAAAACCAGCGAGAAAAGAAAGTAAAAACAAAATCATATTTAGTGATATCTTAAGACAGAATTTGTAGGGGACTTATTTATCCTAGGGAGAGGAAAGCATGCTGTGATTGCTCCCCTCTCACTTCCTACATCTGGGTAAACCAGCCATTTGAGAAAGCTTTGGAACTGCAGGTGCAGAAAATGACTCTGATTCCTTAGTGGAAGCAGCTGGGTGACCAGGCAGCTGAGTGATGTTAATTGTGCAGTTTGCTCCTGCTCCAGGTTCCTTTGCAGACCCCCGGGATGGCCTGGCTGGGTCTGAGTTTCTGCTGTGCTACAGCTTGAATTGACAAGGTGCTCTCAGGAGCTGAGAGGAAGGGAGGAGATACAGTAAACAGATGGTCCTGGGGGCACACACAGAAATGAGTGTGTGGGTAACTCTGTTGCTCTCAGTGAAAGGGCAAAGAGCTGAGGAGAAGCTGCAGTGAAGGAGCTGCTCTCCCTCATTACCCTCATGCATGTGCTGCACCAGCCCTTCCCCTCCCGTGTTCTGAGGACCAGCAGCCCACGGGGGGCTGTGCTCTGGCGAACAGCTCTGCTGGCTCAGCTCAGCCCAGGGCTGTAAATGCAGAGCCAGAGCCCTAAAGATGCTGTGCCTGCCCCTGCACAGGGAGCTGTGTGCGCACACAGAGGGTCGAGCTGTTTCCAGCACAGCACTGAAGTTCAGCCCCGGCCATTTTCCTCTGCTGATGCCTCTGAACCTCATTACACAGACAGCTCAGAGTGCTGCTGCCTGTCCAGGGCCGTGCACAGCCCCTCTTGGCACGGCACAAACCTCAGGGGGAATCAAGGAACACAGGACTTGGCTCCAGCATTGGCTGCATTAACCCTCAAAACACTGAATGGGAATTGAAATCCGAGTTCTTTCCTTGGGTGCAGCTGGAGGAGGGTTGGGATGTCCTTCCAGAACAGGCTTAAGAAGGAGACAAGTTCCTTTGAGCCAGATCTTGGGTAATATACACAAAGCATTCCTCACTGCATGTTAAGCAGTGCTTTGGAAGAAGGCTGAGGCTTCACTCATGGCTTCTCTCCCAAGCCAGGGGTGTGGAGCTGCTTTCAGGATTTATTTTTCTTGCTCTCAGATGGGGAGGTGAGATCCTTCACTCCACTTGGAATGCTCATTGGCAGCGCCAAGCTGTGGACAGTTCTGCTATGTTTTCAGGCAGTGCTGTGGAAGGGACATCTCCTTGGCCAGAAATAAGCGAATTCTGTTTGAGTGGCTGGTCTGAGGTAACTGTGGGGATGTTTCAGTGTGTCAGAACACCACAGTGCTGGTACAGGGGCAGCTCTTACAACCTGAAGAAGGGAGAGCAGTGATGAGCCGTGGAAAGCAACGATCTCCCATCACTGCATCTGGATCTGGCCACAGCAGACACATCTGTGCAGCTTCAGAGGGACTCAAATGCAGTGCCACTGCCCCAGGAAGTGCCGTCTTGTGCTCTTTGTGTCCCATAAATGTTCACTGCCCATCTGGGTGAAGGTAGTGCCCATCTCCACTGGAGCTGTGAGCCCCAAGTACAGCTTTGTAGACTCCAGCTGGACTTTTGGGAAAAGCTCTTCCCTGGGAGGGTGGTGCAGCCCAGGACAGATTGCCCAAGCACATGGGGGGATCTCCATCTCTGAAGGGTTTGAGCTTGGCTGGAAAAAGCTGCAGCACTGGCAGCAGTCCTGCTGGAGCAGGATGCTGGACTGGACTTTGGAGGTGTCTTCCAGCCGAGATTTTTGTGATATTCTTTAATATCCTCCCTAGCTTTTATTGGATTGGAAAGCATTTCCTCTTGACCCATTACAGATCCCAACTTTGTGAATATAGGATGGATTTATTTGTTGGGAAGCTGCTCAGAGTGTGTCGCTGTGGAGAACCAGGCTGAGCTGTCAGCACAGAACAGGCGAGCACGTGGGGCTGGCACAGGGAGACGACACACAAACCATTTTGGTAGCAGAGGCACAAGTTACAAGGTACAGCAATTTCTGTTGGTGCCTCAGGGAACAGCCTGGTTTTGACACACAAGAAGTGCCACTGCCCCTGGGAATGGCCACTTTTCAGCCTGAGCAGCAGGAGGCAGCCAGGCAGGTGTTGGTCCCCGTCCTGCTGCCGTGTGAGAACAGACAGGAATGCTCTGGTGGATACTCGGTGTATTTTAGGGCTGTTCCTGCCTGAGGGCTCTATGGATGGGCTGGAAAACAGATCATGTCACCTCCAGTCAGTTTTGCTGTCAGCTGGCATGGAGCTGCACACGGGTAATGGAACGCGAGCTGGAGTGCAGAGGGTGATGCCAAACACGTGGGGATGCACATCTGTCTGTGGAGCTGGGCAGGGATTCTGGGCCTGGGTGGGTGGGAGTGTTGGAGTGACACGTGCAGGATGGCTCTGACGTTTGGGAGGGTGGGACAAGAGACTGAGCAGCAAATTTGGGCTGTGATTGAGTGTGCAGGGCCGAGCTTATCTGATGGCTGTAGTGTGTGGGTGGTATCTGTGCTATGTTTAAAGAGAACTGAGAATTTAAGAAGCCAGCATAGTTCGAGCTGTGATGGCTTTACAGTTTGGGGGCTTTTAACTCCCAGAGCTTCTCTGTGGTGCCTGTCACCAACACTTCCAGCTCCCTGTTGTGACTGCTCCACCCAACCCAAGCTGCCCCAACCCTGAGCGAGTTTGGGTTTTTGTAACCTGTAGTCACAAAACCCCTTAGACTGCTGTGAGGGAACATTTCCTCTTAATTCCAAAAGGCAGTGCAGGTGCCCAGGCCCCTGGTGCAGAGCTGTGACAAAGGGCACTGTAGCCCCAGCTAAGAGACAGCAGAAATAAATCTGCCACTTCCTGACTTCCCAAGGCTTGTTGGCACTTGTGCCTCTCCACTTTTTCAGGAGTTATAACTACGCTGAAAATTGCCAGTCTTGGGAAATGCTACAGGCTAGGAAACCTCTTGATCTAAGGAGGACCTTGGCAAAGCCCCTGCTTTTCCAGGGGGATTTCTGTGCTAGGCATGATTTAATGGTATCATTATTTAATTCATGCAAATGAGGGACACAACCCAAACACCTTCTGATTTGCATCCCATGGGAGGGGACACCTCGGGGGTGGCAGGATGGGCTCCAGGTGTGTGCAGGTGCTTCTGGCCCACGTGCCCCCCTGGCTCTGCTCCCACAGGCTCCTGCACTACTTCCGAGGGCGGCACCACCTGGAGGAGATCATGTACAACGAGAACATGCGGCGCTCGCAGCTGCTGATGCTCTTCGACAAGTTCCGCAGTGTCCTGGTGGTCACCAGCCACGAGGACCCCGTGATTTCCGTCTTTCAGTCCCTCCTGAAGTGACCCTGCCGGCACAGGAAGGGAACCTGCCACGCTCTCCGTGTCTGGAAGATGCCTGAAAACCAGAGGAGGTGATTTCTTGCCCGTGGCACAGAGCAGGTTCTCCCCCTCCTCGCTGTCCCCCCTGCTCCCCGCGGTGGCAGCTGAGGCCACTCTGTGCCGGGCTCTGGGCCTGCTGCAGGACAGCACTGCCCACCCAGCTGGGATTCCTGCCATGCCAGGGGCACAGCCCTTCCCTGCCCCTGCTGCCCCCAGGGACTGTGAGAGCAGGACAAGGACAGTTCCCCTGTGGGGCTGCTGACAGAACATCCCCTTCAGCTGGACACGGGTGCATCGAAAGTGCTTCCTCTGCTCTCCAGGCACGACTGCTGGGCCATTCAGCCACGTCCCCACAGCACAGCCCCTGCTCCAGGGCACAGTGCAGCTGGCCTGGATTACAGGGAAATGCCCTGGGCACCGAGGAGTTCTGTTTGATCGTTGTTACCTGAGGACATGGCCAGGAAGGCAAAGTATCACAAGTAAACAGTTTCATGAATGAAGGAGTGACTTGCTCACTGTGCCTCAGCTCATTCTCTCCTCACCCCAGTATCCTGGTCCCAAGTGTCTGTTGGAGCAGGGCTGTCTCTAAGCAGCCTGTGTGCTCCTGGGTTTCCAGTTTTTCCTGGGGGTGGGAGCTGGGTTGTTGAGCAGGACTGAAATGAGTGGCCAAGCTGCAAGTGCACGTGTTCCACACAGCCAGAGGCTGGAGCCAAGGGCACTTGGGCTTGTCCCACAGTGCTTGTTGTGTCCTGCCATTCTCCTCACCCAGGCATGGCTGTGGCTGATGGAACCAGACTGGGATCCTGGCCTGGGTTAAAGCTATCCAGGGAAAAATGAAATAGGGGTTTGTGTTTCCTGGTCTGGCTTGGGACTGCAGCCATGCCAGGGCCAGAACAAGAGGTGACAGTGCTGGTCCTGGGGACAGCAGGACTCGAGTCAGCTCAGCCTGGCCTTGTGAGGCCCCTGTTCCCACAGCTGCTCCAAGCTGCGTGCCTGGGGAAGGGCAGGGACAGCTTTACCTCCAGGGTGGCAGCTTGCAGGGCTTTGTTGTCACAAGGCTGTCAGGCTCCTCCTGCAGTCCTTCCCTTCCCCACACACACCAGCTGGGGTTTCTCCCAGGATTGCAGACTCGGGAGAGCCTCACTCGCCCACACAAACTGGGTGACACTGGGAGCTTTATCTCACTTACCTACCCAGCAGCAGAGCACGGGAGGAGCTCCAGCAGCTGGGAAAACAAACAGAACCCATTCTGGTCTCCAGGCTGGACACTGTGGATGGGTGCAGGCTGGAAGGGGTCTCTGGAAGTCTTTTGTGCAAACCTCTGCTCCAAGGAAAGGTGTCGGATCAGGTCACTCAGCAGCCTGTCCCATGGAGGTGTGAATGTCCCACAGCTCCTCTGGGCCCCTGGTCCAGTGTTTGACCACCCTCGTGGTGAACATTTTTTCCACACAGCTAATGAGAATTTCCTGTTTTCCCACGGGTGCCCATTGCCTCTCATCCTGTCTGACAGCAGCCTGGCTCTCTCTTCTCTACACCCTCCCACGAGGCAGTTGCAGACAACGGTAAGATCCCTCCTTTGTCTCCTCTCCCAGCTCTCATCCCTTCAGTCTGCCCTGCTGCCATCCCATTTTTTGACGACTCCCCTCTGCTGGGGGCTGGGGCAGTGGGAGCAGCACAGCAGCTCAGAGCTGGGAACCTTCTCCACTCACCCACTCTAATTAAGCCTGGATCCACCGGTAAGGGAAAAAGTGGCCTTCAATGTCCAAACCCAATTCAGCTCTGGCTCAGTCTGCCCTGCAAACAAACTCCACCTGGCCCCATCCATTGTAACAAAGTACATTTATTGTTAAAAACCCCCAGCCCCTGTATCTGCCACGACACAGCCTGAGGTCCTTGTACAGAGCACAGCTCAAGTCCTGGCTGGTGGCACCCTTGCAAGACTTGTCAGCTGCAAGGCGAGTGTCCCCTTGCTGCCATCTCTCTCTCCGTTTTCTTGTCCACAACACTCACAAATCTGTTCCCTCGTAAATAAAACCTGAGTGGTTTCTGTGCCCACTCCCCTCTGTTGCCAATGCCAATCCTCGTGGTGGCCACCACGTCCTGCTCCCCGGGCAGGTCCTGTCCAGGCACCATCCAGATGTCTGTGTCCTGAGTCAGGTCCCTCTGGTCAAAAGCCTTGTCGATGCCAAACGCCTGGCAGAGCCTGGAGGGGCCGTTGCAGAGCTGCCAGTCCTTGAGAAGCTTGGTGGGGGCTTTCCTGGAGGTCCTGCGCAGCTCCCTCATGGCATCCAGGCCCTGCAGAGGCTCCAGGGAGCGCAGCAGCACCGCAGCCCCTTCCCCTGTGCGGGACAAGAGCGGGCTGTTACTGCAGGGTGGTGGTTGGGAACTCCTCAGCCCTCAGCCCACAGCAGGGCTCAGCCCCGGGGAGCAGGAATTGCCTGCAGCTCCAGCCCTTTGCCCCAAGTGCCAGCCTCTGGAATCAGCCACTCACCCGCGGGCAGTGCCCTCCCCCTGCCTCCTCCCACTGTCCCACAGCTCTGTGCTCTTTATTCTGCTTTGCTCTTCCCAGCCCCACTTGATGTTACCCAGTCTTGCTACTGAGACTTGCCAGAGGGCAAGAGGTTTTTCTTTTGTCAGCACAATGTTCAGGAATAAATAAATACACATATGGTTCAGCTTTGGCACAGCTACCCAAAGCTGCTCCCAAAGCCAGTGGATTTCTAATAAACTCTGATTACAAGAATTCCAGCTAATAAAGGAGAGGAGGAATGAGTCTGGATGCTGCCAGCAGAAAGAGGCAGCTTGCAGAGTTAGGCTGGACAAAGAGACACCTGGGAAGGAGCTGCAGGCCCTGGGAGCAGCTGCTGCTGAGGGAGCCCGGGCTGCAGGTGGTACCACTCCAAACTCCCATGGGTAACTGCATGGAGTGATCCAAGCCCTCGTGCCAGGGCAGCTCTCCCAGGGCAGGGACCTGGGGCGGGACAGGCTCCACGGTGTGGCTGTGGCTGCACAGCCCTGGCACCAGCACTGCAGCAGAGGAGACCTTTCTGTGACAAGAACTGGGGAAAACTGTCAGTGTCTTCTCAGATGTGATCTGCCACCCTGCCAGGTGACGCAGGGAAACTCCTGCCCTCCCAGCTGCCTTCCCTGCTTTTGGTGGCAAAGATGAAGCAAAGATGCAGCTCTGAGCAGACATTCCCAGGGACAAGGATCCTCCAGAAGGGCATATACACTTCCTTAATATTTTCCAGTGGACAGCAGGGAGGTCTTCTCCCGACCCTGAGTGGGCGAGGAGAGTGCCTGGCACAGCCTGAGCTGCCCCACACAGCTCCCCTCGTGCCGGGGCCACCCACGGCATTCCTGCTCCAAAAGAATCCCCGCTCGCTCCCCAGCCTGGAACATCTGGAGCCCTGCTCACGCCAGGCACAGGCTTCTCTTGTGGGCACTGACAGATCCCTAAGGACCTGTGATTTCCAAAAATAGAATCCCTCTCATACTTTGAACAAATCCCACACTAAATTACCCTCCTGGGCTCCCAGGGAGGACCTGGGTTCTGGCTCTGGAGGTGCTGCCTGTTGCCCTGAACGTTCTCTGAGCCCCTGCTGCCCCCAGTGCAGCTTGGTGAAGCCAACAGCCTGATTTCCAACAGCTGTCAGCAATCTGTTCCCAGGCACTCCCTTCTCCAAGGAGGGGGATTGATGCTAATCTGGCAGCCAAAAGCTTCTTCCCTGGACTACAGTGATTTAGAGCTCAAAGGTCATTTTAGATTTTTAAGAACATGTTCCATGTCCTAATTCTGCTTTTTATCCATGCACAAAGAAACATCCTTCACATCATGTTGCTGCCTCACTTGCCAGGAACAACTCTGGGATTCTGAACAATCACTAATTACACCGCTTGCTTTCATCCATCACAAATGCAAGTGGAAACTGTGGTCACACTTGAACCCAACCGAGTCCTTGGGAGTTCAAGTGAAGAGAGACGAGCACTTGGAGAAACTGCAGGTGCTCCCAGAGCATCCCAGAGCCCTGGGAGGGGGTACCAGGCATTTCTGTCTCTGGCTGCTCTTTCTGCATTCCCACCTGGAAGTTTCCATGCTCTTCCCAGCTGTGTGCAGCAGACAATGCATTGCCCAGTCAGCAGCCCCCGAGTGTGACAGCAGCTCCCCAAGAGCTTTGGGAAGAGGTGGAGACAGCAGGGAGGAGTGCAGGGATGCCACAATGACCCACTGCCTTCTTTGCCCCCACGCCCCTGGGTCCTCCTGAACATACTTCCACATCAGAAATTTTATTTTAACTCTCAAAGAGTAGCTGAAGCCTTGCAATTCAACTCCTGCCTGGCAGAGTGCTTCATCCAGCCTGCCCTCCTCCCCCTGCCAGCCTGCAGCACTTCGCTCTCAGGGCTCACCTGGCTTTGCCCTCTGCCCCACACGGATGTGCCCCTGACACACCGGGGGCAGCAGGGCCAGTGGGAGATGCCCAAGAGTCACTCCATATAACGAGCAGCATTCAGATTTAACAACAGCCCGGAGGCCAAGGCTCTCCCCGAGCAGCCAGCAATCATAAAATGATAGTGAAGTCCCACTCCCCCGCTGTGCAGCTTCCTGCTCCTTCCCTGAAACGGCTCCAGCTCCCACTTGGAAACAGCTCTTGGCCACTGGAGAGAAGGCAATTTTCTCCTCTCTTCACCCGTGTGAGTCACTGCTCCCAGAACACTTCCTTCAAAGTCCTAGTCTAGGATCTGAGAGGCAGGGAGAAGCCCATGCAGTGTGACCCTGGGCTGAGCAGCACTGGGCTCTCTGTTTTCTGAGCTGCTCTTTCAGATCTGGCAGCAAAACGCACACCTTGGCACATTCCAGAGAAACAAATCACAGCTAAGTCAAGGAGAAGGATGGCTGGCATTTATCCTCTTCCCGAGGCAAGGGAAGCCCAACATCCCTCTTAACTCTAGGGAAAGCTCTTTCTACTAAGATTATTGTGCTGCTCAGGATATACTGCAGGATTCATGCACACTAAAAGACATTGGTTATATTTTTTCTATAAGCTCTTCTTCTCTATCATCCACGATTTCTCCAATGGCAGTGAAGCCTGCCATGGCTTCAGGCAGTTGCAGTATTTTACTCAGTGATGGGAAGAACTCTCACAGTGAAATCCCACGTGATGCAGCTTTATGTAGTGACATGCACTAAGATTTCCCCTTCCTCAGTGACAAAAAATATTGGAACCCACCCCTCAACTCACGGTTTTATGAACACAGTGCTGCTGGGGACACACTTTTCCTATCCCTCATTTGCTGAGCCTGAACTGGAGCATAAACCAATACAGCAAGCAGAGGAAGGTTTATTCCACCTGGAGTTAAAGCAGACAATGCCACAAGGCCGTGTATCCAAACAAGTGATCTCTGAAGAGCCAGAGTCTCATGAGCCAAACTCTCCACTCTAGACAAGCTCAGCAGAGGGAAGCAAGGAGGAGCAGCATGGCTCTCCCAGCTGTTTGCCTTCAGAGTGTGCTCTGTGCTGGGAAGGATGACCAAGCTATGCCACAACAAACAGGGGTTGCCAATGTTTCCTTGTGTTTTCTGCACAGCCAGATCCAAACCAGTTTCCAAGACCTGTCCCATATCCAGAGAATGCAGTATTTTTCCCTTCTACCCAGGTGCCACCACAAAGACAACTTCCTCAATCCTTTCTCAGGTGCACAGCCACAGTGTTTACTGCAGTGCCCTGGCAGAGCTGGCAGTGCCAGCTGTGCCTGCTGTCAGAGGAGCTGCACGTGTGACAGGCTGACATGGAATCCAAGCAATTCCATCACCACAGTGAGCTCTTTAACTGATTTGCTACAAAACTAAACACAGGCAGATAAGGAAAAATTTCCCCAAGTATCTATCTATCTGAAAGAAATATTTCTAGAATTCAAAGGCTAAATGCATTTTTTAAAATAAAAATTATTATTCCTAATATTTCAAACACCGGCTAATGAACCATCTGCTTTCATTATCTGAACAGATTTGGCAGAGCTTGTGTAATGAAATTCACATGTGTTCACCCCCCAGACTCCAGACCTTCACTTGGAGAGTCAGGCTCTTCCCCCACAGTACAACCCAGCACTGGTTTCCTGCTTGGCTCCTGTCCAAAGGCCAAAACCTGAGGATTAATGGTCACTCTTACACTTCCTTTCCACTTAGGAATATATAAGCTGCGGAGTTCTTTAACCTCGATCTTCAAAATGGTAAAAAAAGAAAGTAAATTGGGGTTGAGATTTTTTTTTTCTAAAACAGTGGGTTTTTACCCAGGAAATACCTGTTGCCATTTCAAGGTGGCTCATTAAGCAGCAGCTTTATTGCAAGGCAAATACTGTCACTCTTACAGGAGTAACACTTGCATGTTAAGAGGAGCTGTGGAAGGACAGTCTCAGTAACTTCCAGAATAATTTGATTAGAGCTTGATTATTATATCTTGCCAATAATAAAAGAAGATTGAAGATTCTGTAATAGTCTGAGTATTTGGATTTGGGTGGGGTTTTTTTGATTTTAAGAGACAGCAAAGCAGCTAAAATGCTCCTACACTGACTCCTTGCTTAAGCTTAGGACATCTCAGGCTGTTTTGTTTTGCCCAGCATTTAAAGCCTCTGAAGATAAAGGCAGGAGACAGAGGAGTTTCTTGTCATGAGTACAGACACCGAGATTTAGGCTGTCATTAGTGACTCCACATATTTCCTCTACATCAGCACTTTTGAGGAACAAAGTTCACTGAATCACAGGAATGAGGCAGCTCCCCAGGTCACCAAAGCTGAAAGCTCCATCCTCTCCAGATTCTCCTCCAGTTCTTAGTCTTTATTTGTGTGCCTGACCAGCTCCCACAGCTCACAGCTGTGGGACCAAACTGGAGATGGGCCCTGCTGCCCACGCTGCCTGTCCACAGGTCCACCCTGCTCCCAGATCTCAAGGAGAGACCCTGAGAGCAAATCACTGACTTCACGGAGCCCTCAGGGTCACTGCAGCACCACAGGTGCAGCCTGAAATGCCAGCCCTGTCCTTTAGGCACCGAATCTCCCTCATCCCCAGCTCACCTTGGCTGGAAACATTCACACAGAAGTAGATGCCGTAGATCTGGTACACGTACAGGGTTCCTGGTTTCATGAACATGGCCGCGTTCCGCTGAGTCTGCTTCCCACCTCTCGAGTGGGAAGCTTCATCTTCCCCACCCAGATAAGCTTCTGTTTCAACAATCCTGCCCCAGAGCTCTCTGCCATCAGGAAGTTTGCGAACTAAAATCTGAAAAGAGAGGTCAGAGTGCATCGGTTTGCAGCCCTCTGTGCAAAACAACCAGAGCAAGAGCTGTGGAAACAAAGAAGGGGGAAACAAAAGGAGCTGGTGGTACTAAACACTCCCCTCTCCATGTACCAGCACTGTCAGTAAGTTAACACCAACTTCTTCAGCTTCCACTGTTCAGGCCACAGCCCAGTACAAAGAATTCCTACCTGTCATTCACCCCACAAAACGCCTGGAGTGTCTAAATGTGGCACTGTCACAAGAACCAATTTATAATCCTGCATCCCACAGAGTTGCTTTTGTGGTTATTTTCTGTATTCTCCGTCAGTTTTAAGGCAAAAAAAGCACCACTGGTATCACCCTTGAAGCATCCTGAATGCATAATCTCTAGATCAGAAGAAATATGACAGTGGCACAATTAAATAACTGCTATGATTAGACAGTTTCTCTCCCTAGAGATGTTTCAAACAAGTCCCAGTCCCCAATCACAGAGATAATCAGCACCAGGGTGAGCATCACTCTTCTATTTCTGTGTTTGCTGTGCCACAGAGAGGGGCAGTGCAGGAGAGCTGGGAATTGGCTCCAGGCAGACAACAACAGATCTTTGTTATTACAGTGTGTTCCTTGCTGCTGGTACCTCCTTAAATAAAACAAAGCAGATGCAAGGGAAACAAAACATGACAGTGAAAAGATTCTCTTTCAAAATAAAACAACCACTAAACTTTGTTACGAAGGTTTCTGTGGTTTGACCTGGTTTCTAAACTTTGTATTTTACTTAATGTGTACGAAATGCTGCAGCTCTCAGTTTAATTAGATGACATTCAGCACTTCCATACTGGCAAACCAGCCATTCAAAAATGACCTTCAGGAAACAAAGCTTAATTCCCAACAGATGTCAGTGCTGGATGGCTAATGGAGATATTGATCTGATCCAGCATGGATGCTCCAGAACTCATTTTCCAATGCTGCAGCTCTGGTCTATCACAGTTTCCCTACAGCACCGGTCAAACTGGTGAAAATAATCAATTTATTTTGTTTAGGAAAAATGCAGTGACTTCAGAAAAGCAACTGCCTGTGAACACCCCAAAGGCAGAGCCCTGTGGCCACATCTCTCTCTCTCAGTATGATGAAATGCAGTGGTTATGCAGAAGTTATGACTTTAACTTCATTTCCCTGACTCTTCAGACACAGCAAATATTCACAGTTAAAAAATGGTGATCATTCCCAACACCTCACAGTGAACTATTTCACAGAGGTGTTTATTTCTCATTGAGGATGTATCTTGATGTCCATTTACTGCATGTAACTTTTGGGGTATTTGTTTTTTTTGTTTCCAGGAACTCGGGTATCATGAAGGTAAGCAAGACTAATATACCAGGTGTATATTAAATTTGGCAGAGTGAAGATAATGAATAGCACATTAAATTACCTTTATTGTTATCATTCTAAGAAAATAAGAGAACAGACTGGGTTGTGGGAGACTGAGGGTTCCACTTTAAAGAAAAGGCAAAATTAAGACAGAAATTCCCTGGCTTGTTATTCTAGAGGACTGAAAGGAAAAATATAGAATTAGGACTCAAACATCATTTGCCCAGGTAACTGGATGCATGAGGATATCAGAGTCATTCAGATAACAAAAATGCATCAGTAATGGGAGGCTTCAGGAATCCTCAGGTAGACCAGGACATGGGCTATGTTTCCTTAGACACCATCAGATGCTTTTCAGAGCGAGTGATGGGGGCTTTCACAAGAAAAGACTCAACTCTCAAACCCAGCCAGAGCAAAACACAAAGTATCCCTCAAAGAGTTATCCCTGACAAACAACTTTGTACCATGACCACAAAGGATGAAGTTCAGCCTCTTTTAACAAGCACTGAGGTCCAAAAATAATCTACCGGAGTTCTGCTTAGCAGGGAAAAGAGGAAACTGTGGAAAGCGAGGAAGATTGTTGGGAAGAACTGAAGAGGCAGCCAAAGGTTAAGGCTGGAAAGGCAAACCTCGAGCAGGGTGTCTGGAAAGACACGTGGAGCACCACAGAGAGGGTGAGGCAGAGCAGAGAGAAACCCAGCAGGGCTAGAAAGCAGAGCAAAGGCGTCAATGACAGGCATGACGATATCCTTAGAAAATAAGAAAAGGCCAGACACGGCAAACCAGGCCAAAACCAACAGTTTGTGCAACAAATTCCTGAAGTTATCTAAAGCCATGAGAACCCAGAGAGTCTGCTCAGCCTGCAGACAATGAAGGTATAAAAAAGACTCAAGAGGAGATAAGACCTGAGCGGTGAAACTAAACACAGTTGTGTTTAGAAGGTCTGGGGAAAACACTGGAGGAACTCCCTGCCAGGGAAACAGCAGGAGAGTTTTTTTTGAAGGGCTCACCAAGCAGAAGAGACATGTTTAATCTCCACCACTCTGATTTCCAGAGGCTTGCAGCAAGGTCCAAAGACTCCTCAAAGTGCCTGCAATGGGATAAGGGAGAAGGTCCCTGTATGACTTGGAAGCTCAGAAACGAAAGATGGGAATGGCAATATTTGGAGTGAAGAGAGTTGAAGTGTGGGACTGTGCAATCCTTGGCATAACAGGACAGAAAATGGAGGCACAGGAGATGTTGCTGATTGCAAAACATAACTTTCCACTGGGCCAAGTGAAAGCCAGAAACAAATAAAGCAATACCAGAAAGGAAAGTAAAGGGCCTGAAACAACCTTCAAACCGCAAAGTACATTACAGTGAGGAGAAAAAAAGGGAGGAAAACTCCACAAGAAACCAATTCTAAAATGTGACAGTAAACAAAACCTGGAAAACTACACACTCCTCTGACTTCATCCAAAATAGATTTGGCTACTAGTCTTTAAATTCCACTGCACTGAACAAGAGAGGGAATGAAAGCTGTACTCCTAAAATAGCCAAGCCCAGGAGTCAAATGGCAGAAAAAGAACTCCATCCTTTTACACTAAGTTATTAACTAGCACATGCTCCAGTATTCCAGCAGGAATCTCAGCATTCATGTCTTACCTGTCCCAGAAAGGACTTGGCCAGACTAACACAGGGCTGGTTGAAAAAATCAGCTTCCAGCTGGGAAGAATTTTTTTTCTGTGTCACAAAATATTTGCTGCTTTTTGGAGAACAATCTCCACCAGTTGCAGTGCTCAGGTTCTCCAGTGCATCGATCTGAGGGAAGCTGGAGCTGGTTTGGAGAGCACTTAACTGAGCCAACAGTTTTCTTTTTCTTGGCATAGTTCTAGAAAAATATAAAGACAATTAGAAATATAAAGCTTACTTAAAAGTTTCCACAAACTGCTGTTTTTATGCTTCTCTCCACCACCCTGAATCTGAAACTACAGCTCCTTGGATAACCTGTGCAAACTACAGGAGCAGGTGACAAATTTAGCTGTGTTTACAGCAGGCTGGGCAAATATTGGGCTCTACTGATAAGCAAACAGAACAGGGCAGTTTGAGTATTCATCTTCTAAGGACTGCAGATAAAAAGCAACTCTGCTCCACTTAGCACTGGAAATAAGTTTGCTGTTAGGTTGGAAAACTGAGAAATTGAAAGCAAAGGTGAACCAGTGCCATGTGCTTTTTTAACTCAAAGTAATGTAATCTTTTAAGCAGACAGGTAAAAATAGAAAACAATCAGTCCAGAAATTGTGCTGCCTCAGAAAGCCCAGGGGTTGTGTACCAATGTTTTTAAGCAGTAAGGTAGCCAGATCAGAATCTGAAACTCCACAGGACACAGAACATTTGAGCTGGGAGCTGCACCATTTACAGTCACAAACGTGTTCATCATGCTGGTGAAATGTTTCTGTAGAACCTCCCAAAAGTAAGCTTTAAATTCAACCCACCAGAAGGATGAAGAGCAGCCTGTGTTCCAGTCAACAGCACATACTTAAGGCAACTACATAATCCAAAATTATTCTTCTTCTTTGTCTGTGCCAGCTCCAAAAATCTACTGTTTCTTTTTCAGCGCTTCAGTCCTTCTACCTGTAGAACAGGAAAAAACTTATTTATTCAGTGTACAAAGCACTTTGAAATAGGCTGTGAGATTCTGGAGCTGGAGATGTGATACCAACAGTGTATCATTGGCTCAAACTCCAGAACAACTGGCAGTTTTCTGTCAGTCCAGCAAAACACCATCTCCCAGATGGGCAGTGCTGGAGATGCTCTTTAGCCTCTGTTATACAAAAGCCATGAAAGCAGCGGGGAATGCACTGAATGGATTCACAGAGAGCTGAAACCAAACTTTTAGAATTCCCCCAGTGGCACTAAATCTGGAAAGCGTCAGCGTCAAAGAAAGGACTTTGCAATGGGAATGAAAAGAAGGTTTTAGAAGGTGCCTCGTGGGTTCTGAAATTCATGCACCTGTAGATGGAAGGGGAAAAAAGGCAGAGGTTCAACATCATGCAGAATCAGAAATGGAGAAAGAATCCTACACACAGCTCAGCCTGCAAGGGAAGTATATACATCAATAATTAGCTGTTGTCACTCATTTTTCACCAGAACATCATCTTTTAAAAATGACCACAAAAACTTCCACCATCAAACCCAATTTTATCTTGCTCTGAATTCTCACAATGAAAGATCCACCAGCAACAGTTTTCCTGAACTACTGTGAAACAAATGCAGCATTGCTACACTCTGAATCACCAAGGCCAATTCCCAACAGTGTTATGTTTCACTTCAGAAGAATCCAGACACAAACATATAAAAATAGGCAGGGAAAAAAAAAACCACATTGGCATGACTGGCAGAGAGGTGGGATGATTTATTTTTTTTTTTTTTTCCCTAAAGAAAACTGCCTGGTGGCCTTTGGCAGAAGAGTCCTGCAGAGGAGAAGGAAGGGCTCTTCACACATCCCCATATCAGACTGACCCTCTGAAACACTCTGTCAAGGGAGTGCTTCTCACTGAAGACAAAACCTCCAGACTCCTCTGACAGTATTAACTGGAGCTTCCAGCTCATCAGCCACAGATAAAGACACGCTACAAACATGGCTGGTTTGAGTGGAGCATTAACTCGCTTGGTAATTTGTGCTCTTATGGAATGAGACACCAGAAACAGGATCTGAGCTGCCTGGCACCTAAATTTAATTTCCAATTAAATGATTCTTAAAAGCTGCAAGGGCTCTCATGCACATGTTCCACCAGCAGCCTCAGGGCACTCGTAATTCCACTGCTGAGGGCTGATCCTACACACATCTCAGCAACTTCAACTCTCGTTGGGAGCAGCAGTAGGAAAGTGCCAGGAGAAATGGGTCTCATGCAGAAGTGGGGGTTGCAGAACGAGGGGGCTGCAATGAGGATCATTTCAGAATCCAAAAAAACCCTGCTTGTTTATGAAGATATGAAAGATATGAAACAGAAAACCCTATGCCTCAAAGCTCACCTATGCCTTCTGTACAGGATGTTGCTTGTATGTCCAAATCCCTTCTTGCCTAGGAAAAAACACACTGTAAAAGACAGCACATACCACACAGCCAAGCTTATTTGGGAATAAAGAGACATCACCTCCTCACATCCAAGCCCACAGACAAATCCTGCAACTTTACTTTTCATTTTTATCTAGATTTTCTTGCTTGTGTAGTAAACAAATTCCACTTCTGGGCCTCAAATAACCAGCCGTGGGTTTAATCACTTCTTAAAAAAAAAAAAAAAAAAAAAGGAAGTCAGAAAAGGAAGATCAAGAGCTGACTCAGTTCTGCACAAGTGCCTGGAGTGTTCAAAGCCAGAATCAGAGAGACACTGAAAATCTGTGGAAAGCACAGCTCAGCAGCAGATACACCCTGTAGTCAAGGCACAACAGAGTCTACAGAGGCTTCTTTTAATCTAACAAGACTGCATTTGCAGGCATTTCCTTAGGTATTTAATGACCTTTCACTAAAAGGAGGTAAAAAAATGAAATCTCATCAGCAATTTGCTTGTACTTCTGGCTCACAGGTCCAGACACCCTCAAAGCCTTCCTCAGGCACATCTGTCTTCCTGACAGCAGGACGAGGTGCACACAAAACACAGCCACTTCTGGAGAGACAATTCCTCACCCCAATTCCCAGCTGCACGGATTTTAAGTGGGAATACATGACCAGTCAGTGCTGGGTCAGACCAAAGGGCTCCTCTCCCTGTACCCTGCTCTCCAGCAGAGGTCAAGAGCAGGAGGCTGGGGAAGGCCAGAATGAGCACACAGTGTTTCTCCACACATCCTCCACGCCTCCAGGCTGGAACCTTCCGACCCAGGCAGGGTGTTTGTGTGCTCAGTAACTGCGAGCTTATGCATTCCTCCCTGAGCCCCTGTAAAACAACCCAAATGGAGGAAAAAAACCTTCACAGAATTAGTTATTACTGCTCCAAAAACTCACTCATTTTGTGTGTGGAATTAGCACTGCTCCCCACACACATGAATTGCTTTACACCTGCAACTCATCACCCCCAGCCCTCTTCTCTATCACCTCAAATGAGGCAAAGCCAGCTGGATTTTTCCAGGTCCTTTACAAACCATCCTGTGGCACCCCAACGGTGACCTCCAGCCACCACCAGGGCTGCCCATTTACTCACATCCTCTTTCCTATCTTTGCCAGAACTATTTACGACAGGGAACTCCCTTATTGTATCAAGGGCTGCTCAGGTGAGGGCTTCTGTTTAAGCTTCCTGAAATCTGAGTACAGACTGTAAGCCAGACCTCTCAGCGTGTTTATTCAGACCTGCAGAGAATTCCAACATTTTTTTAAGGCATGACTTTTAACCCACGCTGACTTTTCCCCCTAGATAATATTTATGCAGCTGTGCCATAACCCTACCTTGCTGTATTTTCTACTAATTCACTTGGTGGTCAAACTTCCAGGTCTGCAGTGCGTGGATTTCCCCCTAGAACCCTTTTTAAAAATTAGTGACACATTTGCTGCTGAGACAATCATTACCACTACTATCCCTGGGGGCTTCATCTGGTTTGGCAATTTATTCCTGACTGTTTCTGCCAGTTGGGCAACTTATTCCTGCCTGTCATTCCTGTCTATTTGTTCCATAATCTTTTACACAGACACCTAATTTTAAGCCAAATCCTTCAGTGAGTTCCTGTCTGGTCTACCCTATTAGTAACTAGAAGTAAGTTAATAATGTATAGTTTCCTGGACAACAGTGTGAGATGCAGAAAAAAAAAAAACCTGAAAGAAGAGGCAGGAGAGGATATAACGACAAATACGAGTCGAATTCTCCAGAAAAAAAAAAGAAAACCAACCTTGAAAGAAGGGTGCAGGCAGGAGCTAAGGTAACCAGAAATATAAACATTAAATCAATTTCTCCACAGACAGGTTTTGACACTATGTGCAATCCTAACACCTCAAAAACATGCCGAAATGGATGCTTTTATTCACCTTACTGAGTGCTGGGGATCTCATTTCCCACCAGACATCCTTGCCATCCCCCTCCTCGCTCCCGCCGCCTCACCGAGCACCTTGAGCCTATCTGGAAACAAACTGACTCACCCTTTCGTAAAGAGCAAGGAAACGTTAAAAACGAGGGATGGCGAGAAACCTAAACTAAGAGCTTTCACAGCGCAGTGACGCTCCGTTTTGGCGGAGGACTCTCGTGATTTGGACGGGAATCAAGGAGGGGAGCGGGCGGACAAAGGGGGAAGGCCCCGGCAGTGCCGGGCAAGGCCGGCCGGGCCCACCCGGCCATGGCGGCGCCGCCGCCCGCCCGAGCGCTCGGAGCTCGAGCTCCCTCACCCGCCATCCGCGGCTATTCCCGGCCATCCCCGGCCATTCCCGGCTATTCCCGGACACCCTCCAGGCCTCCCCTCACACACCTGCCGGGCCCGTTCCCGCCGCGGCCCCGCGGAAGCCCCGGAGCAGCGTGAGGGGAGGGCCGGGCCGGGGAGGCGGGGCGGGCTCGGCGCTGAGGCGGGGGAGCCGCCGCCACCGCCGGGTTCGCTGTGCTGCCGGTCCGCGGCTCTTCCCTTTCGCCGTGCGACTTGTTTTCTGGAGCGCAGACCCTCTGTAAGCAGGGTCTGAACTCCCCCTGGTTTTCGCGCACTCCTCGCTGCTTCATGATGATAATTAATTCGTCAATATTCGTGAAAGGCTGAGGGAATTGGGGGTGTTCAGCCCGAGAAAGCTCAGGGAGATCTTAAAGCCCCAACCAGTGCCTAAAGGGGCTCCAAGAGAGCTGGAGAGGGACTTTGGACAAGAGTCTGGAGTGACGGGACCAAAAGGAATGACTTCCCACTGCCAGAGGGCAGGGTTAGATGGGATACTGGGAAGAAATCCTTCCCTGTGAGGGGCCTTGGCACAGGTTGCCCAGAGAAGCTGTGGCTGCCCCAGCCCTGGAAGTGTCCAAGGCCAGGTTGGATGGGGCTTGGAGCAACCTGGGGTAGTGGAAGGTGTCCCTGCCCATGGCAAGGGGTGGAATGCGATGAACTTTAAGGTCCTTTCCAACCCAAACCATTCTGTGGTTCTCCCCAGAAAACTAAAGGGGTGAATACACATTCTGATGAACACGCATGGTCACAAGCTGGCTTTGCAAGGAGCTGCATTAATTATTCCCTCAGTTCCCCAAATAACAAGAATCTGGCCTGCAGAAAAAAATTCTTGGCTTCAGCTATTATCCAGATGGACCATATGGTCAAAATGGGGTAAAAAATATGTTTTTTTCCTCACAGCATTCTGGGGACAGGCAGCAAAGGGTATGAGGGAGAGTCTGATGGAGCAGAATGGATTTACTCCTATTTTCTGTAATAAAATATTCCAGGACAGCTCCAGCTAGGAACTGGCGATGCAGAGAATGAGCCCTTACTGTGTACACCTTTTGTGAATTTGGAAAGAAGAAGGATAAGTTACTTTACTGACTATTATTTTAAGAGACAGACAGCTTTGGAGGTGCAGCCAGGTGTATGAGTGGCTAAAAGTGTTGTTATGGAAGCAGAAATGGGGACCAGCAGTCCAGTGATGAGTTCAAATGTGAGTAAGCTGGATAAAAAGTTTTGGCATTCCTGTAAACCCTGAACTGAGCCTGGAATTACCAAATTTTACCATTCCAGTTTAATAAGGAGATGTAAAAAAAAATACCCAAACCAACCATGAATGGAGCAAACACCGAGTCTGTAACACAATATTCCTTCTTTTTGTTGATGAAAAGACAGCTGATGTACTTTGGAGCCCAAAGAAACACACCAAGAATGCACTGAAAAGCCCTTAAATCATCATTGTAAACCACGATAGCACTGCTACTGTAGTGTTGTTAAAAAGAAAGAGAAGGAAACATGCAGAAATCTTAAAGTTATTGATGCTAGAGATCTCTCTACGATGTTTTAGTTAAAATGAACAAAAATAAGCTCACAAGAGGGAGGATTCCCTGGAGAGACATCACCTGCTGGCAGCACGTGTGGGTTTAGCTGCAGCCTGAAAGGAGCCGTTTGTGTATCAGCAAAGGCGACAAGAGAAGTTTTTAGCAATGATTAACAACGTTGACTGAGTGTCTCCAGAAGAGCACTAAGGAATTCCTGATGGTTCACATCCCAGCTTTAATGTGGTATTAATATAAGAGAGGAAGACCAAGAAAGCGCGTGAAAAGGAAGATTTAAAAAAAAAAAATAATCAAACATCAAACTGGCCTTTCAGCGAATTATGAAACTTAAAGGAGAAACTGAGCAAGAATAGGAGAATCCTGTGGGAAGGACTTCCTGGGGTCAGACTAGTTCAGCTCTGCAGACTCTCTCCTGTGGGAGTCTGTGGGACAGGCACTCTCGGGAATGCTGGCTTTGACAGCAGATCTGTTTCATGCCCAAAGGAAGTATTTACAGCTTTTAGCACCTGAGGAATGCAAATTGCTCCAAGCTACAGCATATGCTGTGTTCTTCATCTGTCCGATAACTTCACTGGTACAGAATCAGCACCTAAAATAGCCTCCTGTAAAAGCTGATCTGTTTGAGAAGATTAAAGCTCCCCTCCCTGCGGGGCTGAGACTTTTCAGTGTGATAGGAATGACTTGGAATCCGTGGCTGGACAATCTGGCTGGCGCAGACCCCGGGGTCTGTGGCACAATGGACACACACAGAGCGCGCTGGAGCTTTTCCTGGAGCCAAAACTGTTTGCAGAGTGGCTCCCTACGGCTCCCAGGCCGTGCAGGCTGCAGAGTTACCATCCTCTCACAGCGAGGACAGCAGATCAGCATGGATAAAGCGGGAGGGGCAGATTTTCAAGTTTTCTCTTTGTAAGGTGCCAACTGGAGCTTCAGCAGTGGCTGCTGAAAGCCTCCTCTGTCCCGTTAGGAAGAGACACGGAGTTCCCCACTGACCATGGGCTGGCCACTTCACACAGCCAGCATTGCAAGACAGCTGCAGCGCTCTGTGAGCCAGCTAGTGAAGAATTCCCATGGATGAAAACGCTCCAAACAGCACAGGGTTTTTATGACATCCCCTCCTGGCCTCTCCTGACATCCAGTCTTGGCTGCCGCTTCCTACTTACCCTCAACTGCCAGTGAGCCTTATTCAGAGCTATTTCCAGCCCGTGGCTGTTTGAGGTGCACACAACCCTCAAATTAGTACCAGGACTAACCCACTACTGGAAGGGAGAGGTGCTTGTAGCTACCTTGGTATCTCCCACACCCGAGATGAGCCACAGACCAAATGTCCAGTTCTGTGAATCAAGCCCATTCAATTTGTTGTATAAGCAGATGTGTAGGCTTTCTCCTAAATTTGGTGACATCCATCCACGGTGGATTCCAGTCCTCCTGCTTTGCACTCAGAGTGCAAGGAATCCCAGCAAGTGCTCTGCATGTAATTGTTCAAACTGTGAAAGCAACAGACCTTCTGGAAGCCTCATCTCTGGACCAGAGAGGGCAGGCAAGTCCTATTTAGTGATGTATTCATGGATTTTACTAGTCTTTTTTTTTTTGTTTGTTTTGTATGAAAGACATTTTTGTTCTCTGACAAGACAGAAATGCTTGGCTTTACAGGATTGCTCGGTGCAGAGGAACAAACAGATTAGATATTAGGAAGAAATTGTTCTCTGTGAGGGTGGTGAGGCCCTGGCACAGGTTGCCCAGAGAAGCTGTGGCTGCCCCATTCCTGAAAATGTCCAAGGCCAGGTTGGACAAGGCTTGGTCTAGTGGAAGGTGTCCTGCCTATGGCAGGGATTTGGAACTAGGTAACCTTAAGGTCCCTTTCAACCCAAACCATTAAAAAAAAAAAAAAAATAAAAAAAGCCAAAACCCAAGTGACTGAGCTGATGGGCTCTGCTCCCTACATTTATAGGACTGATTGCTTACATGATATCTCCAGTGAAACTGGTTTTGGTGGTGCCATAAGGACAGCCGTGCCTGGGGGCCTCTCCCAGCTGCACAGGAGCAGTGGGAAGCTGGAGACAGAGTATCCATGAGAGTGTGGAGGGATTTATGGATACATATATATATATATATCTGTATGTTGAGTCAGAGCATTGCAAGCCCAAGAGCTCTTAAGCATCTCCAGCTCTGCCCCTCTGCTGAGAGTGCTCAGGCTGTGCTGGATGCAGGAAAAAGCCAATTAAAGAAATTCCTCTGGCTCTTTGCCCCCAGCCACTTATTCTTGCCTCTCTCTTTCAGAACAGTTTCCCCATCACTGTACCAGTACAATAACTCGTAGAGCTGTGCTTAAAACAGCTCCCTGACCTGGCTGAGGTTAAAATCTCTTCCCCGTGCTGCTGTCACCACATCCATGCCCTCCAGGCTGAACAACAGATCACCTTTGACAGGTGTAGCCTAGAGCAGCAAGAGGAGAAACAGGCACGAATGAGGTGCCTCAGCAGGGCTGGGGGCAGGGTAATATACTGAGAAATCACCTTTTTTCTGCATCCTGTGCAGTGCCAGCAGATAGCAGTGGTTCAGATAAGCTCCACCAGTGTCTCACAGCAGACAGAAAACCTTCAAATTAGGATGCAGCTGTTTTTACAGGAGTGATCCTGTACCCTTTGCAATACGGAAATGCTGCTGGGAGGGGACTTTCAAAGGTGGTCCTTGTGTTGTGTGAGTGGAATAAAGACTGGTCACCTACTTACTGGCTCTCCTGGGAAAACATCAGAGCATTTTCCAATGAAGATCAGAAGTTATGTACTGAATGGGAGCCACTCACTGTCTGTCTTAGGGGTTCATTACAAAACTTGGCATGGAGAGACTGAGCAGAGACTGAAAGGGAAAAAAAGTGGCCTAGAGAGTGCCAGGATCAAAAAGTAAATAAATATATATATATAAAGAGAGACAGAGACAATTCACACATAGACTGAGGAGCTTATTTCCATAGGATATCATGAGTATTAAAATAATGTTTAGGTTCAAGAACCTATTGAAGAAATACCAGGAGGAAAAGTCTGCCCAGGCTATTACACACAGACACAGCATCTCTGCCTCAGGAAGTCCCCGAGCCACAAACCACTGGGTCTGGTGGAGTATTTAGGAGAAATATGACTCTATACTTGACCTGTTTTCGCACTGTCTGTAAGCTTTCACAATTCACCGCTCTTGGGGATGGATGCCTTCTGCTCCATGGGCCTGTGATCTGACTCATCCAGCTCTTTAAAGGCATTTTGCAGGAGTCACAATTGTTTTGCTTATCCTGCTTAGCCGATATCTCCTCATAAATCTCAGTTCATCCAGGAAAATGCCCAGAAGGTGAAAGAGAACGTTCAGAGAGCAAAAACGCCCCGAATTCTTCTCCGGTGAAACAGGGCCGCCCACCCCAGCCCCTGGTGTTTGCTATCACAGACACCCAAATTTAGGAAACGCATGGGCGTGGGCATATTTGGAGTCACTGACCACAGGCATGACATAGCGCTGGTTACTAAAACGGACCTGGAGTTGTTTGCCTTGCAGGATATGGCGAGGAGGCCTGGGCTGAGTATCACTGACTAAGGTCACAAGAGTTAAGCCTGAAATAGCAGAACTTGAGAAGATTCGGGATGTAAACAGGTGACTGGAGGGAGCTTTGTGGGAGGGGTAATCATTGACCAGAAGTGTTGGCAGCCGGGACCTGATCTGAGAAAGGCTTTACTGCCTGGAACTGTGCTGGCAACTCAAAAGATTAGCTCTGCATTCACTGCAAGTTAATTATAGGCCAAGTCATTTGTAACTCCATCCTGTCCTCTCAGATTGAAAGAAAAATCATAAATGCTGCAAGAGAGAGGCTCATCTTAGGGCTCATGAGCCAGAGCAAGAGGCAGAGACCCCTTCTCTCGGGCTCTGCGTTTCAAGTTTATTGTAAATGCTGCTGCATTTCCCTATTAACCTTTTTTCTCAGAGTAAGAAAATTTACACATTCACACTGCCTATCTCCTCCCCTTTTGAATCTGCAGGCTGAGTTCCTCTAGATTTTATAAAACCTGGTTTCTGGATAGAGGGAAAAGATCTGGAATCGTGTCCCTCCTTACAAAAGGAAAGGAGAACGTGCTCAGCGATTCCCTGCACTGTTTGAAGTGCTGAGGGGATCAGCACAGCTGTACTGGCCAGCCAGTGCATGCTGCCTGTGGGACACAGGAGGCAGAGGGGAGCTGTCAGCATCAGCAGGTCCTCAGGATAACAAGAGGAGACAGAGGTTATTGTGGAAAGGAAGGGAAATGGGACACGGGAGCCTCGGAAACTGCACTTTGTTCCGCTGCTCAAAGAGCAACTTAAACATGAAGGATCTCCAGTTTCTGTCTGAGGCCCCCTTTAAACAAAAGGGTTCTTGGACCCTCAAATCTGTCTTGAAACAAATCTCTTAGGTTGGATGTGATTATTTGCTTCCCAGAAAAATGCAGGCAGCCTGAGCTCTGGGGTAAAAATTTAAGGAACTGGAAAGCAGCGGGGTGCACCCTCTGCATATCAATTTTTCAGTTGGCATCGGACTCAGTGTTCCAGTTCCAAGAGCTGCCACTGAAAACAAACTCCTCCTTTTGAAGAGATGGGAACTCACATATTCCCAGGGAAAAAAAAAGAAATGGTCTGGGGGCATAAATACAATATAGGTAAAGTTGGCTTTTACATGTAAATCACTAATGCTTTCTGCAGTGCTCACTCATTTTTAACATCTCCATCCTCACCCGCTGCTTCAGTCAAGACAGGTCTGTGTTCCAGCTTTGCTGCGGCTTTTACTTTAGGAATCTAAAAAAATTAATAAAAAAGAAAAAAAAAAGAAAGAAAGAAAGAAAGAAGAAACATCATATCCTGCCCAATAAAACTATGTCAGGAAAACCCCAGTACAAATTTAATTGGTAATGAAAAATGAGTCCCTTTGCTAAGGGATCTTACTCTGTTTGAGGTGGTCATTCCTCCAAACTAACTAGGAACACTTCTTGGCAGTATAAGCCTGATCTCTCTGTAAGTGGTTTTTAACAGGCTTTGAAGGTAAATCAAATGTTTAAGGAATCCTCTCTGCTGAGCAATGGCTCCTGAAATTGGGCAAAGATGGTGACAAGTCTCCAGCTCTTCCAGCACTTCCAAGCCTCTCTGCAACCAACTTTCCAATGACCTTTTCTAGATAACCAAGTTTAAACCAAGACACCTTGTCTGCCAAGCAGTGCTGTGGCTCAGGCAGCCTCTCCTGGAACTCCTGTGCAGTTTGGGGACGATTGTACTGAAATCAGCAATTCCCCAGGGCATGTGTGTCCCAACCAAGCTCTGCTGAATCTGCCTCTGCCCCATCTGCTCTCCCTTCCGCTGCCATGGGTGGCCAAAGAGGACACGCAGGCTCTGGCATCAGAAGCAGGTTTTATTCCCATTTTAGAATACATAAATCCCCAGAAGGGACTGTAAACCATGATCTCTTTCCAGGCAGAAATCCCTTTTCCCCTACTGTAGATTGCTGCCTGTCAGAGGTTGGTTTCCATTTCTAGTCCAGGGCCTGGTTGAGATTGACACCACATCTGGTTGCAATGAGCTGCAACGTTCTTGCTTTTCTCCAGGCAGCCCTACCGAAGGCAGATCATGTGTGTCCAACGTGCACATCCACGTTGCTTCAGCTGGGATATGAATCCCTTTTGGCCTCGTGTTAAAATACATCATCACGTGGTGAGAAACAGAACTTTCGACTGGAAAGACAGGAGCACAGAGCCAATATAAATATCCACTGAAAAAATAGGAATTACTTTGAAAATAGCTAAACTCCCAATTTATTTCTTCCTGCTTCCTGAAAAATTATCACATTTGCTTAGCTCATGGCTTTTTCCTACTTACCTGTTTTCTCTCTGCTGATGTGCTTCTGAAGTGGCAGCAGGAGCTGTGTCTTTTGTGGGCTCCAGTAGTTATTTGAATTAGAACTTGCAGTTGTATTTTTCAGAGGGATTGTGGGTTAGTTCTACTCTTAAGAAATTTGTAGTGATGCAGGGTAACCAAAGATACTTTGGAGTAACTCAAAATTCCTGCATTCCTCCTTGCGTAAATAAAATGACCGAAGTTGGGGTTTGGGGTTTTCTTTTTTGGTCTGAGCTGCTGGAGAATTCCTCAGCATGCCTACAGAAAAAAAAAAAAAAAAAAAAGGAAAAATTAAAAAATTGAAAACTGCCTTAATGCAGCCAATAGATTTGTTTTCACTTTTCTCTCCACCTTCCTGGACAGTGCAGCAACCAGTATGGGAGAGACAAGGACTTTGTAAGGGCAGGAAGCCACAGGTAATAACAAGGGAAGCTCCTGTTCCCCTGCACCACACGGGGCCTGGAAAGGTGGTGGGACCTCCATCCTCGGAGATTTTTCAAAACTCAACTGGGCAAGGCCCTGACCAACTTGCTCTGGCTTTGCAGCCAGCCCTGATTGGAGCAGGAGGTTGGGCTGGAGACCTCCAGAGTTCCTGCTCCACCAAAACCCTTCTGCTCTTTCTGCCCACGGTGGAACTTGAAGAGCAGTTGCCTGCTCCCTGAGGGAATACTCTAAGCCTTTCTTTGTGAACCTGTCCCCGAAAGGAGGACTTCCTACCTCCATCCCCCACGCTCCCTGCCTGCAGGCCCATCTCTTGAGATGGCTAAAAAGACCCCAAAATACCCTGGAGGAGATATCTCAGATGTACTTGGCAGAAATGGCTACAAAGGATGAAAAGAGGGGAGAGGAGCAGGGTGGCTTAGCAAGGATGTGGGAGTGAGGAGCAGAGAGGGGCACTGGGAGATGCTGACTAACTGGGGGGAGTCAGATTTCAGAGAGTGCCTTTTTTCAGAAACTGTGGCTGGCCAGATGTCCCATCCCTCCTGGGAGGCCTCTCAGTACAACAAGGTTTCTCGCCTGTTTTTGCACTAGGAAGCCATTGACAGGCACTATATCACTTATTGACTTGCATCTGCACACCCATTAATTTTGTTCTGTCACTACCTTTTCGTTTCCACAGCACATCCCATATTTGGCCTGCTGATGTGTAGCGTTTCTACAGCATCACTTCTCCAGATGTCAGCTTCAAACTGGAGGTTGAAACATCTGGGGAGGAGAAAAGAAAGGCAGGGGGTTGGCCAGCTGGGGTGGTGTGTGTGATGACAGGCTTGTAAGAGAAGCACAATAGCTTGATGTATTTGCTGCAGTGGCTACAGCCAAACAGGCCAAGGTGTTATTTACACATGCTCTTTACACACCTCACACTGGCATCAGCACCAAATCCATTACCAGCCAGTTCCTACTGGAACTGAGTTTAGGGTGTTTGACTGGGAGGTTTAGAAATTAACTGTTGTATTACACATTTTTGGAGTCAGTGCTGCCTGTCTGGAGCAATTTCTGTGGGTTAGCTGAGCCCTCACAAATGCTTTCCACAGGCAGTTTGCGGGGCAGTTAGAGGGACTGCCATACAGTTTTCCCAGGCTGACTGGTTGGAGTTTTTTAAAAAAAACCCTATTCTAATCAAAGATAAACCGAGTTATCATGAGAAAGGAAATGCTTCTGTGAGTAACTCCTCTGTCCTGCCCTGTCACCCTGCAGTGTGCTTGTTTGCCTGCCCTTTCCCAAGAGAAGTCCATGCAAGTGGCTGGTCCCACTATTTTGGGACAGTGTATATAGGCAGGATTCAGTGTGATCAGGAGCAAGAGAAGCTGAGCTTCCATGCCATGGTCTTCTTCAAGAAGAACCATCTCCCAGGGCACAGTGAGGTGCTCCCAGTCCACCTTCATCCTATGACTGCGGCATCTGGCTCTCTGCTGCCAAAATCCACAGTGGATTTCAAGCCTGACTGGCTTCTAAAAATGGGAAGAACTTAAATTATTTTTGGGACTGCTGGAAGGAAGGTCAAGCGAGTTTCAGAGCGATGGGAAAGGGGAGGACACCAGCAGAGACGGGGTGGGACCAGCGATGTGGGATTGCAGCCACAGACCTGGCATATGGAGATGTTCCCCAATGAGGAAGGAATGAGCCACTGGCACTGGCATAGTGGGCTACAGTGGCCAGAAACCTGGGGGATTAAAGAAACTGTTTGATGAGCAGCATTTTACCCTGCTGGTGTCACTGGATGGGAGTTCCCAAAGCTCAGGACAGGTACCAGAGTGGCACTGCATTTCCAGACCACAGGAAACTTAGCAAAACAAACAAAAAAACCCGCCTCCAAAGCTCCAAACTTTGTCTTTAACCATCTCTGTGCTGTCAAAATTGCTTGGTCCTCTTGTGTTCAGGAAAATCCCTTCCGTTGGAGGCCCCCTGTGAGCGAGAGGGCCTTGGGGATGGTGTGCAGGATTTAAACCGAGCAGGAGTTCTACAGCTGTCCAAGGGGCTCTGAACTCTGGGTACATTTGGAGCTCAGTTTAACCCCAGTCCTTCCAAACCCGTGCCCACACACCTGGAGATGTGCCAGGCTGCAGAGCAAGTGTGATATTTTGGGAACAAGAAGGAATTTTTTTTTTTTTCCCCCCAGAGCTTTTGCCAAACCTCAGTTTCTGAGCATGAGGATGTAGCTTAGGCAGCAAGGTGCTGGTAACAGGGGTTTGCTGCACGGCCTGGGAAAAGCAAACCTGGCTGAAGGCCAGTGGGGTTGGATGTTTGCAGGCCCGTGGCTCTCCTGGGCTTGCTGAGCTGCCCAGCACTGTGGGACTGTGGTCAGGCAGGACTTGGTGCTGCTCCTTCCCGGTCCCAGCGTGAGTTGTGAGGGAGCCCGGGATTCCCAAGCTACTCTGGGCACTAAGCCACTGGCCTCCTTCCCGTTAGCCATAATCACTGGTTTGCTGGAAAATTTATGAGACCTGCTGTAGTGATATCCACGAACACAGAAGCTGTTGTAAATGCAATTTGTTTCTAGGATTTGACAGCGTTTATCTGAGCGACTTCAGCCACCCATCATTCGCAGTGGGTCTGCTGATGGACTCATGGGCTCCTGTCAAGGGTTGCAGATTGATCCCTGACTCTCCTGGAGTGTAGCTTGTGCCAAGAAGCATGGCAGTTATCCCCCTGGTTCGGAGTTATTGCTGGAAATGTTGTTGTTAGCCATTAAAGTCACTAACCCTATTTTCAGGGTTATTACAGTATTTAACTTGGCTGCTCCGGCGTGGCTTTAAAGTTGTATTTCCAACACATGATATGGGGTAAAAATAGGCAGAGTCTAATTAGAATAATCCCTGGGGAAACTCAGACTCCTCAATTGCACAATGAGTTGCTCTCCTTGCAATGTGGCAGGCACGTTTCAGCTCAGTGACAGTGGGTCAGCCTAGACCCACCCTAGGGGAGAGGCCAGGAGGTAGTTCCTGGGAAAAGCCCTGGGAGCATTCCACATCCCTGGAGACAGCAGCTTCTCCAGGCTGGATGCTTAGGTAGGGCTTAGGTGAACACCCCCACCAGCCTGTGCATTTGTATTTAGCTTTTCCTTCTCTAAGTTCCTGTGTGGGTGTGTGAGAAAAATCCTCTGCCAGTGCTGGAATTTCTGGGAATGGGGCAGACTCTGGTTGCAGTGTTATGGTTTGGGGTTTAGGATGGCAGTGGTGCCAGAAATAGGATTTTGCAGGCAGCAGTGTGGCGGGCGGGCAGATTCCACTGGGCTATCATTATCTCAGGAAACATTCCCGGGCTCTGCAGTGGGGCACGGGGGGTGAGGGCCAGCACTGACCTTTAGGCTGCCCACCATCCCAGCTCCATCCCAGCTCCATCCCAGCTCCATCCCAGCTCCATCCCGCAGAGGGAGATGAGTCAGGCCCCGGCTCCACCGCTCTGGCAGCTGGAGAACGGTGCAGACCCTCCCACAATTCCAAACAGGGCTGTGCTCTGGGGAGTTCTGGTGCAGGTGATGAAGTCCAAGGGGGCTGGATGAGCTGCTGGCACTGCTGGGCAGGCCTCTGCTCCACAGGTGGCTCCTGAAGTCCTGCTGTACCCCACCTCCATGTCCTGAGTGGCTCTGGGAGCATCCTGTTGGGATGGGCAGGCAGGGGAGCAGTTTAGCTCTGCCTCTCAAAGCCTGCCAGGTTGGGCTTTGCCCAGACACACTGAGCGAGTGCTCTCCAGGGCTTGGACTTGTGTCATTTTTTTTGTTCAAGACTGAAAGCAGATATACAAACAAAAACGTGAGGCAGATGCTACCAAGTTACCAGGGAGTTGTTTGGAAATCTCCAGGTGCTCCCCAGGGTACTGGGAAGTGTCCTCAGCTGGCCAGGACCCCCTGTCTTCCAGAGCAGCACCCTGGTGCTCAGAGCTGTGCAGGGGACTGTGCTCTGTGTGGGACATGCATTGCCTCCCTCCCCCAAAACGCCTGGAAATATTTCTGTTCTCCAAAATTAGTTTCCAAATGTGCTGGAATTTCCTTTCAGTAGGAATTCTTGAAAATCTGGTCTTCATTGTGAAACCGAGTGGCAACTTTTTCCAAACCCCCTTGTCTGGAATTCCTCACCCACAGCGAACAGGCAGATTTTCGAGCATTTTGTCACAGGGCAGCTCTCAGGCTCACCCTGAGGGTGAGCTGGGTGCTCTGAGGCTGATTGGATTTTCATTCTAACAGTGCTTAAAGTGCTACAGCAAAAAACAAAAACAAAAAACATGGTGCTGGTTTGGAAGATGCTTCTCATCTCCTCCAGTGAGACTGGACTGCTTGGGGTGTGTTCACCCCCTGGATACGTGGGGTGCATAAGTCCCTCGTGACATCCTCCGCTTGCAAAGCACTGCAGACCTACGGGCCAGGCACCCCAAACCCACGCTGATACAACGGGAGGGCTTTACAGCAAGGCAGGAGTGTCACTGATCCTAGTTAAGAATGACATATCTTATTTTCCGTGTCTTTTCTCTGTACCATCTGGACCTCTGGGGGAAATATCTGGAGCGGCCTGGCAAATTGCCAACCGCACATCTGAAAAGAGGCATTTTCAAAAGGCCACAAAAACAACTGTTTGTGAGGGCTGATTTCAGAGTCTGACTTCACTTGGAGCAGTGGCTCCTCAGCGGTTTGGTTACCAGGGTCATGCCTTTTTTTTAAAGAATTTATGACAAAACTCAGGCTCTAGACACAAAACACAACTGCCTTTCAATATTACGATGGACTCTGTAGCCCTAAACAACAAGGCAGATAATTTTATTTGAAGCCTTGGTTACAGAATGTCTTTGTTTGAAATTCTTCCAGAGCAGCATTATCTCATCCCACCGAACAACCAGCTTCAGTGGGCACCAAGGAAGCATCTATGCCTAGGCCTATTCTGGGACTCTGATCCCAATGGCTCTTTTGCTCAAAAGTAGGTCAGATTTTAGTCCTTTTCCAGAAGGAAAATAAGAGCAACTTCAGAGACAAGATTTCCAGGAAACCAGAAGAAATTGCTGCTTCTATTTCTAGGAGCCCTGCCAGAGACAAGCTCCTTTGTACTCACGCTAACTCCTCTCCTAACTTTACCATATGATTGATGACTCAAATTATGAGGTTTCATTTCCCATTTCTACCTGAGATTTCCTGTTTGGGCTCTTCCCAGATGCAACGAGAAAGGTTACCACAAAGATATTTCTGGACCTAGAACTGTAGCTGCTAAATTTGTAATTGCCCAGCCCCAGGGCGGAACACGCTTTTAGCTGAATCAGTCGCTGCGAGAATACAGCACATACCGTGAAAAACTGGCCTCACTTGCAACACCACTCACCTACTGTGCTGGCTCCTTTGGGGTGATGATGTGCAGCAAAATGATATTAGACTTTGTGATGGCTGAGTCTGAGTCAGCAGCGCAGGATGCCGTGGTCTCTCCATCATCCCTGGTCCCTGATGTGTCTGGAGTGCTGTGCTGGCACCCTCCTGCCCTTCAGACGCTTCTCCTGGAGAGATTTACTTCTTTGGTTTTGATCCTTCTGGGGATTGCTGAGAATTTACACTGCCAAGGGCGTTTTTCCTTGGAAATGTCCATTTGGAATGAGCAGCTCACACAGCCTGTGTGTGAGCCAGGGGGTTATATAAGATCTGTGCTTAAGGTGCTGCAGGCGAATCTCAGCTCAGCAGCATGGAGAGCTTGTGCTGGAGGTATGTCTGGTCAGGGAGCTCTGTCCCAGTGGCCTGGGATCCCTCCTGCATATCCCAGCCTTGCCACTGTTTGAATGCCAGTGGGGCTGATGCCATGAGCCCAAAGGATGGGTGCAGACCCGGCACTCAGAGCGTTACCCTGTGGATCCTTCAAGCAAGGTATCAAGTCACCTTTGCTAATCAATTCCAATTGCAGCTGGATCCAAACTCCAACTCAGGGAAGGCACAAAAACATTTGTTCTCTCCATGGCAACTACATGGAAAGGATGATAGTGGGGACAGGCCCATTTTCAGAAAGGAGGGATCCACACTTTCCAAACTAACAGGGCTGGACTGGCTCCCCTCTGCCGGGGCAGGAGGCCTGACTGATCCAGGAGGTGTGAGCACCAACATGCCTGGGCTCCCTTCCTGAGCACCCCTATCCTTGTCTCTGCTCTCTGAGCCGTCAAATCCTTCCACATTCTTGTCTTAATCCACCCTCAGCAGCACTTGCTGCTCCTGCCAGAGGTATTCCTGCCCCTCGTCTCGGGAGCACACCCTGGCAGAGCGGGATGCAGCCGTGTGGCCGGGTGTCTGTCCCGCTCCCAGGGCTGGCACAGGGAGCCCCACACAGGCTGCTGCAGCAAGGCAGTGTTTGTGTCCTGCAGCCAGGCTCAGCTGTGAACACTGCTGGCATGCACAAACGATGCTCAAACAGCCTCCATCGGGACAACAAACGCTCAGGGAGCAGGAAGGGTCCCCTTGCTGCCAGGAAGCCACATCTGAGCTCATTTACCTGCTGCAAACGAGCCTCTGTGCAGGCAGGAGGCAGCTTTGGTGGTCACCTTATCAGCACACTGCTGATTAAATAGCTCCAGTCTGAGCCTACCACAGGATCACAAAGCAGTTAGTTTGGAAGAGACCTCTGAGATCATCGAGCCCAACCTATGACCGAACACCACCACATCAACCAGACCACGGCACTCAGTGCCACGTCCAGTCTTTCCTTAAACACCTCCAGGGATGTGACTCCCCCACCTCCCTAGGCAGCCTATTCCACTATCTAAGCACCCTTTCTGGAAAGAAATCCCTCCTAATGTCCAACCTAAGTAAGTTGAAGTGATGGTGGCACTGTGGAAGAAATATGCCAATATCCAGTAGCACAGGGATCCTTTCCCATAGGTTGTGGCGTGCTCTTGGGATGAGCACTGCCTCTTGTACGAGGCAAGTTGTTTTACTGGGGGTGTCATGGACGTGAAGATGTTCTTGGTTCCTCCCCCTGAGCTGGGCAACAAATTTGGCTGCAGGGACTGCAGACACTGCATGGGCATTTTCCTGCAGAGGAGGCTGAGTAGTTAAACCAAACTGCTGGCAGTCACACTGAAGCCACAGATAGTGAAAAAACCCACATAACCAAAAGCCAGCCTTGAGAAAACATCCTGATCACCTCTCGCTGCAACCGGGAGCCACCCCTGAGCCGCTCACAGCACTGTTTTAACGTGAGTTTGCACAGACCCCGGGGGTTTCTTCTCCTTGGCAAACCCATGATGTCCCCAGCAGGGGCATCCTGCCACCCCAAACCACTCCTGGGAGCTCAGCTCCCAGATGAAAAGCACCTGGACAGTCAGGAATGATGGAGCTGAGAGGATACCAGGAAGGATCTGTGGCTGCCAGTATGGAGGTGGCATTGTGGTGAGCACGGTTTGTCCATTTTTCCTGATTTCCCTGCTGTAAATGAACGAAAGAGCTGAAGGGCAACTTTGTCCCTGTTCTCCCAATGCCGTCCTGTAGGTTTTTAGACAAGACATTGAGCCTCTTGATCCCGGGGAGGATAATCACTTCCATGGCTGTTGGCAAGCGCAGGAGCTGGCTGCCCTCAGCGCTCAGTAGCTCGAGGCTGAGCATTTGCTCCATTGCCTCGGTGAGAGGAGGAATTATTTACTGGGCAAAAGATCCTCATTACAGCTGGAACGTGTCCCAGGGACCAGTGACCTCAAGAAAAAGCCAGTTTGGTGATGAAACCAAGAGCAGAGGTGAAAAGGCCGGTCTGGTGGCGGGGTCTTTGCCCAGGCCGAGCCCGGTCAGCGATGGCTGATCCTCCACCAGGCTCGGGGAGCGCCGGAGCAGCGGGATCTCAGCATCTCCCTGTGGCACCACGAGTGGTGTCGGGTGCCCCTGCTCCAGCCCCCCTGCTCTGCAAACAGGAAGCTGGCGAGCAGCTGCTGAATAAGTCATTTTGGGGAGACTGTACCAAACTGGCTTTCAGCTCCTGAATGTGTAGGAAGGAAAGAGCCGTGAATACGCCTTTGTGACCGAGTTTGGCACCAGCCGCGCTCCGCAAGAGGGACAAGAATGTGGCCATTTAGAGGGGATTCAGCTGCCCTTTAAGAAATGAAATGATCCCTTCCCTTTCCTGCAAGGCTTTATGCAGGGGAGAATAGGAATGAGACAGTGAGCAGCTTCTTTCTCTTGCTGGCACTGAGGGCTGCGATCCAAAGCGTGGATGGCAGAGCTCAGGAGAGACCCCACTCCAGGGAAGCTGCACAGCCCAGGGGTGACCTGCTGGTCCCTCTGGCTGCGGCCTGTCTGCTGCAGGAGGGATTGGACTGGGGCAGCAAAGCCCCAGACCTGCCCTTTCCTGGGTGATTGTGTGCACCCTGAGGTGATTCCGCTGGGACTCCAGCAAAATATCTGCCCACCTCCTCCACTGGGCTCGGAGGGGTTTTGGAATCAAGCAGTTTGGAAGGTTTTGCCCTTTTCTGAAACAATTCCCCACCCAGTTTTTCAGAAGTTTCTGTATGTTACATTAAAAATGGACTGTGTCCAAACATTTGCGTTTTTTTTTTTTTTTTTGGAAAGGCTTAGATATTTTGTACAGATCTTTCCTTTGTAGACAACTTGAAATCCAGGGGCTCTTTAGTAATCTGGAATGAAGACAGGCTCTGTATTATCAAACCCTTTGGGATGCTGGCTGCCTGCTTTCTGTGCAGTTGGAGCTTTGTCCGTATTCACTGGCACAATTATCACGTCCAGTGACAGAGGGAGCAGGTCTCTGGGGCAGCCAGTCTGCCTTAGCCGAGGCTCCAAGAGAAAAACTTGGTCACACATACACCCAAAAGTTCTCCAGAGAGTGACGTAGGAGTTTTCTGAATGACTGGCTTTGGGACCTCACAAGTCCTGAAGCAGGAGGAAGCTCCAGATGATTTCAAAATGCTTCACGTGCCAGGAAAGAGGAAAAACAAGCAAGGCAGATATTAGTAGGTTGGCTGGTGCTGAACCATATCGCTCCACTGGGATCATTTGCTCCATGTGTGGACTTTTTGTAAGAAATGCTTGTACTAAAATGTAATACATGCAGGGGGCTTGGGTGGGAGTCAAGATTAACAGTTGCTTTCTCCTGGGGTTTCATTCCTTCCTTGCCTTCCCCTGGTTCGGCATCTTATGACAATCATAAACAGAATGTTGGTTAAGAACTTTGTTGGCAGCTTCCTCTTTCAAGCATGTCCTGCAGAAGGGCTGGGAATGCAGAGACAGCTCTACCAGCGCTTCCTCATGTAAGGGCAGCCACAGCTTCTTCAATTCCTGCACCAAAAAGTTCTGCTGCAAAACAGGGAGTCTTTACAGCCCAGCGTGTTTGACAGATGTTTGTAGGCTCCCTGCTGATGGGGTTAAAGTACAGATACTCCCTCTGTTCCTGTTTGCACAGCAAGCACCAGCGTTCCAGTGAACACCACTGCACCCTGCGTGGGATCCTCAGGAGAGGGGACAGGCACAGAAACTGGAGAGCCCAGTGAAGGGCCACTGGGAGAGCTGGGAGAGCTGGGAGAGCAGCTTTGCTCACCCTGGAGGATGAGGTGGAGGGGGTTGAAACCCAACCTGTACTGCCCATGGGGGTGACAGGGACCCTGCAGGGGCAGGAGGCCCCACAGGAGTGCCAGGGAAACGGGCTGCTGGCAAAGATGGGATGCACCCCTGGGACAGCACCCACACAGGCAGTGGGACTCCATCCTTGCAGGCCTTCAACATCCAGCAGCAAGGCCACGCTCTAGACAGGTCAGAGACAGAGCTCATAAAACCTTTGGAAGCTGGTAATCCCCTCCTCTTCCTTGGCTCCTGTTTCAACCTGAAAAATCAGGAATAGCAGAGAAGCACCAAACCTGCAAAGCAGTGAGAGACCGGGGAGAGGAGCCACCTTTTCCCACTTACTGGGCAGCACAGGGGGAACTGACAAAGTTTAGATCAGAACCCATGAAATTATTTGTTTGGAATAGTTTTTACACTAGATGTTATTGCTCCTTAAGTCTTAACTACAGTTCGACATGGTTAAATTAGTGTTTGCTGGCCAGTGGATCTATGTTTCTGAAACAGAGCTGATTTTACTTTGAAATTTCAGCCTCTTACTTTGTCTGTTACTTGCCTGTGCCAAAACTATCCTTAAAGATTTTGAAGATTTGTGTAAAGATTTGCTGGAATTACACAAAGCCCTGTTATTTTAGCTGAGTAAGTTCTCTGCAAGCTTGTTGTCAGTAACTGAATTATTTTTTCTCCAATTATCGAGTACATATTTTTACATCAAGATAGCATATCTCTGTCTTCAAAAATGTAGCTTATTGCTGACAGACCCACCGAAATTCTTCAGCTCTTTTATGGACTCCTTCAGTTCATTTCTGAGTGACTGAATGGGAAGGCTTTTTTTTTTTGTTTTTAATTCAATTCCCTTTGAGTTAATACAGGAACTCAGGAGATGCTGAACTTCACTGTGGCTAACGCTGTGTTTGAGGCCCTTTCCATGATGCTCTTCTGTCTGAGCTGAACTAGATCACTCCTTACTGCCAGTTTTGAGTGTTCTCCTTCAAGGCTTGTCCCGTGCAGCAGGTTGGAAGCCACCTGGAGGATGCACTGACTGGCTGCGGGCTGCAAAACCTTGCTGGTCCACCTGACATCATTCCTCACCCTGCTCTGGGGATGGGCCTCTTTGGCATCTGCAAGCTGATGGGCACGTTCCTACCTCTTGTGCTCCTCTTCTTCATCAGCAGGAGCGGCTCTTGGTACTGGGATCAAGTGTGACACCGGTGGCTGATACCCAGCCCTGGTGGGGGAACAAGCAGGGACCCCAAACACCACCCTGACATTAAGCCACTGGTCACAGAGCTCACACTCCTTGGGGCTCATTTTTCCCTTCTGTATCCAATCCCCGTTAGCAGAAGTTGGATATTTAGATGAAAGTCACTGTTCCAAGCCCAGGCACCCCAGAATTACAGATCAACAACTACAAGGTAATTTGGGCAACTAGGATTTGGGCTCTTCCAGGCCTGCATTCCAAAGGCAAGGGTTTGATCACACCCTTGGCCACTGCACTCTGTATCTGACTGCTTTGTAAGAGTCCTCGTGTGCCTCTTGGAAATAAATCTGCCCAGTTTTGAAATTCTGAAGCAATATTATTTCATCTCTTGCCAAGAGTGGATTGGAAAATGATAAGAGTCTTTCAGGCTACATAACAGATATTTTGGGAGTTTCGTCTTACTTTTTTCCCCTGACATTTTTATTCCTTCCATATGAAACACACACATATATCTATATATCTGTTTCATATATATATATATATATATATATATATATATATATATATATATATACACATACATATGTTAAAAGCTCCTTTTTGTGCTGAAGTAGACTGGGGAGAAAGAAGCTATTTTGTTAAGTGACATTTCCTAAATATTTTGGAAATCATAGCCTTCTTTACACATGCTTTTTTTTCTTTTTCTTTTTTTTTTTTTTTTCCCATGACCAATTCCCCCTCTCGGTTGACCAAAATGAGAATTGCCATTTTGATCAGAGTGGATTTTCTGGGTGAAAAAAGTTGAAAATAAACATTTCCATAAGGGTTCCCCATGAAATCCTAGTTGTATATCATTTCCACTCCTCCACCTCCTCCTGGCACTGCAAACACACACATTCCCAGTGGCTAGAGCTGGGAATGATCAACTGCAATTAATCTGGGTAGAAAATGAAGGGGTTGAGTTTTGATGTGATTTCCTCGTGCTCTGCTGGGCAGCAGCTCCTGTGGCTGGGAGCGGTCTGGGGCATCACCACCATCCCAGATCCTCAGCATTTTGGCTTCTCTCCCTCCTCCTCTCCTGGCTTTGGTCCTCAGCCCCACAGGCACTTGCTGAACACACCTGTGAAGTGAATTATCTGTCCTGGTTTGGGCTGAATAAGCTGCAGAAAAGGATGGTAGGGCTTGGTTTTATTTTTGGACCTCTTCTGTGGGCTTAACCCTCCCCAGTTCCTGTGGACCTGCTGCCAGCTCAGCCCATGGCACATTCCAGCACCTCACCAGGTGCATGGACCTGCCAGGCCAAAAAGTCACCTCTGTGTCCCTCCTTGGCCACTGAGTGACCCCACCAATAATGTCTGCACTGTCTGCTGGAGCCTGAGGGTGACAGAGGCTTCAAAAGGCTTTCCACCCAGTGTTAGGTTTTTTTGAACTTCATAGAAATTGAGTGGATTGTAGGAAATTCAAGTTGCAACACAGCTGCTTGTTAGTAGAAAGGATGTTGGGTGTTTTTTTTTTTTTTTTTTTTAAAGCAAAAGGTATTTCATTTGCACTCCGAAAAATGTCAATATTTTTTTCTGGAGGTCAGCAGCACCATTCCCAGCTTGGCATCCAATCTGGAGGCATCTGTACTCCAAGCATTTTGCACCAACACTCCCACAGTGTGTGAGAAAGGGCACTGCTGGGGCTGGGTGCTCAGAGCAGCCCACACTGCTCTCCCTGGGGCAGAGAGCAGCGTTGCCAGTGGCACACCAGGAGCTGCAGGGTGCTGAGGAAGAGGAGGAGATATTTCTGAGCAGCCCTGGTGAACAGATCCCACAGTACCAACCCCACTTCTTCTGTCCACAGGATCCTCCCCCACACAGGGCTGGGGATGAAAACCTGACCAGCTGCTGGCACCCAGGAACCTGGTTTGTTCCCTAACAAGGGGATGCAGGTCCACTGATCCACCCTGGAAAGGCATTCCCCAAAGGGAATCCCCGTCCTCTCGCTCCTGGCAGTTCCCTCTCTGGCTCCTGGCCAGGCCACCTGCATTTGAAACTCCATGGGACTTCGCTCGGGTTTCTGTGTTATTAATCCTCCCCAGAAGAAATCCCAGGCCTTTCTGGACCTCTTCCCTGTTTGCTAGGACAGCTGCCAGGGCTGTGCCGCTGCTTCATGTCAGCACAGGAGGCACTGCAAAGCCCGTGTATTTCCAGAGGGCAAGGAGAGCTCGGCTCTGCCCGCAGAGGCTGCGGTCTGATGCTCTCTGCTGTGCTTGCCGGATACTGGGATGCTTTCTTGGCATAGACACTGAACAAAGCAGGTCAAAATCAAATCATCTGTCTAGGTAATCAGCAATCCAGATAAACACAGGCCTCTGTGCTCCTGGTGTGCCCCAACTGTGTGTGCTCACAGAACGGTTAGGCGAGGATAGGCTGTAAGGAGGTGAAGGGGAAGGGGCTGTGCTGGCTCAGAGCACTGCAGGGCTCCTGGGGGCCACATGTGGCCAGCAGTGGCCATAAGCACAGGCCAACACCACCATTTCCCTGCTTGGATTATAATCCATATACAGTGCAGCCCCACTGAACATCTGATGACATGGGATCAGTGCTCCAAGGAGCGCTGCATGCGCATGCAGGAGGGGATGCTGACAGAGACGACGTGTTGAACGATCCCGTGCAGTGCCCGTGGGCTGTTCTGCACCACTCCTGGCCAGTGCAGAGCCAGCACTGCCTGCCTGTAATGGGCAGGTGTGTGGCTCACCAGGCTTTGAAGCAGTTTTAGCAAGCTGCAGCAGTAAAAGTGCTGCACTTTGCATGCTGATGGATATCTATTTCATTGGGTCTTAAGCATGTCTTGTGGCAAGATCACAGTTTCTCATGGGTTTCGAGCAGAAGGGAGGAAATTCCAGTTTCCAGCGGAGAAGAACGAAGCAAATTCATGTAATCACATGTTCACGTTAAACATAACAAGCACCAGGAAAGAGCTCTCCTTCAGCTGGTCCTCAGAGGCCACATTTCAAACAGAAGTACTCCCTGCAAGCATTCATGAGGGAGAAAGCAAACAGGGCTCTTGGGCTGGATGACCTGCTCCAGACCAGGACTGGTGGGTCCTCAGCAAAAAAACTGCTGCCATGCACCATCTCATGCTCGAGCAGTCAGCAGCTGGCCTTAAGTCACCTTATTCCATCTATTTTAGGCTGGGAGGACTCAGTGCACTGAAGGAGAAACACCCTGGTTGGCAGTGGCAGCAAGGTAGGTGTATTCCTTACTGTGAGAGTAAATTTTATCCACCTCAGTGCAGATACCTGCAGTTTGGGGAAAATCCCACCCCACAGACCCTGGGGGCTGGGCAGGGAAGCCCTTGGGGAATGGGAGTTTGTGGGATGGGGTGAGCAGAGCTGTCTGCAAAAGTGCTGCAGACAGGAGCGAGAAGTCACGTTTCAGTGACAGAGCTTTGCTTTCCTTGCAAAATGCACATACTGTTGGCAGGAGGCAAAGAACAAGCAGGGGTGGGTCAGATTCCCACTCCAGCTCCAGAGCGCTCCTCCTGGGAGATGCTGAAGGGCCCTGTGAGTTCATCTCTGCTCTGTTGCATTTACTGGACGCTTCTTTCTCCTGTTTATGCGGTAGAAACATCTGAAAATAATTTGTGCCTTGTTAAGCTCTGCGGACGGTCAGGGTTCTGCGTGCAATTTGGTCTCCACCTCAGCCAGGACTAGCTGGGGCTGCTCTGTGTTTGCTCATTAGCTGACGAGACACGCTCGCTCGTGGTGAGCAGGGCTCTCTGGGGGGCTGCCTCAGACGTGTGGCTGCTGTTTGCCGTGCGTGGGCACACGCAGGGGTGGGTGCGGTGCCGATGAGCTCACCCTGCGCAGGGAGCGCCGGCCCCTGCAACAGCGGCTCTCCCGCTCCTCTGGATCGCGCAGGTCGGCGGGGAAGACGCAGTAGGATGGTAATGAACATTATCCCCCCAGTTATTACTAATATTGAAAGCATCTGGAGCTGTGGGTTGGGGACCTGCTCAAGAAGGATGCTGCAAGGCCTCGCTGGAGCTCCAGCAAAGCTCTGCGTGACCGCAAAGCTCTGCTGGCCCGTGCTCTGGGGAGGATGGATGGGGAAATCTTCGGCAGCAATCCCAGGACAAAGGCGAGGATGGCTGAGCAATCGAGGTGGGAGGATGCCCTCCAGAAAGGGGAAAATGATTAGGCTGGGAGGAAAGGATCAGCTTAGGGAAGGGATGATGCGCTAACCACATGGCTGGAGGAGGAGGTGTGAAGACTTGATGGGAAACACAGGACTAAATGTGGGGGAACGGGGCAAAGACAAGATAAAGTGAAAAGAGCAAGGAAGACCGAGGGGACTGGTGGCATCGCAACCCAGCGTGTGCGAGGCTCAGTGGGGAAGGTTCCCACGAGGGGCAGCGGGGGCCAGGGCCCGGCAGCTCAGCGGTGCCCAGCCAAGGGGATTCCCGGCGCAGGAATCGCCCGGGCACAGCGCTCCGGGGAAGCGGCGCTCGCACGCAGCCGCGGGACCAGCCAGCGGGCCCGGGAGCTGAACCCCGCCACCCCAGCCCAGCCGAGGGGCCAAAGGGCGCTGCCCCCCGCGGGCCGCGGGGGAAGGCGGGGGCTCGGGGCCGCGGGCGGGCCGGTGGCTTCCGCCCGGCGCGGCGCATTCCTACCCCGTGAGTCAGGGCGGCGCGGCGGGATGCGGCGTCCCGCGGCCCCGGGCGCTGGCAGCTCCCCGCCGGGACTCTCCCCGCCGAGCCGCGCTCGGGTCCCGGCTCCCATTTGCATGCCGAGGCTGTGAATGGCGTGCCCGCCCGGCCGGCCCCTGGCACGGGGGAGGAGTCTGCTCCGCGGGCCGAGCTCGGCGGCGCCGGTGCCTTAAGCCGCGCTGGGGGGGCGGCTCGAACCCGAGCGGCCGCTGCGCTTCGCCCGCCTGCACGGTGAGTGCGGGGCCGGGGGGATGAGCCGGGGGGGGGATGAGCCGGGAGGGGCGTCCGACCGGGGCCGGTGCCTGCCCGGCGGAGGTACCGGGACCGCGCCGCCCCAGCCGGGCAGGGAGCGGCCCTGGTCGGCCCGCGGGGGTGAGACCGCGGCCGGAGGCAGGTGCCGCCCCCGAGCCCTGTGTTTGGATGTTTGGGAGCTCGGCGATCCCGGTGCTTTCGGCTGTAGGTGAAGGTGCGCGTTCATGGCTTGTTTCAGCTGATCGGGTCCACCCCGTCTCCACGCGTTCCCACCCATCCCTCCCCTGATGCTGGCACCCGCGGTATGGCAGCCGCTCTGGGAGATGGTCTGCTGGAAAACGTACGGCTTTTTACGTGTAAAGGTTAGTTTTCCTGCTGGATCGAGTCCCTGGACGGAGTTCTCACACTCTGCACTGCTGGCACGGAGCAGGGGATCGCAGCACCCTGACGCGAGCAAGAGCAAAGCTTTGCAGGATTGCACCCTCAGTGCCAAGTCCTTTTGGGTTCCCCAGCGAGCGACCAGCCCTTCCCCGCATCGTGCCGCACACACATAGTTGTCCCCGCAGTGCCGAAGTGCCTCTGGGACGTATTTTGCCTTGTGCTTTTCTCCAGTGTAACTCGGGAGAGGTGAGTGGCAGCACAGAGGAATTTTGTCCGGTGCCTGTCCTTGTGCACGACTCGCTTCTGTGGCTGCTGCTTCTCTTGCAGGTTGGATTCGTGGCGGGGTGCACGGTGCTGGTCAGGGATGTCTCCAGGCCGGGTCTCAGGGCGAGCAGGAAGTTGTTTCCTTTCTTCCTGTTTTTGTCCCTATGCCTGCTAATTTCCTCTGGGAAGAAAACTGCATTCTGCAGTAAGGGGAAAAAACAGTCACACGTAACGGGAAGGGACAAGGCAGCGAAGCCCAAGGTGCTTCTGAATGAATCACGGGACAAGGAAGGAGCACGGGGCGTTAACTGCAGTAATGCTGATAGAGCAGCAAGGACACATTGCTGCCTTTGTGCTCTGACCAAGGGGGTAAAAAGGGCCCGCTTGGGACAAGCTGGGGAGCAGAGCCTTGGAAGGAGAATGGGATTTCCACTCCAGTGTATGGATAGATGTTGCTCTCCAGCTCTTCCATCTCAGTGGCACGGGCTTAGCAGGAGGAGGTGATGACTCGTGTTAGATCGGTTGATACAGTTGGAAGACAGAGATGAACTTTCAGATACTTCCTTCAAGTTTTGATTGTTAAAAGGACTTTCTGAAAGGGCTCGTCTGCCTTTTTTTCTTTAACCCTCTGTTGCTGTAATTACAGCTATCAGCCCTCCCTCCTGCCGCATCTGTCTTTATGTCCTTAGATCCTCGTGGCCTCCTCTGGGCAGCCCAGATCTGCACTGTCCATGTTTGGGCTCGTGGGGAGCCTGTGCCATTCCTGAGGTGGGACACTGCCAGCCTTCCAGGAGGTGCTGTGGGCTTGGAACAGGTCCCCAGCTCTGTTCTGGTCTCTGTGTCCCCCCCCAGGAAGGCAGCAGTGTGTCCGTGGTGTCCCTGCTTCTGTGTGTTCCCATGAAAGGAGGTTAATGCTGTGCAGCGTAAAAGCAACTCCCACAAAACTAGTTCTGCTCTGGGACTTCCCATGACAGGCCTTTTTTTTTTTTTTTTTTTAAGCAATACACTTGCAAGAGATCTGCCTACAAACTGGCTTTTCAGGTTCTGGGGAAAGCCATGGGCTGGCCCTGGTCTCGGGAATGTCTTTCTCTGTGCTGGATAGGCTTCAGCCAGGGGGATGAGCTTTGGATATGGGAGAGCTCTGCTCGGCCTGTGGAGCAGAGCAGGCACCTCTTCTCCAGCAAGCTCATCCTTCTCATGGCTTGGTGCTGATGCGTCACCTCAGCCAGGAGTTATGTTCCTCGTCACTGGACTTGGCAGACGGCTCGTTTCACTTTCGTGGCGGGGACTGAACCGAGGCTGCAGCTGAGCGAGGTCGCCAGGCAGGAATAGGAATTCCTTCTGGGGTCATCAGTCCTGTTCCTCTGGAATCCAGCCCCGGAGAGTAGCCAGCAAGTCCCAACATGTTCCCTTGGGAGAGGCAGGGTCTGCTGAGAGTGGCGTGATAGGACAGTTTATTCTGGGCACAGAGCCCTCATGCTCAGATATAATTAGGAAAGGTTTGATTCCGTTCAGTGTGTCAGATCTCAAGCGCAGCCTGGTTAGTGCTGAAGGCCTGAGATGGGCAACATGACCAGGAGCACCAGGCTGTTTTCCTCTTCCAGTCAGTGTATCCAGCAAAAGGTTTGGCAGAGCACCCCGTGTGCTGCTGGGGTTGTGCCTGCCAAGTGGGACTGGCTGCGAGCTGAAGATCCTGACGCTTCTCTATCTGTAACTCTGGAACTTTTATCCAGCAGAACAGTCTGTGATAAGATTCTTCCCTTGTGGTTGCTGCCTTTCTTCCTTAGCTGTCTCTGGAGGCTTTGGCATCCCATGGAGACCATGTGCCTTTCTCAGAGGTTCCAGCATTAATTGTGACCTGATGTGACACTTCTATTAATTGATGTTCCTGCAGCCACCAGCCTGTTGCCAGTATATGACCCATTTCAGTAGAAGTACTTAAAACTCGAGGATGGGTTCCTTCCTTAGCATTTTCCCTGATCTCAGACATGGATTAGTTTCTTTTTCAGCAGAAGAGGTGCTGGGCTCTAAGTCTAACATTTATCATCATCAAGTTGGTATGAAAGGGACACAAAATGAGCAGGTCTCACTCTGTTACTGTGAGGTTGCCTCCCTGTGCTAGGTATGAATCTGTTGTAGTTTTAAGTAACCCACAGAATGCACATGTTGCCTGCCTGCTCAGAGAGCTCTATTTTATCCTCTCTGCTGAGTGACAATGTCTCAGTGTGTGTGCTGTGGGTGCTGCAACTTGAATTTAGTGGGACTTGGGTCTGGCTGGTGGGTAAAACATCCCAGTGCTGCTGGAGGTTCTTCAGAGGAGGGGAAACCCTGGTGTCCACGGTCACGCAGGCAGTTGTCTCCCCAGCGGTGGAGTTGTTTTAAGCTTTATGGCTGGTTGTTTCATTCTTTTTTTCCCTCTTTTTTTTCCTGTTTATTTTTTTGGTTTGTTCAGAACTAGCAGAAGAACCAGTTGAACTGAATGGACTTCAGGACCTGTTGCTAATCTACTACTGTCCAGTAACACCCCTTTGAGAGGAAAAGCATTTAGAAGGGGCAGTCCTAGCCCTGCAGCTGTTGGTCCCAGGAGGTTCAGTGAGCAGCAGGCAAGATTTAACCCTGGAAGGAAATGGATGTGTTAGGCAGCAGTTCCCATGGTGGTGCTGGCAGCTCTGTTTTCCATGTCCTTGGAGAACCCCAGACTGATTTGGTGTGTGATATTTGCTCGTGCCATCCAGGCCAGCTTGCACAGAGTGGTGCAGACCCTCCCTCCAGTGCCCTGTGAGGCGGGCAGGGCTTGCCTGCCAACCTCTGTGTTTCCACAGGCGGGCTTGTCTGTGCCGTTGGGAAGTGAGGTTTCCACAGGGAGAAGTGGAAATTGCGTCTGTGCTGAGGTTGCCTGTTGTCATATCCTTGTTAGTTGAGCTTCAGGGATTTCCGACTGTTTGCTCCTGGTGTTGGTCCTGCTCATCCAGCTGCTGTCCAGGACCAGTTGATGCCCCCTTCAGATCTCAGCCCTCATCCTGGTGTCGGTCCATGCTGCTGCAGGAATGAGGAAGTGGGATTTTTTTTTTTTTTTTTTTACTGTGTGTTGGGTCGATGCCACAAGGAGCAAATTAGTAGCTGAGTTTTTGAACAAATCATCCAAACTATGGTCAAATCCTTTTGAATAACAAGCAGTGGCTGTTTCTCACTTGGTGAAGGCAGAGAGCTTATTCTTCACAATAACCTCAGCTGTCAGATCTCCCAAAGCTGGAGAGTGTATGTTCCATTGCTTGTGGGCTCTGTTTGCTGCAGAGACAGCAAATGTCAGATTGACATAAGGCTTGTTCTTGCTGTAATTTCCTTTGGGTGCACTCTTCAGCTACGTAGATAAACAATTTATTTCTAATATAATTAAAGCTATTTTTTGCCCATCATAGGACTGAGATGATACAGACCTGAGCAGCGGATGTGCTCTCAAATTCTGGGGCCTTCAGCAGCAAACAGACCTTGCCTTAGAAGTCAGAGCATCTCTAAAGCACAGTGTTTATTAAAGGAAATGTAGTTTCTTCTCAGTGAACTAAGAGGTATCATTGCACAACACTTCCCTGGCACGGCACAGCCTTCCCAAGGGGAGAAGAGATAGCAGGACATGCCTGATCTTGCCTTTTCTGGAAAGCCTACCTTTGCCTCCTCCTCCCCTTCCTGTTTCCACTTCACTGAGAGCCAGCCCCTTGCTCTGCTGGTCAGCAGCAATCCCTGCTTTGAAGGTTTGCTTTCCTTTAAAAAGGAACAATCCCTATGAGGTCATCCTGAAGCTGCACAGGACGCCGCTCTTACTGTTCTTCAGCTCTTGGCACTTACTTGGCTTTGGCTCAGTGAAAGTTAGAACAGCTTGAATTTTAAAATCTTGAGGGCTCAGACGGCGGGATTGACAAACAGAGCTTCTGAATTTCAGGAGTTACTGCCCTGTAGCAACCAGCACATGTGAGGTAGGTTTCTCTGTTGCTCAAACTCAAAGCCTTGAAGTGAACTGTAGAAGACAGCAGACTGTGAGTGGTGCCAAAACGTGTGAGTGTTCCTTCTTTTCCCCTGGCTGCTCTGGGACTGTAATTTCAGGGAGGACAGTGAGAAAGAATGTGCCATTCATGTACACTGAAGAAGTACGGTTCACTTAGATTTTTAATATTGGTTTGTTTGGTTTTTTTTTCTAAAACCAAGATAGAATTAAGATTATTTCTATTTGAGTCGGTGCACTGGGCACACATGGATGTACACAGGTGTTCACACGCCTGCAGAGCAAGACGAGCTCTTCCTGCAGCTGCTTTCCAGTTAGACCCAGTTGGAGATGTGTGTGCCTGGCTGCTGGGCACTAGCCAGGGTAGAAATTAGAGCATCAGAGTGGCAGACAAGCTCTCCTGTGTCCCTGGCTGCTCTATTAGCTAATGCTGAGGAAGAACATCTCCAGCCAAACCAGCTCTGCTCCGAGCCCTTGGCTATTTAATTGTTCCTTTGAAGGATCTCCTTTGGGTCTCGTTTCTTATTCCCTCACTGGTACCCAGATGGACAGAAGTGTGGTGGTGCTGGAGAGAGGAGGTGTGTGGTGGGGGGTGAGGATGCTCTGAGTTTGAAAGGGACATGCAGAGCAAGCTGTTCTGAGTGGCTTTGCAGCTTCCATCCTTCCTGAATGTGAAGTGTGTCTTCTGGTGGCTCCAGCGTTTGTTATTGTTATTTCCTCTTAAGATTTTTTTTAGGTTGCTATTCAGCGTGGTTTTATGTAACTTTCCATAGGAAATGTTGTCATTTGTGGTAGTTTTGATCTCCTTTGCCATTGAAGCCTTTTTATTTAGCGCAACAAACAGTGATTTTTAGCTTTTTATAGTACCCAGAGCTTTGGCTGTGGAGGATGGGGTGGCTTTTGGTCTCATGTAATTTTTGGTTTGGCCTATTGTGATCTTTTCAGGGGAGAGTACTGTTTTTGGCAGTTGCTTTTCCATCAATTGTTTATTGATCTCATATTTTCTAAATAAGCAATGCTGTAATCACAAAGAGACATTAATTCACTGAAAAAATCGCTGTTGGGGTGGGTGCACGAGCATCAGCTATTCCGAAAGCAACCAGGGCCAGTGTTTACTGCTCTCCTGAGCTTCACCCCAGTGATGTTTTCCTGGCTTTCCCTGTGCCCTGAGCCCTTACAGTACTTGTGATGAATATGAGAGCTGGTAGAAAAAACTTCAAAATGCAGTATTTCAATGAAAAATGGTGCCTTTGTTGCATTTGTCTTCTGTTTCCTAAGTGGGGTCATGGCTCCACTGACAAAAGCATTGTTGTGACTCTCACCTTGCTGTGTAATTGAGGCGGTGACTGTGCCCATGGCACTTGTGGGTCAGCCAGTACTTTACAGGGCATCTATTTTACTAGTAATGGAAGTAAGTCTGAAGCAGGGTCTTCTAAAGCCCCATTGAATTGTTTAAATGAGTTAAATGTGCACTAAAATAGTTTCTGAGATCACTTTTTCCTGTTTCTTTGTTAGTGAGGAGCTGAAGAATGGAGAGCACTGAGACAACTGTGCTGGGGCTGCTGGGGACCCCAGAGCAGAGGGCTCCACTAGCCCAGCAGGCAGCTGTGGTTACCTTTGAGTAGCATTCAGGAACAAGATAATCCTTCCTCTGGATGCATTTCCAGTGCTGGCAGTCAGTTGTTTGTAGCTGGAATTGTTAATATTTGAGTTGTTAATGTGGCTGCGCTTGCTATCCGTTCTGGCTGCGTTCTCTGTGGCACTGGAGCAGTGGTGTCATCCTGGATTCCTGAGACACATCAGCCATCTGGTAGCTGGTGATGGATGTCTTGGTGGAAACCAGCTCTCTTGCTGGCACTGAGGCTGTTGGATGTGGTGGCAGGCTGGGGCTCTCTGAGCAAAGCTGCAGGGCGTGTTCATGGACAAACACAAACAAGATGAAGACACCAAAGTACTCCAGAAGGTCTTCCAGTCCCTCTCTCCTTGCTGGCTATGTTCTACATGCAGGCTGTTCCCCTTGCTGATATCCAGGCAGGGTGTAGATGGCTCTGGGTTGGCTTTGCTCTCTCTGGAAGGTGGAGTTGATGAACGCTCATCACCTGGGCCCTGTGTGCTTGGCTGGGGCTGTGAACCTGCCTCTGTCACTGGGGCCACACGTGGTTAGGAGATGGAAAAGGCCCCTCTGCCCAGCCTGCTCTGCTTGGCTCCCTTCCAGCTAGTTCCTTGTGGGTGCTCCAGGCAGGGGAAGTTCCTCCACTGGGAACCCCTGAGTAGAAGCTGCTCATGCGTGAGGCTTGGCTGTCAGCTCTGGAGAAATCCGGGAACGGTTTGGATGTTTTACCATCTAATGATCCCACCAAAAAAATTCACTCTGCCTCTGGTGATACAGGAGTATTTTCATTCCTGCTGCACTCAACACATGCACTGAGGGCACTGCTCAGAAGATTATTTAAGCATCAAGAGATGCCGACCCTACCACCTCCCCGAGGTAATTGTTGGCTTCCCACAGTGCTACAAGTGAGAGTTTCTGGCCCTGCTTTCGTGATCCCTTCGAACTGTACTGCCTTCAGAAGCAGCCCAGTCATCTGGCTCCAGCTGCTCTGTTTGTTCCTGCTTTTTCCCCTTTCCTTGTGCTGGCACAAGTGTTTGTGGAGCCATGTGGGAAGGAGCTTGGGCTGGAACGGGCTGTTTCCTTTGCTGAGCTCGTGTGGGTTGGTTCCCAGTGTGCATCACCCGACAGCTGTGGAGCAGCACCAGGAGAGGGGCAGCACAGAGGGCTGGGGCACTGCTTCTTCTGTTCTCTTGCACCTCAGGAGGCTGTGACACCTTCCTAGCTTGAATTTTGAGTGTTGGTTTCTGTGTTGTTAGTATTCTGCCTTTTGTCTGCTGCAACAAAAGGACTTCAAAGGTCAGAGTCTGTTGCCTGTGTGAGTGTTTGCAGGTTGCAGTTGGGGGTCACCTTTTAACCTGTGTTTGAAGAAGTTCAACTACACATGTACAGACAAAGGAATCAGAAGAGTTTTTTGAGCTCCCTTGTTTTCCTCCCTCTTCTGTGTGAGGACATCACACCTGGATACCCTTCAGATCCCTGGTGAAGCTGCTTTGAAATCTTTTAATGCTGGCATTCCAATAGGAGCTCACTTATAGTTGATTTCCGTCATGACCTGCCTCTTTTTCTGAAAATCAAGAAAACCAGTTGCTCAGAGGGATATCAGGTCTGCTTTGCTGGTCATGGGGTTGGCTCATGTACATTCAGACTTCACTGGCACAAGATTTTATTACCTGTACTTAAACCCCTCTGGCTCTGTATGCAGCTGAACCTTGTCCACGTTCAGTGGGTCCCAGCTGAAGCTTTGCACTCTCAGTGTGCCTCTTGCACACCGTCACCCTACCGGGCTTTGCATGAGATCCCAACTCTTGGGTTTTTTTCTCATGTATCTTCCCATTCCCCTGGCCTCTTCCAAACCAGGCAGTTCCTGCTGGTGTTTCTCAGCTAATTGTATGGTTCACAGTGTGCCACAGTGACCTGCAGGGAAGCTGCTTCTTTTAATAAGAGGTTGGCTGTTCCCCAGTGCTCCTGCCTGGTCCCTCTCCAGAGCAGGGCACTGGGGCTCCATGGATGTAGCAGGGACAAATGCATTTCCCTGAGCACTGACATGCCAGGCTGGAGAAGGACAGTGTCACACAGGCAGGGGACAGTGGCTGGGGCTGTATTTGATGGTTGAGCTGAGCTGCTGCCACGCTGAGCTATCACCGAATGGGCTGGGCCTACCCTTCCGCTCCAGGTTGCAACAGGGCTTATCTGAAATTGTCTGAGCCTCTTCAGGCTGCCAGATCAACAGGAAATAATTTGCTAGGGTTAGTTTTGTGCTGGTGAAACCCCTTGAAGTGGCTCGGTGGAGTAAGGCAAGGCTGCTCTCTGGGCAGCACGTTGCTGGCAGGGTGGTTTGATTGCGAGCAGAACCAGGGCCCTGGGGAGCTGTTGCCTGTGTGATTTGGTGCTGTTGAGGCTGTTGGAGGCAGCATCAGCCTCTACCAGAGCTCAGGCAGAGCCTGTGCGTGGCAGAGAGCAGCGAGAGGGACGGTGTGTGGGAATGGCAGTGCTGCCAGCTCCCTGCTGGGCAGGGCCCAAAGGGCAGTGTGTCTGCATAGCTCTGCCAGCCTTGTGCCCTGAGGTGCCTGGATTGCTCAGACCCAGCCTCTTGCTGGGCAGCCTGCGGGTCTGCAAAGCCTCATGGCATCTCCTCCCAGCTCGGCAGTGAGGGCCTGGAAAGCAGGAGAGGGCCCTGGGCAGGGCTGATGGTTTCATTTCTGAGGTGGTTTCTCAGGGTGGTCTCAGCCCACGCCTGGGTGTTGCTGTGCTCTCAGCAGCTTTCCCCAAGAGTGCAGGGTCACAGGCCTGTTCCACCTTCCCCGTCCCTGCCTGCCCTCAGCCCCTCCATCTGCCTTATTTTACAGGGCTGGCTCAGATATTTGAGATACTGTGAGTAACTCTCTGGGTCTGATCCGTGCTAGATGGTTTTATTGGCAGCCACGAGACTGAAACCCCATTGCTCCTCTTCTCCTTGGACTTCCTGCTGTTTCCCTGCTGTGCCAGCAGCAATCCTGCTGGAGAGAGGCACAGCCAGGAACCTGCTGTCTCCTCTGGCTCGCTCTGTCTGGAGAACACATCGAGGATCCGGGTTTCTTTGCTGTCTCCAGATGCCGGTGTTCCTCAACCAGAGTAACCTTCAGGTACACAGGGCTTGCCTGGGGCTCTGCAGCAGGCACTGCAAATGCAGTTGTTGCAGTGAGGGAGGTTTAAAATCCGGAGAAAAGCAGCTGGAGCCCGACCATGGGATGGATTGCAGTGGGATAGCCCTGGTGTTCCGGCGCTGTCTGTAGGAACATGTGCATGCTGTGCTGGAGAGGAGCAGTGGTCTTGGAAAAAGCAGATGCTGTTTGTTTGTTTGGGTTGAATGAAGTTGGGGTTTTGTTTTGGTTTTTGTTTGGAATGTTTCTTAGGGGGAAAAAAAACACAAACCCAGCTTTATTTTAAATGCTGGTAAAATGGAATTTTTGGAAGAAAAGTAGTCAACATGGGAATAACTTCAGTTGTCTGTTTAAATGGAAGGTTGGACTGTCTTTGAAATGACTGTACAAATCCCTGAATGTATTTAGAATGCCTGTCAGTTTTAGGGGCATGCTCAGGCTTCTGGACAAGGCTTTTCCTTCACTGTTTGGGTCAGTGGATTTCACTAAGCAGCTTTTCTTGATCATGTGCCAACTTTGGAATTTAATGTACTCTCCCCCTTTCTCAGCCTGACCCACAGCACAGTGGATTTGCTTTTCATTCTGACGCTGTGACCTTGCTTTGGCACCGAGCTTCGGAAGATGACTTTCCCAGAGTATCTGCAATCTACACTTTCTTTTTTCTTTTGTTTGTTTATTTTAATTGAAATGGACATTATTAATAATTTTTGTGCTGCTGCCGCACACAGCCGATCCATTAGAAGAAGATAGATTTGCAAATGCCCTGCATTCAGCCTGTGTGCTCTGGAAAAGAGTTTGTGTTTCCAGATTGCTCAGGTGAGGGGTCTGAAATAGCTCCTGTCCAGGGACTGAGCTGCTGGATGTGGATCCCAGTGCATTCATGGGAAGAGAGGCTGGTAGGAACAGCATGGAAGAGATCTGTAGAGTCAGGATTTGCATGGAGAAAGAGGATAGGGAAAAGCTGATCCCTTTTCTAGCCCAAGAACTACAGGGCAACAAGTGACCCCAGGAAATGGCAGATTTGCAGAGAAACTGAAGAGGGCTGGTCACGCAGCACGTTTCAGCTTTGTCATGTGCAGTTATGAGTACTAAAAGTCTGCTTGGATTAAAGAACGACTCGGATGAATTCTGCAATTGGATGGACATGGAGATGGATGCAGAACTGTTAAATGTGAAGACATCTCTGTTACAAGAAGCCTCTGAGTTATTCATAGCGCGTGCCGTGCTCTGTCCTGGGAGACAGGATTGTTGAGTGATCCTGTTCTCTTCACCCCCTGCCAGGCATTCTGTGTTGGAAATGAGACACTGGCTGTAGATGGACAGTTGGCCTGACCTTGCATGGCTGTGCTGAGTGTATTCCTATCCTGCTGCTGTTGGGGACCTCTTGGCAGCACTGAGAAATTGGGATTGATGATGTGGGACCATTCAAACAAGACACGTGTCAGTGCAGTCAGCTCTGAAACAAACCCCACTGGCCTGATCAAATACATGGACACCGGATCCTGAAACAGTAACCCCTAAAAATAACCAAGGGGTCATTGTGAAACTCAGCAAGTGCTTTCAGTGCAATGCTGAGATAGAAATCAGTGACTGCAGCACTTTGAGTGAGACCCAGGTGTAATAAGGGGTGTTACCCGCCATGCAGAGTGTTGGACCGTCCATCTGCACATCTGTGTACACAGCTATACATCCATGTAAGGCTGGGCTGTACATCTGTCTATACACCTGGATCCACGTTCAGTCTCCCTGGTATCCCCCTGGAGACCTTCCTCCTGTGGCCATACCCCAGCCCTTTTTGTGCCCAGGGCCAGAGACAGTTGCCTGGCTTGTACTGTGGCTGCACAGTGGATCAGGCGCTGCAAATTCTGTCCTAGGTGTGTTTGTAAGGTTTATTTTTGTCCATTCCAAATGCACACAGGGAATGCTGAACAGCTTTGTCTTAACTGCATACTTGTGTTGGGAAGTGAACATGTTAGTAAGTAAAAAAGGGATTTGCTCCTCAGTACTCTGCTGTCACCCTTGAAAATCACCTGGCTTTTAAATACTGAATGCACTTGCACAATTATTTTATGTGCATTTTGGTACTTTGCTATTTCAAGAACTCTGTAACTGCTGAAGTTGGGAGAAAGTAGAGCGATCCATTGCTCTGTCAGGATGTGAATTACATCTTCAGATATTCCCTGAGGTATTCTCCTTGCCTAAAGTACAAAGCTGAGTCAACTTTAGGGATAATTGTAAGGCCACAGGCTTGCCCCTCTGTGTGTGCGTGCCCTGTCCTCCTCTTTGCCATGTGTCCACACTGCTGGGGATCCCATGCTCTGCTCTGAAAGGGTGGCGGTGAAATCAGTGAGGGATACATGGATGTTGCCACTGTCTGTGGCAATTTTGGAAGGGAAACTGAAAACAGGTTTAATTGGAAAGTCTTTCACGGGGCGCAGCGTTCTTGCAGCAGCTTTTGGGCAATACAGGTGTGATTCATTCTCTGCCTTCCTGGCTTGGCCTCACTTTGATAAAGCTGCAGATCTCACATGTTTGTGTTCTTTACACCCAGAGCTCCTGCTCACAAAGGCAGCTCTGTAGGTGGACAGGAAGGAAGTTGAGTGTTGTTGGCTCAGTGAAGAGATGCTGCAAAAAGAGTTTCTAGTTCAGAGGCTCTGAAATTTGCCCTTGAAGGCACGGAAAGGAGGCTCTTGAGTTATGAGGAATGGGTTGTGTTTGGTCACCCCAGAGCTGTGGCTCTGTCTTTGTCAGCTGGTCCCTGATTAGAGCATCTCAGGAAGACTTTGTGATCCTCAGGGGTAAATGCTGGAGCTCTCTGCATTGCACCAAGGGAGTGTTTCAGGTATGAGAAATCTGCTTTGCTTTCTGACCTCACCGTGAAGACAAGTTTGCCCATTTTGTGTGCAAGACCTTTCAGTGAATCTCATAGCAGATTTACCCTCACCAAGTGCAGGCAGGAGTTCCCCCAATACTCTCACTATTCCCATCTTATAGGAAGTCAGAACAGTTGTATTTGGCCACGCCAGTGGCTCAGGATGGAGGGAAGGAAGGAATTATGTCCCTCTCATGCACAGCACAGCGTCTGTGCACACAGGACCATGGTGCACGTACGAAGGGCATGTCTGTACAGGCTGGGTCATGAATTCCCAGACTTTTGGGGGCCTGTGGTATTTGCTGAAACCCAACCTTCATCCACCTACAGCTGAGCCCTCCCTTTCTGTCGTTCCGGCTCAGCTGAGCAGGGCGCTCCTGGCAGCCGGCCCGGCGTGCGCGACCGAGCCGGCAGCTGGTCTGCAGCTCCTTTTAGATGAGATTCTCCTCTCCCAACCTGATCCAGATCATCCCCCTCTCCCTTTTGTTGACCTATTTCCCCCCTGCCTCCCCCCGCCCCGTTGTGTATCTCTTGCAGTGGTGAGCTTGGCTGTTAGTGCAGCTCCCTGCCCGGAGCAGCTGCAGGGAGCTGTGGGAATATGGTGGAAATGCCATGCGAGGCAGCGCGTGTTTCGGACAACCAGTGCCTAATTTAGGTTGGGAGGGACCTTTGCAGGTTGTCTGGCTCAGCCGCTGTGGCTGGGATAATTCAGGCAGCTCAGGGCCTTGTTTTGTTGAGTGCTGAATGTCTGGAAGGATGGAGGTCCCTTTGCCTCTGCTCCTGGCCTAGGACTTGGCCTCTCTCAGGGAAGAATCCTTGCATGTTAAAGGAAGAGTCTTTGCATGTTAAACTCATTCTGCATTTAAAATAAATGGACTGTGTTAACATTTTTTAGAGCACTAAGCTTTAATTCAGTTCTTCTCCTTTTTAAGTCATGTGTGCCTGCAGAATTAACTGACTGCTCTGTCGATCGTGGTGGGAGAAGAGGCTGGGACACTTGATTTATTTTTTTTGTCCCCTATGGGATCTGTGGCCCAGGACAACGCTGTGAGGGAATGGGATCTGTTGTCCCAGTCAGCACACATGCCTCCCACTGCTGGCTTGCAGTTGTGTGTGTGCTAGAAGAGGAAGAAATGTGGGCTTGTAGTATAATTTAGGTTGGAAAGTACATGTGGAAGTATCTTGAGTATCTGAGCTGATCTTCCTCCAGTGAAATCTATTTTCTCAATTGTTTCTCTGAGCATACACAGTGAAGTAGGTGCTCTGCCAGTCTGATAGAGTTATGTTGTCCCTGTCCTACTGCCTGTGACCTAAACAGGAGGGGAAAACTGCAGGAGAGTGGGCAAGATGACAGCAAGTCACTCTGCTCGCTTTGGCACTTTGGTAACACAGCAGTTTTTATTTAAATACCATATCATTATTATTTATATATGAAAACCACTCTTAGGTCAGGGTTACTGCTAGTTCTCTAATGTTCATGCTGTACTGGTGTTGCTCTGTGCACTGTGTTGTGTTTCTAGAAAATGACTGCATTTAAAAGAGATGAGAAGCAGCAGTGAGAAACGGCCACTTGCTAATTTCTGAAGTGGTAGGTAGGTAGGGCAGTGTGGTGTTTCAGCTTTGGGTGGGCGAGGAAGGCTGCCTGTGAGTCACGAGCTGGTTTTAGAGGGAGGTCAGTGGCTTTTGGTACTGCAGTCACTTAGCTGGTTGGACTGGATCCAGATCTCATTAAGATTTAATTCATAACTGGTTCTTAAGGAATCTGAATCTCGTAGTAGCCTCAGCAAAAACCTTCATGGGAGGCAACTCTCGGACTTGTGCCTGTGGTCTCAGCAGCTGGCTCGAGGTCCTGTGGGCCCGAGGAATGTGCCGTGTCCTCCGAGTGCCGAGTCCCGGCTGGCCGGTGCGGTCACGAGCCGTGACGCCTGAGCCCTGGTGGGGTGCTTTGGGAATCCATCCAACGCGGGGCCTGGGTCCTCAGTCACAGCCTGGAGGAGGGCACAGAGCCCATCTGAGCACGGAGCGTGTCAGGGATGAGCTGGATTCCCTCCTGACTCTGGTTTCTCCCTCTCCCAGGCCTGAGGACAAGCGCGGGACGATGTCGGAGGCGCGGCACGACAGCACGAGCAGTTTACAGCGGAAGAAGCCACCATGGCTGAAACTGGACATCCCGGTGCCAGTGCCTGTGCCAGTGCCAGAGGAGCCCCTCCAGCCTGTGCAGGTACAGAGGGTGGGGCAGGAGCTGGGAAGGAGCTGTGCTGGGAGCCTGTCTGTGCCTGGGGTCTCTGACAGTCCTGGCTGAGAGGGAGGGATCGTGTGATGGCAGGTCATGAGGCCACATAAGACAGGGCAGAGCCTTTGAGTGAATTTATGATCAGCAATTATCTCCCCTTGAGGGGGCTGTGGGAGGGGTGAGGGTGGGTGGCTGATGTGCTCAGATCAGTAGATGTGAGTGTTTGGATGTGGGCATTGTGAAAACTGTCTTGGCTGGGGATATGGGAGTGAGGTATTCAAACAAGCATTTCTTAAGGGGACTGGGGGAGTGGAGGGCTCCTAGACTAACATGAGGGCCTGGAAGTGCTGCAGCTTGTGTTGAAATGAGCTGGGAATGAATCTGACTTATGAATAGCCAAAATAATGACAGGCTTTCATCAGTAACAGCAGAGAAAGAACAGTTACTGGCAACACAAAGCTGTTACCAGCATGAGGAACATAAGAAAACCATGTGGGATGAGAAATAAATAACATTGAAGAGTGCTGAAGCAGAGATGAGGTGATAGGTTAATAGAAACTGTGCAAAGCCTGAGAGTAAAGTGTCCTTATTTGTCCTGGGAATAGGAAAAATATCAGGAATTTCCGCTAAGGTATCAAAAAGGGACGTAGGGGCGAGACCTGGGTAAGATGAATGCTGGCTGCTCATGTGGCCTTGCTGCAGGAACAGAGACTTTGTGCACCCAGGGCAGAGCTGGAGGGCTCTTTCTGCCCATCTCTGTGGGTGGATGCAGGACTGGGTTCAGTCACTTATGTGGAAGAACAGTTTAGCCATCAGAGAAATGCAGGGTTACACAGCTTCCCTGGAGCAGGACTGGGGACAGGCTTGGCTTAAGAGGGAACTTATATTGCACTTGGAATAGCAAGAACTGTCCTCTTCACCGTTCTGTGATCCAGGGACTAAAATGAGCTTTGATTATGTGACAGCTTCTGGCAGATAAACCTGGGTCCTGGTCTCCCCTCGGAAGGAAAAAAATCAGGGGTCAGTCTGCAGGGATTAAAAGGGGAATACAGGCTGTTAGCAGTGCAGGTTGAAAGCTTCTGAATGATTTATTTAAGGCTTTGATGGATGTTCCCTCATCTGAAATCTCTAAATCCAGTTGGGCAACTTCTGGAGAGACTCTGTGCTGGAAGCTGGTGGAGGTGATGTTCTCTGAGGGTCCTGTGTGCACAGCCTGGGATAAGAGTGCATCCTGTGCTCCTTTGGCTTATAACCTGAGTATCTGTGCATGTTTTTACATAAAGCAGCAAAATTGTTAACACTGGTGAAGAACATGAGCTCCCTGGGCTAGAGGGGCTGAAGTAGTCTTGAGGCAGAGAGTGTCTGAGCAGAGAAACAGTAGCTCAGAGCTTCACTTTCCATAGGGATAGACTGCTCAGCCTGCATTGTACAAATGGGAGATGGTGTCTCTGCCAAGCTGATAAAAAATTTAATCCAGAGCAGCCCTGGGGAGGCAGTGGTATGAGCTGAGAACAGCCTGGTGAGTTGTGTTATATTTGGTAGGTCACATTTAGCCAAGGCATGCCAGGAGCTTTCAAACCTGAGTGTGCCCCAGACTATTAGGCTGTAAACAAAGCCGGTGTGCCTTTCCCAGCTTGCTTAGCCTGCAGCAGGCAGCAGCTACAGCACAGACAGACCCACCACAGCTCTCAAGGGCTTTTAATGCAGATCCAGAGTCACCAAATAATCACCTGAGAAGCAAATCCCACTGACTGTGCTTGTAAAGACTGTGACCTTGTGGAGCGGCCCACGAGTGCGCGGTGTGGGTTCCCTCTGGCCAGACCAAAGCCAGGAGGGTGGATGTGTTGCAGGAGCTCATGTAATACCTATTGAACTGCTGAGTGTTCCCCAGCCTGGCTGGCCCCGTAGGGCATCCCTGAGATCACTGACAGCCTCCTGCTTCCCCCCCGGCAGCCGACGCGGCGCCAGGCGTTCCTGCGGAGCGTGAGCATGCCGGCCGACAACAGCCGCGTGCCCTCCCTGCCCCACGACGGGAGGAGACCGGTGCTACAACGACAGACCTCGATCACCCAGACCATCAAGAGGTGAGGCACTGCTTCAGGGCATCCTGCCATCCGCTGCCATCCTTTGTCGTGGATTTACAGTGTTGCTCTTGCCCCCGTTGCCTGGCACACGGGTGGCACAGCAGGGTGTGGTTGGCTCCCGTGTTATCCCTCATGAGCTTGTGGAAGAGTGGGTGCCAATAGGTAGCCCAGTGGTGCTATCTAGCCTGTCTTTAGTACGTGAGGAGACAGGTCCTGGGAGGAAGATGGTGGTGCCAGGACAGTGAGTGGTTCTTGCTGCTTACAGGCAGATTTTGGCTGCCTCGTGCCCCAGGGAAGTGGCTGTTCCTGAGTAACAAGGTGCCTCAGGCCCTGATGTTTAGCTGTGACGGTACAATGTGGTGTGCTGGGCTTGCTTTGGTGCTGTGTCTGAGAGCACATGACTGCTGGGGGAGGCAGAAGCCCATCCTGAGCAGGCCGAGGCTCTCAGCAGCTTGACTCCTGCCAGAGCTCATTGGCAGGTCCTTGACATGGCTCTGAGAGGTGATGGAGAGAAGGGAGAGGCTGCTCTGGTCATCATTTGTCCCCACAACCCTGTGATCTCTGAACCCAGCCAGAGAGCTGGATGCTCCTTCACTCCCCGTGGCAAAGGCTTATCCCAGTTTGTCCAGAGGGAGTGGCTTTCCCAGCTGCTCTCCTGAGATGACTGGTTTGTATCTCTGGCTGTGTGTCAGGCCTGCCCTGGGTCCCAGGAGCATCCCTGGAGCTCCACAGGTCAGGGGTTCTTCCAGCCAGCCAGGCTTCGCCCACTCACAAAGGAGCAGCCTTCCAGCTCTTGGAGAGACTGATCTCCCACGCACTGTTTGCCTTTGCCTCAGATGTTCCCCAGCTGCCTTGGTGGGGAGGCTCTCCCCCAGCAGCTCTTCCTGATCCTGCTGCTCGTGAGGGCTGAGCTGTGAAGCAGTGTCTGCTCTTTTCAGGGCCGTGGGCAGCTCCTGGGCCTGCCTGAGGCTGTCCTTGCACACCTAGACTGCCTCTTCCCTTGCCTCTCTGCCCTTGTCCTGCTCCCTGCCAGGATAATTAGGCAAGAGTGTGTCAAGGGTGAGGGGGTATCCTGGGAAGGTGCTGTGGAGGCACTGACAAGAAGCATTGGGTGGGAGGGCCAGGGTACCCTCCCCAAAAGGTCCTCATGACGTGCAGCTTGTGTGTAGGGGAGGGGGTTGGGGAACTGTGAGACACCTCGGTGCTGGTGTGACGGATTTGCCCCCGGTGCTGCTACACTGTGAGGCAAACAAGACACATGGAGCTACAGTGAGAAGGAAGGAGTGCTGGACAGTGGTGGGGAAGCTCCCACACACTGAGGGAGACGCCAGTGGTGAGCAGACACATGTGACTGTTGCACCAGCAGACCCTGTGACGTGCCTTCCTTCCCAGGCTGGAAGTGCTGGGGCTCAGGCTGGTGGCTGCCTGTGCCTAATGTATATATTTTGTACCCTTGGAAGTACACACAGGGTGCCCCAGAAGAGCACAGTCAGTTTTGGAAGGCCTGGGTGGGGGGGGTCACCTGTACGGGGAGGGTGTTCAGTGCTGGTTTGCAGTGCCCACTTGTACATGGGAGTGATTCATGTGCCTGAGTCAAGGCATCCAACACCATTTCCAGTCTCCTGGGGTGTTCAAGGTGTCCACACGAGGCAGCAGATGTGGCACAGATGGGCTTGTGCACCAGGGAAGACCCTGCCAGGGTCAACCAGAATTGGCCCAGGGCTGTTCCAGTGGCATCAGGCACCTGTATCTAAGTGGATCTGCTGACACCTCCATGGTTTCATACTCTGGTATCCAAAACCAGCCAGTGGGATCTGTAGCTGGGCGTCTGGGCAGAAGAAGGCAGGGGGATTGCAGCACCCCTTCAAGAGCAACGGGAGACATATGTCAAGAGGTGCAGATGCACCAGGAGGATTCAGCAGCCTCCTGGGTTCAAAGATGCTGTTGTGTGGCTTGAGTTTGGTTGTTTCTCTCGGGTCATGCTCTCAGCTGGAGGGCCCTGCCACGGGCAGTGCGGCACAGCCGCTGCCAGTGGGGCTCTGGCAGGAGACAGGGAGGTGCTGGATGCAGGTGGCTGCTCCCCTCCACAGCCCTGCAGGCTCCTTGCCTTCAGCTCTCTTTTCTTTGCAGCAGACAGGTTCGGTTTCAGAGGAGTCAGACCCTGCCCGCTCGCGGGCCCCGGGTGGGCAGGAGTTCCCTGAGAAAGCGGCAGTCCCTGCCCCGATCGTTTTTCAGGTACTGGTGGCACTGAGTGTGAAACCCACCCCTGCATGTGTGTGCAAGGGCTGTTGTGAACTGCACAGGCTCTGGCTGTTGCTGAGACCCTGCTGAGACCGTGTTGGCTTCCCAGGAGGTCTGCGAGCAGGCGGAGTGAGAAAGTTCATGAGTGCTGCTAACAAAAACCAAGTGTCACTCCTACTAAACGTGTAGGCAGCTGTCAGTAAGTAGCATGGACTAACAAGCTGTCCACCCGCCAGCCTCACTCCCTCCTGCCTTTCCTAACAAGCTGTCAACCTCCTGGTGTTCACCGAAGCTGGAATTTCTCCCCAGGGCAGCCACAGCCTGGCCTGCCTTTGCTGGGCTATCAGTGCAATGTGGGGCTGTGCATATGTTGGCCCCAAAGCCTCCTTGGGGCAGCAGGGGAAGGAGTGGAGGCAGCACTGAACAGATGATGCTATCATGTCGTTGCAGATGGGGCTCAGAGCTGGTGAATGGAATAGAGTGTGTCCACTCTTACCCTGTTGACATCGTGGCTTTTTCTAATCCAGTTGTGACTGCCTTTCTTTTTGAGGTGGTCTTAGCACCAAGGAGATGAGCCATTCCAGGAGTCCAGGGCCCACTGACCACCAGCCTGAGTCTGGAGCTCAGTAAACTTTTAAATCAGACAGACAATGTGATTTTGTGTGTGGCAGGGACTGGACTTAATGCCCAGGAGTCCATTCCTGTCCCACCTTTCTCACTGCTGCCCTTGGCCAGCTGCCATTCTGGCACTGTGACCACCTTTGGGACTGTTTGTGTTTGGTCTTGAGCTTTCAGGGCTGGTCAGCTCAATGCAACAGAGGAGTGAGACCTGACCTCTGATGTCGGTTGTTACGGAGCTCCAGGGAGTCTGTAGGACATGATGGGGCTCCCCAGCTGAACAGAGGCATTCAGCATCTCCCCAGGGTGCTCCAGGTGCCCTGAACTCTGCAGTCAGCTCTTCTGGACTGTCTTGGCTATGATCAGAGGGCTCTTTGCCTTGGTCCTGGCCCAGTAGTGTTGGCAGTTCAGTCATGGTCCTCGCAGAGCAAACAGCTCCAGTGGTGCTTGTCCTTCCAGGCAAGTGGGAGCGCAGTTTTGGAGGGCTCTGAGGCTGCTGGTGGTGCAATGGGCCATTGCTCATCAGGCTCACGTGGGCACAAATGACCCTCGTGAGGCCCCACGTATGGGCTTGTCCCCCAGCATCACCTTGCTGTTGAAATGCTGGTTACAGCAGTCCATGGGAAGTTCTGTGAGTTGTCAGACTGTTTTGTGGGGTGTGCTGTGCCAGTGAACTGCACAGCCAGAGCCTTACCTCTGTGCTGAGGCCTGGGGAGTCTTGTCAGCTGAGGTGCTGGCCCTGGTCCCTTCTGCTCTGAACAGAGACAGTGATTGCTCTGATGAGATGTGGGAGCAGAGTCGTGCTCCAGTGTATCCCCATCTCTGAGGGCTGGCATTTGGAGACAGTGAGGTCAGGTGAATTCTAGCCACGGTCCATGTGCCTGCTGAAGGGTCTGTTCCGCATCTTTGAGGGAACAGGGAAGGCTGAGGGCAGTGTGTGGTGTTTGCACCTGCAGGTTTCAGCTGGAAGAGCTGTGAGTTTCAAACTCACACCGTTTTGCAGGTGGCAGGTTGATGGTATTTTTGCTCTGTAGGGTGTAAAACCACAGGACCAGTTTCCAGTCTTCAGTGTAGTGTCTCAGTTCCCCTGTATGGCCTTAACTGTACATTTGTCCCACCCTTTACTCCAGTGTGTGTTTTAATACTCACTTTGTGATCTGTGAGGTCTTGCTTCTCGGCAGCTGGAAATCCTGCCCCTGAGCAGGGGGGGCTGAGGCCAGGGCTTTGGGTTTGTCTTGGAAGGACTTTCAGGTTTCAACACCTGGGCCAGTCAGCTGTAGGCTGAGAGAGCTTGTCATCTCCTGAGGATGAATTAACTGTGGTGGGAAAGGCTTGGCAGGGTGTGATGACCTCCGTAGGTTTACGGTAGCAGTTGTCCTGCAGGATTTGAAGTAGGTTTTTAGTCTGATTTATCCTGATCCCTCTCTGCCCTCCTTGGGATTTTGCTTCTGATCCACTGCTCTTCTGTGACAGCAGCCAGCTGGCAGCAAACCTGCCTTGTGGCTGCAAACCTGTGCTCCTGCTTCTGCACCCATTAGAACTGTGTGTGTGTGTGCCTTAGCAGAGATCAGGACCACAGCAAACATTTGCTGTTGATGTCACCTTTGAGGAGGATAGAAATCCTGCAGCATGAGATGGAGAAGTTAGGGATATCCTGGGAGTGTGTGTGTGTGAGGTTGGAGACTGGGAGAGAAGAGTGAATTCTGGAGAAGCTACAGAGCCATGAAACAGTACAGTCCCACAATGGGGACCTAGAGCTGGCCTGAAGATGGTAAGTGTTTGCAAAACATGGTTTTTAAAGTAAAAAAACCCAAAACCTTTCACCAAGTTATTTTCTGAATTTCTGTTCCATCTCTCTTTTCCTTTATTTTTAGAAAAACTCAGAACAAACTGTCCTTTACCCACAGTGAATCTCTCCTGGCATTTGCCTTCTGTCTTAAGAGACAAAATGCTGTTGATGGTTCTGGCCAGCATCTGTCAGGTTGCTAAAACCAGCTGAGGACAAGCTTCAAGATGCTCACGGGGAAGAGCCTGTCTTTGAATTGGGGTGGGCTGGAAGTGACCACCAGGGGTTGTGTCTCTTCATGTGCACAGTCCAAGCAAACAGAAATGCTTCTGAGCACTTGTCTGCTGGCATCTTTCAGAGGCACAGCAGACTGGTTTGGGGTGAGCAAAGACAGCGACGCGACTCAGAAGTGGCAGAGGAAGAGCCTGCGGCACTGCAGCCTGCGCTACGGGAAGCTGAAACCTCAGGTCATCCGGGAGATGGACCTGCCCAGCCAGGACAATATTTCTCTAACCAGCACAGAGACTCCCCCTCCCCTCTATGTGGGGCCCTGCCAGCTGGGCATGCAAAAGGTGAGTGCCCTGGGACAGAGGCGGGGCCCTCCTGGGTTCCCTGCGCTGTGTCTGTGCCGCTGCCGGAGCTGTGACCTGTCTGCGGGCTGAGCTCTGCCCAGACATGTCTGGGCTCCTTTCTCAGACACTTCTCACGTCTCAGGTACAGTTTGGCAGAGTTCCCCCTCCAGCAGCCTCTCTGGTGTCGTTGGCTGAGATCCCCCAGCTGTGCCAGCAGGAGGCTGAGGGCTGTGTTTGTCGTGCTGGGACTGTGGTGATTACACGTGTGCAGCCTGTCCAGGAGCTCTCAGCTCGGGCTTTTTGCTGCCGTTTTGCAAGGATGAAATTCTGTTGTACAGAGTGGTTTGTATCCTGGACCCAAATGTTCAGTAACAGGACACTTACCCCGAGCAGAACACAGGCCGTAGCACAGCTACTGTCCTCGTAGAAACCTGGTTATGTTTCAGGACTTTGGAAAGTGTCTCTTGCATCAGTGATGCTACAGCTGATGCTCTTGGGTCCTCAGGAATGGTTTTGAGTGCCTGCAGAGGGCACCTGGTAGCCTCCCACTCACTACCTTTAACTGTGACCCCAGCTGAGCACATCTGAACTAACCCACAGTGTCCCAGCCCTTCCCTTTGCTCCTCTCATCAATACTAATCACTGTGGTTGATGACTGTGCTTTAGTGAGCCCCACTGCAGCCTGGGCTAGTGGGAAGCAGTTCCTGCCAAAGCAGGACCTGCAGCCTGGCTGCACCAATGAAGCAGAGGAGAATATTGTGTATTTTTCAATCAGGTTTCGCTTTGTTGTCCTGTTTCCTGGCCAGCTGAAGAGTCTTGCGGTTGGTCTTTGGCCACAGAAATATTGTTGGGCCCTCTGTGGGCTACGTTAAATCAGAACACGGTGTCAGTAGGTGTGTAAGCCCATCAAGCTTCCCGTTGAGTGTTCAGCTGTGGATTAAAAAGGCTCGTAAAACCTTAGGATGAAGCGTAGAGGTCATATGGAAACCACAGCTGTGATGATGTAAGGACAGAGGCAAGGTTTGTAGCTGAAGGCAATATTTTCGTTACGTGGATTCGTATGTTTGGAACAAGTGAGAGCTTTGGCCCGAGGAGTCTCAGAGAAGGGCTTGCAGCTCTTGGAAGCTTGCCTGCTCCATCCAGCTGTTAAGCCTAATTAATGGAAGCAGATGTAAATATACAGTTAAGCTTCAGCAGGATAACAGGATACTGTTTAAGTCCTGAGCTGTCCAGTATCAGGAAGGAAACTAGCTGGAGAAAGAACCTGGCTGTTTTCAGGGATTTCTCAAACTCCTGTTTGGACAGCACATTCTCTGTCTGTAGAGCTCACTGGCACGGGAGAGAGTGAAACCAAGAGCTCGGGAAGGGCTGAAGGAGGTTTGAAGTGTCTGGAACAGTCTGGGTGACAATAGTCAACACCAACAAAAGAGAAAAAAAAAAGGGGAGAGGGAGAGCTTTGAGGACTTAGGCTTGAGTCTTACAACTAGGCCTTAGCTTGCAATAGGCTATTCTGTATCTGTAGAATTGCTTGCTGGTTCTTGGTCAGTCCCAGGAGCCAGGCGCCTGTCACGGCCTCAAGATGTTTGCCTGGAGGGAGGAGGGCTGGGTGGGGAAGGGTCTGGGGGCGAATGGACTGATGGGCTTCTCCCTGCAGATCATAGACCCCCTGGCCCGCGGCCGAGCGTTCCGCATGGCTGAGGACACGGATGGCTGCAGCATCCCCCACACGCCCATCACCCCCGGGGCCACGTCCCTCTGCTCCTTCACCAGCTCCCGCTCCGGCTTCAACCGCCTGCCCCGGCGCCGCAAGCGGGAGTCGGTGGCCAAGATGAGCTTCCGAGCGGCCGCGGCGCTGGTGAAGGTACGGCTGAGGGAAGGGAAGGAGCTGCTGAGAGGGGAGGGTGGGGAGGGCCGTGGTGGAGGGGAGGAAGCCCAGCCACCTCCTGCTCTGTTTCAGCCACGTGTCCGGGAGGCAGGACTGGCAAGAAGCAGGGACGGTGGCTCAGTTTTTGCTTTCCCCTTTTGCTTTCCCTTTTTTTGCCTGGGGCCTTTTTTTGCCAGCAGCCTCAGAGCATTCCAGCAGGTTCACTTCAGTCTGCCTGGACCCTTGGGTGGTTGAACTGCTCCTGATGAGCAGTCACGAACGAGCAGAAATACCCAAGGCTATTACTATACAAGACTTTTTATCCTTCCATGTGTCTGCTTTCCTGGGCCCAGTGACCTTTTTTCTGTGCCCAGTGCCACCCATCACTGTGGTGGTAGAGGAGCCTGGAGATGGGCACCGTGGATTGAGGAGCGGGATCTCACCCATGGGTCTCACCAGGAAGGTGTCACACCTCAAATCTGTTGTGCTCCACACACAAGCATGAGGCAGCTCAGCACCTGGGCTCCCTGTGCTCTGGCTGGGGTGGCCCTGTGTGTGCCTGGCAGTGACCTGGTGCCCCTGTCTCTGGCTCAGGGCCGCTCTGTGAAGGACAGCACGCTCAGGAGGGCTCAGCGGCGCAGCTTCACCCCGGCGAGTTTCCTGGAGGAGGACACGGTGGATTTTCCGGATGAGCTCGACACTTCTTTCTTCGCTCGGGTGAGGGGCAGGTCTGGCCTGGTGCTGACCCCAAAGGCAGGGCAAGACTCCAGTCCTGGCAGGACTGTGTGTTGAAGGCAGCAGCACCGCTTTCTGCCCAGGGCTGGTGCCACAAATGAGGCGTTGGCATCTTCTGATGGGACTTCTGTGTCTCTGCCCAGGAAGGAGTCCTTCATGAGGAGCTCTCTACTTACCCAGATGAAGTGTTTGAGTCTCCATCAGAAGCTGCAATCAAAGATGCTGAGGTGAAACCTCCCGATCAGACAGATCTCACAGGAGGTGCCTTGGACAAAAACGAGCTCGAAAGAAGCCACTTGTTACTGTGAGTATCTTCCTGGAAGTTGCCAAAGCCTAAGATGGGGTGACCAACCCGTTTGGAGTGGGACCTTCTGTTTAGGGGAAGCCATATGAGTGCTGTGGGTGCTTGTGCAGAGCTCAGAGCACTGCAGTGATGGGTTTTCTTTAAAACCAGCTACCCAGGCGTGTGAAAGGTGACTGTGAGGCCACCTCTGCAGTCTCTCCAGCAACTTCCAGCCTCACTTAATGTGTTTCAGAGGTTGTATAATGCCTTGAGGAAACAAAAGACACTTAAAATCAGCTGTGAGGGCGCTGGGGGCCCAGCCTTTGGCTATGGAGAGCGTAGCAAAGACAAGAAGGCTGTTGCCATTGCAACAGTCACCAGTAACTGTTGTGTTGCTCCAAGGAGCAGCGTGAAGCATTGCCGAGTGTCGAGCTGGGCTACATTCCTCACTTGAAACGAGAGAAAGGTGTGGCCCTGATGCTGAGAGCCCTACAAATATGTGGGTGGTACTGTACTGTGTGCCTAGATTTTTTCCACCTGAGTAACTGGTACTGAGTAATTGCTCCGTGTCGTTTCCGAGTCAGCTCTGGCTTAGCTGGCAGCTCACCCCAGCGCAGAGCTCTGCTGGGTGTGAACATGGAGCAGACAGGGAGGTCCTTGTTGTGGTTCTGCTGCTCACAGCCCATCTTGCTGTGTTGGCTCTTTCCCTTCAAGTGTTTCCAAGAACTTGGCTCAGTCGTAACATAAGGGGAAGCAGTGAATGGTGGGAGTTTGTTGTCACTCCTCTGAGACGGTTCCAGTCTTCTTGGCACCGCTTGGATCTCCTCAGATAGCTCTATTGAGGAAAAAACGTTTCTTTTACACTTCAGAGGGCTGTTATCACGGTCATGGTCGGGTGTCCTTCACGTGGCCAGGTGTTTGTTTTGGCACAGGCTCCCAGCCCAGCACAGGAAATCCTGGGAAACAGCACCTGTGTAACACACAAACCACATCAGCTCTGGGGGCAAGTGCAATCTGCACCTTCCGTGGGAGAAGGACTTCCCAAGGGGAAGTTGGGGTGTTAAAATGCATCTTTCTGCAAGGTGCAATGTATTGAAAAGAGCTGAAGTTTCCAGCAGTATTTTGGTTAAAGAGGTTCAGATTCTCCCTCATCCTTGTGCATGCCCATTCTTCAGAGCTGTCACGCTCCCTCCAAGGTGCTCTGGTGATCTTTCAGCAAAAAGTTTGTTGGCTGGTTTTTCTCACCATTTCTAACAACCCCTGTCTGTGTGCAGAGTGGGACGTTTAGGAAGCCAGAGGAGGTAAACTGGATTAGAGCACATGCCAGGGACATGCCAACTCCAGTGCCAGGCAGTGAGGATGGTGAAATGGGAGGTACTTGGGTTTTCTGGTCAGGGTTTGAATGCTCCAGACCTGAACCTCCACACTGCTGTTTAAGAGCAAGGAAATACAAAACTGTCTGGATATGATGGAGACTTACAAAGCAGGTACTATGTAACCTGTGCAACCTTCATCAGATCTATTTTGGTCAAAACACCTCCTTTTAGCTCAGGATGTTTGGGATTTTTATTGTGGTGTTGAAGCCTGGATTTGTTGTTCTGAAAAACGCACACATTGGTACAAATAAAGGCAGGAATAGATTGTGGGAGGTAACAGCTTACAGCATGTGACAGTGCCACTTTCCTGGTCTGGGAAGCTGCTTGGATTCTCCTCTGCCTGATTTGGTGGGCACAGGAGGTTTTACCTGCCAGTCCAATCCCACTGCAGTGCTTTAAAGGTGGGGATTTCCACTGCTGGGCTAAACTCCACTTCCATTTCACAGCAGACAGCAGAGTAAGAGGAATGAAGTAGAGGTGGAAATCGATGTGCCTGAGGCTGCAGATGTGCCTGTTACTGAAACACTTTAAAGCCTTGAGAGCTTCTCAGTGGTGGGGCTTAGTTTGGCACAGCTGCCTTGTGCCACCTTCTGCGTGTCATCCCGTGCTGGCACCGTCCAACCCTTTGACATTCACCTTCCACTTCAGCAGTGGCACAGACAGAGGAACTGCTGCCACCCAAGAGCAGGGGAGGGCTGGTCCCCCATGGCTGTCCTGCTTTTGGTTGCAGCCCCCTGGAGCGCGGCTGGAGGAAGCAGAAGGATGGGGGCCTGGCGCAGCCCAAGGTGCGCTTGCGGCAGGAGGTGGTGAGCGTGAGCCCCCCAAGGCGCGGGCAGCGCATCGCCGTGCCCGTCAGGAAGCTCTTTGCCAAGGAGAAGAGGCCCTACGGGCTGGGCATGGTGGGCAAGCTGACCAACAGGACGTACCGCAAGCGCATCGACAGCTACGTCAAACGGCAGATCGAGGACATGGACGATCACAGGTGAGGCTGCAGGCAGGGGAGGGAGGTGCCCAGCACGCCCAGTGGGTGGGTGAGTGCTGCTGCCCTCTGGGGACTCAGGTCACTGCCTCGGGGAGCTGCTGAGACCCCCCCAGTGTGTACCCCTGGAGTACAGGGCCAGCAAGCATCACCGTGTCACCGTGCAGTGAGAGCTCACCTGGCTCCTCACGTTGCTCTGGGTGTCTGGATCTCTGCTGCCTGGAGGGACTGCAGGTCTCTGCCCCACCAGCACTGTCCTGTGATGAACAGGCAGGCTCAGGTATCCCTGTCTCTGATCATTCTCCTAGGGTCATTACTGGCACAGTTTGGCATCAGGCTTCAGTGTTCTCACGGATGTTTTCTTGGGAAAGGGTGGTTGTCTGGTGTAGTGGGGGAGTCAGAGTAAACAGGGTCTGCCTGCCAGCAAGGCCTTAGATCATTGCCTGCAGTCCTGTGCATCCCTAGGTGATCCTAGCCATGTACCCCAGGTTTTAGTGAGGTCCCTGGGGATAAGCAGCAGCTTTTCTCCTGTGTTCTGTGAGTAGGTGCAGTTTGGGTGAGTTTCTGCCTCTGATCTTTTCCCTTTCCTTCCACCCAGGCCTTTCTTCACCTACTGGGTCACCTTTGTGCATTCCCTCATCACCATCCTGGCTGTGTGCATCTACGGCATCGCCCCCGTGGGGTTCTCACAACACGAAACTGTTGATTCAGTAAGTGACTCCCCCTCACTTGCCTGGAGTGTGATTTTGTCTCAGCTTCCAGCTGCTGGCTCTTATGTCATAGTCTTCAGCATAATTGGCTACTTGCCTGAGGGCCTTGATGGCTGAATTCTGGGTGTCCAGCCGTGGGGGGCTGCCTGCAGCGTCTCTGTGAGCCCCCAGACCATCATCTCTCCCTCCTGCAGCCACCTTGCTCTTGACAGCAGATTACATCTGACACAAAGCATGGGGGCTCTTCACAGGCTCTGACTGTGCTGGCAACACTTCCAACAACTTGTTCCCCTCCTGGTGGAGACCAGAAGGATGTTCATGGCAGGGAAATATTTCAAACCTGGGCTAAGTTTTTGCAGCGGTCGCAGGATTTTGCTTCTGCCAGGAGCAAAACTGACCTGTTTGACTTTGAGAGCTGATCCTGAAGCTGTTGGTAGCCTTCCCACACGTTGTTAAAGGTCTCTGGGGTACAGCCATGCCCCTGCTCCGTGCAGGGAATGCCTAGGGAGTTTCTCACCTACGTGTCTGACAGCTTTCAGAGCACTGCCACCAGCACCTGGGCCTGCACTGCCAGCTGGTGCTGCCTGTGCTGCTGAGCTGTGTGAAGCTCCTTGCAGGCTCTCAGGCCACTCCCAGGTCTGCAGGCCTTGGAATTTTTGAAAGCTGAAGTAGCCAGAGAGAGACATTTGAAGAGAAATCTTAAGGTGAAGGTGCCCAAGTCTTGACAGGGTTTTTTACCTGCGATCCTGCAAAAGAGCTGTTTGAGAAACCATGGGCCCAGTCATTGCCTGTGGGGATTTCTGTTCATCCTGGGGGCTGTTTCCACCAGCCCCTGCTGCTTGCCCTGCTGACCCTGTGGGCAGGAGCTCACAGGGCTCTGGCTTTCTCTCCTTGCAGGTCTTGCGGAACAGAGGGGTTTATGAAAACGTCAAGTACGTTCAGCAGGAAAACTTCTGGATCGGCCCCAGCTCAGTGAGTGCTGATGGTGGCACTGTTGGTGGGCAGGTGGGGGACTGTGCACTGCAGTTGTGCCATCCCAGGGACTGGAGCCCTCCCCTGCTTGGAGCTTGGGGATCTGCCATAGCTCTCAGGGAGCAGAGGTGCTCCCAGCCCCAGCCACCCACAGAATGGACTGCCTGGAGGCTGGGATGGACCTGGGCACTCCTGCTTGGCACCCTGTCCCTACAAAGCCAAGCTTGGGGTTAGAGAAAATGCAGGAGTTGTATGGGGTGTGGACAGCTTTCCTGATGCCATTCCACCTGGGAAAGACAAAGATGAAGAAACAATGTCCCAAAGTTTTCTTTCCCAGCCACAGTGCTGTTCTTTCTGGGGCTACGGGCAAGAAAATCCCTGAACTTTTGTTCTGGGCCTGTCTTCCAAGCAAATGCCCAAGTGTGCCTGGTGTGTGTTGGGCTTCATCATGCACGACTTGTCCCTGGTTCTTGAGTCGGGATGGGGCACCCCGTGCAGTCCCCCCAGCCTGCTCTGCCCCTTGGCTGAGCTGGGTATTTCCTTCTCTGCCAGGAGGCCCTGATCCACCTGGGGGCCAAGTTCTCACCGTGCATGAGGCAGGACCAGCAGGTGCACAGCTTCATCAGCGCCAAGAGGGAGAAGGAGAAGCACTCTGCCTGCTGTGTGCGGAACGACAAGTCGGGCTGCGTGCAGACCTCGGAGGAGGAGTGCTCAGTGAGTGCCTGGGCCCCTTCCCTGCTGCCCCTGGTGCTTCTCCCTCCCTGGGCTTCATGTTGGCACCTCTTCTCTCTCCTGCAGTCCACGCTGGCCGTGTGGGTGAAGTGGCCCCATCACCCCAGCACACCGATGCTGGCAGGGAACAAGAGGCAGTTCGGGTCTGTTTGTCATCAGGACCCCAGGTAGGTCCTGCCTGGCCCAGCTGCCATCATGGGGGGACAGGACTGATGATGAGTCAGTCCCAGGCCGGTGGATTGCTGGATGGGACAGCAGCTGCTCTGCAGATCAAGGGATATGGGGCAGTGATGTCCCTGCCTGTCCTGACGACTGCAGGGGAGGCTGAGGCAGAGTATGATCTTATTTCTGTTCACCCTTGATCTCCACTGTTGTTGCTGCCCCACCTGCACAGTGGCTGTTGGGAGCTGTGGGTGCCTTCCTCATCCCACTCCTCCTCCTCACCTGCTCCCCACGCACACAGGGGTGCAGCAGTTCCCAGCACACCTCTGCCCTGCCAGCTGCTGGGTGGCACTGCACACACTCCCTGTGGGCTGAGGTAGAGCTGAGAGCAGCTAAATTGCCACCCTCTGGGTGTGTCCACCTGGAAGGGATCCAGCTGGTTGCTGGGCAGCTGCCTGCTCTCCTGCCTTTGTGCTGCAGCCCTGACTGGAAGGAGGTTATGGCTTTAATGAGCACGGCCTTGGCTGATCTGGGGGACAGAGGGGAGCTGTGGGATGGCAGCCTGGGGACAGGGACAGTGTGGGAATCCTGCCTGGTGCTGGGGAAAGGTATCTCAGGCTGATTGTGCTCTGTTGCTGCAGGGTTTGTGAGCAGCCAGCCTCGATGGAGCCCCACGAGTGGCCAGACGACATCACCAAGTGGCCGGTGAGCATCCTGGGAGGCACAGAGCCTGCAGGGCAACTGGGATATGGCACTGGCATCCCCCTGGGCAGAGCCACAGCTCTGCTGCTGGAAGGGCAGGGCCTCTGCTGCAGCTTCTGCTGCTTGTCACAAGCTCCAGCTCAGGGCAGACATGGTCTGCCTCACCAAGGCTCAGAGCCCTCCAGCAAATTGCCCTGTGCCAACTAAAGCCCTGGGCCCCTGTGCCAACTAAAGCCTTGGGCCCTACCAGGGTAACAGGAGGGTGGAAACCAACTCAGCCTCAGGGCTGGAGAGGAGGTGGCAACTGATGCTGAGGCAGATGGAGTAACAGGCACCATCCTGCTGTCAGAGGGAGGCCTCTGTCTGGGAACTGGCTTCTTCCCAGGGGGCTGTTTTGATTTTATCCATGCAACTAGCAAAGCTGTGGCTGTCTGACTGCAGCCTGTTGTTGTTTTCCAGATCTGCACAAAAAACAGTGCTGGGAATTACACCAACCACCTCCACATGGACTGTGTGATTACAGGCCGGCCCTGCTGCATTGGGACCAAAGGAAGGTAAGGAGTTCTGCCTGTATGGAGGGGCTGGGTGTTGGGGTGAGACACAGGGGGTCTTTTCAGGTTGTAGACACAGCCATTTGTCCTCCTTGTCCTTTCCACACACAGCCCAGAGCCCTGCTGGGAAGGGGAGTTGGACAGAGAGCCAGGACAGGTCTCCCAGACGGAGCAGGACTCTGGGATGAGCAGGAGATAACAGCCAGCATGAGTCCTTGGTGCAGCAGGGTATCTCACTCAACTGGTCCTGCAGTTTGGAGGGACTTGGATCATAAGGGATTAAATAATTCTGCTGAGGAGTTCTGCATTTTTCCTTGGGAATGTCCAGCTACACTGGCCCCAACCTGGAGTCCACGAGCACTCAAAGGACATGCCAGGCCCTGGGTTTTCAAAAGAGGAAGATGCTGTTCTTCCTCAGTTGCTCCTGAGCTTGAGTAGTTACCCAGTGCTTGGGCCTGGCTTTCCCTACTGGGGAGAATAATCAGTGCTGTCCCAAAGAGTTTCTTTCTCTGTCCCTGAAGGTCATAACCAGGATGCTCCTGGCCTAGGCTCCTTTCCACTCTGGCAGCTGCAAAGGCACAAGACTCCCTCAGCCTGAGGCAGCTTCCCCAGGCTGTAAATAGCTGTAAATAGCTGAGCTTTAGCATCTGTTTTGGAGCCTCTGTATGCCAGTGTGTGGAGGTGAGGCAGGGTTCCCTGTGGGAGAGGAGCAGGAGGGGTGTGTGGAGAGTGGCACTGGGCTAAATGGGAATGTATTTGTGCCTCTTCTGAGGCACAGCAGCAGCTGAAGGCATCAGTTCTCACAGATGGGATAAGGGGGAATGGTAAGGGCCTGTGAGGACACAGGAGTGATCCACTGTCCGTTCCGCGTGTGACTTGTGCCTCCTGCAGGTGTGAAATAACCTCCCGGGAGTATTGTGAATTTATGCGGGGCTATTTCCATGAGGAGGCAACGCTCTGCTCTCAGGTGAGTGTGGAGCTGGGGGGTTGTATGGCTGCTTTTCTCCCTCCAGTTCCCCTTGCCAGCTTGGCAAGGTCTGAGGGGTGACAGTGCTGCAGCGTGGGTGGCAGTCCTGTGTCCTGTCCCACCCTGAGCCTGCGGGAAGCTGCTGATCCAGACTGGAGTGGCAGAGCTGGCTGCATCTGTCGCTCTTTGGAGGCCAGTTCAGGACTTGGGCTGGCAGCTGTGAAAGCCCAGCACGGGACCAGTGTGTAGGCAGAGGGAGAAGGCACCTGTCCTGCTCTCCATGAGAGAGCAGATGCCTTGGTTGTGTGTGCTGGGCTGGAGAAGGAGCATGAAGCTGCCACAGGGAAGGACTGGGGTCACATGTAACTCGGTGTTGGGACTTGGTTCAGTAGAGAAGCAGGAGGAGCCCCTCTGCCAGAGGTACCTGCAGGCTCTGCCCTGGCCTTGGTGAAGGGCCCCTCACATCCCTGCTCCTGCCCTAGGTGCACTGCATGGATGACGTCTGTGGGCTCCTCCCTTTCCTGAATCCAGAAGTCCCCGACCAGTTCTACCGCCTCTGGCTCTCGCTCTTCCTCCACGCTGGGTAAGCAGAGGGGTAAAACTTCTCCTGTCTGGATGGGGGAACCCTCAGCCCTGGGGTTGCTGAGTTGTTCTGGCTGCCCCTTCCCAGGGGACTCAGGGGTGCTGAGCTGTGGTCCCTGCCAAGGTTTACCATCCTGTGTTTGCTGGGAGGGATCAGTGGCGTGGGCAAGGCCAGAGCAGGAGCTCTCAGCAAGGCTGGGGACAGAACACGAGCACAGGGGTGACTTCAGTGGCTGCTGCTTCAGCTCCTGTACTCTGCACTTGGCAGGATCCTGCACTGTCTGGTTTCAGTCTGTTTCCAAATGACGATCCTGCGGGACCTAGAGAAGCTGGCAGGATGGCACCGCATCTCTATCATCTACCTTCTCAGTGGCATCACTGGGAACCTTGCCAGTGCAATATTTCTACCCTACAGAGCAGAGGTGGGTCTCCTGCAGACCAGAGTGCTGGTAACTTGCCCTGAACACAACCCTTCTCTCCACGGCCGTGCCTCTGGGGCAGAGGCAGAGACACCAGAGCTGGCAGATTGGTAGCTAGAAGATGGCACCACACCATCAGCAGCAACACCCCCCAGAGTACCCTGGGCTTTCCCAGTGACTGGCCCGGGCTGGCTGCAGGAACAAAGGTGCCTCATGACAAATGGGGAGCTGCAAGCCCTGGGATAGGAGAGGCCTCAGGCAGGCTGGGAATCGAGTGCTGTAGCTGTGCCAGAGACCCTCCGGTGGCACGAGAGGGGCAAAGGGCAGAGCTCAGCTTTGCCCACAGAAGACTGACTGCATGGCAGGACCATCTTCCAGGTGCTTCCATAAGGAAGAGGGCATGGTGGGTGGGGGGAGCCAGGAGATTGCCTTCAAGGGCTTCTCTTCTCTGGCAACTTAAACCAGACCTGCCCTCCTTAAATACAAAGCCTGTTCTGGGGATTGCTGGCCTCACACCCTGGTCCTAAATCCCACCAGGCCCCTTTACTCCTTGCACCCCATTACAGGGATGAAGTTGAAGACTGTGGTGTCTCTTCCCCAAGAAACACCGAACAGGGAGTTGAGTAACAAGTAACTGATGCCTGGGGCTGGCTGCAGAGGCCAGGGAGATGAGCCCTCACCTTATCTGTACTGCTCTTCTTCTGCAGGTTGGCCCTGCAGGATCCCAGTTTGGGATTCTGGCCTGTCTCTTTGTGGAGCTCTTCCAGAGTTGGCAAATCCTGGCACGCCCATGGAGGGCTTTCTTCAAGCTGCTGGCTGTGGTGCTCTTTCTTTTTGCCTTTGGCCTCCTGCCCTGGATTGATAATTTCGCTCACATTTCAGGATTTATCAGCGGTTTCTTCCTCTCCTTTGCCTTCCTGCCCTACATTAGCTTTGGGAAGTTTGATTTATATAGGAAACGATGCCAAATTATAGTTTTCCAGCTCATCTTCATTGCACTCTTCTCAGGACTCGTGATTCTGTTCTATTTCTACCCCATCAAGTGCGAGTGGTGCGAGTTCCTCACTTGTATACCATTCACAGACAAATTCTGCGAGAAGTACGACCTGGACGCACAGCTCCACTGAAAGGCAAAGGCTGGCTTCTCGAGCAGGCCCTGGAGATGGACTGTCTTTGCATTTGCTGTGCCAGTTCCATGGGGACAAAGCCTCTAATCCAATGACACTTCTAACCCTGCCCGTGGTTAATTTAAACTGTCTCCTTAGCACTTGGCAGGCATGTTTCTTGCCTTATCTCAGAAGACTCTGAAAACAGAACGTTTGTGCCTTGTTCAATTGTATTGAACCTTTTCTGCTGCCATTATTTTTATTACACTAGTTTAAATACTACATTTTTAACCAGAGTTGTTTACTACTGCTAAGGTGGTGATTAAACAGTGAGGTAGCGTTTTAGCTACTGTTAATTGTTCTGCATAGTCTGTGCCTGCGTTTGTTACTTTATCTCACTTACACCGTTCCCTGTCCCAGGAGAATCAATCCCCTTTGAGCACCAAAACCAGCCAGATGCAGATCTGCAGCTGGAAATAGGGGCCTGAAAAGCCTCAGAAAACTAGAAGGTCTCTTTAATCCCTGCAAGTGCATTCCGCATACAAACAGCAACCACAAAAAACATGTGAGAATGTCCAGTCAGTGGAGTTTGCTCCTCTTCAGAGTCTTCAACCTTCTCCTCCGGGAAAGTGCTGAATCCACAGTCTGGTCCTGGTAGGGCTGGTTTGTCTGCTCTCTCTCTGTTAAGGGAAGAAAATATTTGGCAGTGACAATGGTCAGTGCATACTGGGCTCTCACCACCACACTGCCCTGACCGTCCAGGAAGGATCAGCCGGTGCCACGGGTGGTCACAGGCACCCTGGAGCAAGTGGCTGCTCCGAGGGCACACATGTGCACGTTGCAAATGTTGAAAGAAGAAGAAAAGGTTACTGCGGTCACAAAGCAACAGTTTCTAACCCAGCTACCCCAGCAGCAAAACAAAAACCCAAGGGTTTGCACAAGCTGCTCTTCCCACTGGTTTTTTCGGCCCCATGAGTGTGTTTTTAGAGACACAGTTTTAAACTTACTAAGCTTGAGAGTCTTGGCCACATCTTGTGTTTGCATGCACAACTTTCTAAAAATAGCAGTATAATACCAGAATTATTTCTACATGAGTTGCAAGCAGGTAAATTACCTGTGGCTACCAGTGCTTCCTGTGCTGGAAGTGTTCTTAAAGGCAGCAGCTGCACAAAGTATTATGACAAAAAGTTGCCCAGTGATGTGTCCTGTCTCCTGAGAACAATGAATCAGCTGAACTCAAGTTTCTATAAACCAGAAAATGGACAGACTGGGAGTCAAAAATTACAGGCTGTGAAAGCTGAGGTCCCTTTCCTAATTCCTCATAGCCTGCAGTAATTGAGAAGAATGGCTCAGTACACTGTGGCACAGCAGAGAACATGCTGAGTGTGCTCGTTGCCTTTGCTGGGAGCACCAGAGGGACATTTCTGTTGGCTGCAGGTGCTCAGAGTGGCACAGGAGTGGGAGGAGCAGGCTGGGGGAGCAGGCACTCAGGGAGGCTCACAGAAGGACCTGAGTGACCTGGTGATGACCATCATCTGTCATACAGGCACCTTCCTCCTCCCAGGGATTCATCAGCATCCAGCCATGCTCCTGACAGCGATTCCCGGACATTTAAGAAGCCTAAAAGAAAGCAATGCCCTAGAAGCAATCCCAGCAAAGGAACACCATGTTTAATGAGTCTCAGGACACTGTGGGAGCAGGTTCAGAGTCTAAACATGAAGTAAAGTTAGAGACCACTGCAAGCAGTAAGATTTCCCCACTGCTGCTCCCATTTTGTGTTAATTGAAGCAGCTGAATTATCACTCCTACCCCGAGAGGAGCACCAACACCAGCACCAGGATATGGAAACAGGCCACAGCCTCGTGCAGAAATGCTCTGCCATACAGTGGAGAGCAGCAACAGCAGCTGCTCCGAGCCTGAACACCACAGCCCAGGGAAGAAGACGAAGAACGGGGAGCTCTTAATGCACATTGAGGACTTACCCAACAGGTCACTTCCGAAGCTTCTTTATGAAGCAGACCTCGTCCCTGTTCCTGATGCCATACCTGAACAGAGAGTTATGCTGTTATATGCCAGTTTCCAGGAAAAACAACTTTTGAAATCCTATAGTGTCCTCTTTCTCAGGGGCAGACGGACTCCTACGATCATGGGACACATTAAAAACCTCACATGCTGCCAGCCCTGAAGGATCTGATCATCTGCCTTTACCTCCAACCACCCCTTAAATGCAACATCTGTCACCCACTGCTGTCTTCCAAGGTCAGCTTTGCTGTCTTGCTAAATTTGTAGTACTTCAGACCACCTTTTCTCACTGATGTGCACATGGGCTGGCACACCCAGCACTGCTGTATGAACAGCAGAATGCTTGAAAGTGCCTCATCCCTCCTCATTCCCAGGAACGGGCACGGAATGTGGGAGCCACCTGCCAGTGTTGTTACCAGATTGTCTCTGAGAGGTGGTCCAGAGAACAACACACATATCCTCCGTTTGCTCTTTGCTTGGCACTCTCCATGGATGTCAAGGGGTTGGAATGGACTTTAGAGATCATCCAGTCCCAACACCCCTGGGCCACGTGCAGGGACACCTCCCACTAGACCAGGTTCCTCAAGGCCTTGTCCAACCTCCCTGGGCAAGCTGTGCCAATCCTTGTTCCCTCCTCCTCTGTTCTACATCAGCAGCTCTGCAAGGCTAAGTATAATCTATTCTGCAGGCGTTTGGGATGGGTGACCAAGGGCTGCAAGTCCCAGTGCCTGGAGGGGGTCTGAACTGGATAAGCCCAGCACAGGATGGTGATGGCTGAGGAACCCCCCAAGGCCATGCTGTCCTGCAGAGAGCATCTGAGTCTCCCTGTCCCACCTTCCAGCCAATTCCCAGCGCAGGACCCACCTGAGCCAGGGCACAGCCTTAGCCCTGCCTGTGGGGATGCGCAGGGCACCCGCGGGGCCTCTCAGCCCCCCGGAGCACACCCAGTTACTCACTCTCGCAGCTTCTTTCTGTCATCCGCCAGCTTCTCTCCCGCGTAGGTCAAGTGGTACGTCCTCCATATGTACTTCCTGGGGGAAGAGCACTCAGGGGCAGCCACGGGAGAGCGGGACAGGGTTGGGACGCGCTCCAGACCCCGCTCCCGGCCCCGCTCACCAGCTGAGGTGCTGGACACCGCCCTGCCGCGCCTGCCGCAGCTGGAAGTGTCTCCGCAGCGCCTTCTTCAGCTCCAGCACCGAGGCGTTCTGCACCACCACCACGGCTGCGGGGGCACAGCGGGTCAGAGCCCGGTCCATGCCCGGCCCGGCCCGGCCCGCCCGCCCCGCGGCCCCGCACCCACGCACGGTCTCGCCGTCCGCCTTGCAGACCCGCACGGTCATGGCCTGCCCGTACTCCAGCGCCACCTGCGAGCCGATCTCCTCCGCCGTCACCTGCGGGGGCCCGGGGGGTCCGTGAGCCCGGACCCCGCCCTGCCCGGCCCGCACCTCCCCGGTCCGGCCCGGCCCGGCCCCACCTGCGGCGGGAGGTCACAGAGCAGCGGGTCCTGCACCAGCCGCGCCAGCGCCGCCTGGAACAGCTCCAGCACCTCGGCGTGCGCCAGCTCCTGAGCCAGCTCCTCCGGCGGCTCCTCCGCCGGCCCCTCCGCCGGCTCCTCCATCTGCTCCTCCACCGCCGCCATCGCCGGAAGGGGCGGGCGGCGCGGCGGAACCCGCGATGCTGCTCTTCTGCCCGGCCTGCGGGAACGTGCTGGTGGCCGAGGAGGGGCCGCGCTGCCACCGCTTCGCCTGCACCACCTGCCCCTACGTGCGCAATGTCACCAGGAAGGTACCGGGGGCGCGGGGCTGGGGGGGTGAGCCGGGGCTGGGGGGGTGAGCCGGGGCTGGGGGGGTGAGCCGGGGCTGAGGGGGTGAGCCGGGGCTGGGGGGTTCCCGGTCCCCGCTGAGGCGCTGGCCGTGCCCGCAGGTGACCAGCAGGAAGTACCCGCGGCTGAAGGAGGTGGACGATGTGCTGGGCGGCGCCGCGGCCTGGGAGAACGTGGACTCCACGGCAGGTAGGGCCGGGCCGGGCCGGGGGGCGGCCGGGCGGGGGCCGGGTCCGCCCTGCCCTGCGCTGCCCTCACGGCCGCTCTCCGTGCCCCGCAGAGCCGTGCCCCAAGTGCGAGCACCCCCGCGCCTACTTCATGCAGATCCAGACGCGCTCGGCCGACGAGCCCATGACCACGTTCTACAAGTGCTGCAACCCGCAGTGCGGGCACCGCTGGCGGGACTGAGGGGGCTGCGGGGATGGGCCGCGGGGGTCCCGCTCCTGCAATAAAACCTGGCCCTGGGTGCGCGGGACCGTCTGCTGCGTGCTTGCTTTAAACCAGCTCTGAGCCGCCGTGCCCGGCTGGGAACAACAGGCTCCGACAGCGTGTTTTGCCTGCGCGGGGCCCTCAATTCACACAGTGCAGGGGTTCTGCTGAAAGCACACTGCGTGACACTCGTGCCCTGCACGCCGAGGAACCGGTGTTTGAAACGCAGATAGGCCTGAAGGTGAACCAGCTGAGGGATGGGGATGAAAGCCCAGCACTGAGCCTGCTGCTGTGCCACGGCACAGAGGCCAAAGCAAAGGTAAAGAGTTTCCTCTCTGTGCTACAGATTTTTTTACTGATCAGCTGATAAAAATAGCAGAGGGATTTTGACGTAGCAAAGGAAACTGCCTGTTGAAATAAAATTCAGCACCTGTAAAGGCAGAATTGTGAACGTGTACACACAGCTTTAGTATTCAGAGCTAGGGAGTGTAGCGGCAAACCAAGCTGTTTGCATATTATGTAGGGCAATGAGCATTTGTTCTTAGAGACCCCCAGTCTTTCAACTGCTTTGAACACAACGGAATCCTTACTGGAAGGGTTTTAAAAGCGTTCAAGATGTACTGTCCAGAATTACCAGATGTTCATCTATAACCCAACAATTTCTCTGTGTAAAACTGTGCTCTCTGTGTTACAGAGAGGAAAAAATCAAAATGGGACCCGTGGAAACACCCCAAGTTAAATCAGGAACTACAGACTATACACCCTGCAGGCAGTTATTGGTGAAAAGATAATATACTTCAAGCAGGATCACGTATTCTGCCTTAACATCAAGCTTTATTCTCAGTTTAAACACATTCAGAAGTAAAAAGGATAAATAACTTAATAAAAAGTTATGGAGCAAAAATTGCAGCGTTTCATCTGCATTAACGCTCCCTCCTACAGGCTGAGCCAATTTGATGTGACTCAGCTTTACCTCCTATACAGGGATAATCTGCACCCACTTATTCCAGTTCACTTCAGAGGGGAACACTCTCCCCAGCCTGAGGGTACAGTCTATCGTGGGCTCGTAGTAGATCGTTGGGGTTTCACTCAGTTTGGGATTGTTGAGTTGTTCTTCCACACCTGGCTGAGAGAAGAGTGACACCGGGGACGGCTTTTTCAGGTAGAATCGTCTGACGCAACCCAGAGTTTCCAGACCCTGCAGAAAAATTGACATATTCTAGTTTGGGCAGTTGTAGAAAAAAAAAAACAAACCAAAACCCAATGAATCCTGCTCTACCTGCAGTGTTCTCAGAAATGCTGGGCAAGTTATACCAAAAGTGGCTTCCCTGGTGCCCCTCAGGGGAAGTCATGCTTACAGGAAGGGCTGCAGTATCACTGCTGTGCTTAAGATTTTGAATTCTTACAGGGAAAAGAAATGTAAATCAAGATTTAATTTCCAAAGTAGCAGTGGTGGCAACCAAAACTTCATGATGGGAAAAAAATGTAAGATAAACTCAGCATTTTCTTGCCATGTACTGTTAAGGATGTGGCCCTTCAGGCAAGTGTGTCAGGACAGAAGGTCTCATTATTTACACACAGCACAGACACATTTCAGTCTGATTCCTACTTCAAAGACTGCCCATCTAGAAGGTATATAAGGAAGAAAATTAGGAACACTGGGATTATCTATGGTGATTGGGGGTTGGAACCAGATGATCTTTGAGGTCCCTTCCAACCCAAACCATTCTGTGGTCCTATGATTAATGCTGCATTAAACAGCCATTTAGTATTTCACAGTGATGAGCCCCCACTCTTCAGTAACCACCTAAAATTGCAACTCCCTGTACACCCATTTCAGAAGCAAGCTCAAATTCTGAACTCAGTAACAGGGTGATTCCAAGGATGGGTAAATCAGGCTTCCCTCCTTCCTCACTGTGAACACTGACTTGCTCTGGCTTTGGTTCATTTACACCAAAGGGAGAAGAAGGTGGTTTTTCACGGCTCATTCACACTCCCGTTTTCCTGGGACTCCCAGCAATGGATCTGCTGGCTCTTGGTGTGGGAGCCGAGCCGGGTTGAAGCTCCCAGAGTGGCTCAGGTACCTGCAGGATCTCCAGCACAGCCACGGGCTGCAGCACCCCGCTGTAATGCTGCAGCAGCGCCGCCTGCGTCAGGCCTGGCTTGGTCATGACGTGATAGAGCACAGCTTCCATCATCCCCTTGCACACAGGCTTGTTCAGAGTCCCATCCACGATCCTCCACGGCCTCCCAATGAAGCAGACATCCTCACAGGCCCTGCAGAACACAATTAAAGCTCAGCTCTGTCAGGAGTTCGTCTGCTTAAGAGTTCCCATCAGACTTTCTGCATTACAGAGACTCTCGGTACATCCACTGCAGTGTTTGCTCACAGGTGGAAATCCTGTGGCTGCCCTGAGCAGGGACTGGTGCTGATCTACCACACAGCTCCAGACCCGCAGGGTTTCACTAGGGGTTCACCACTTTTAGCACCATTACACACCCAGCAGTTACCCTGAGTCTCTGACCAGGAGAGCTTTGTTTGGTATTGGCTCTGATACCCTCCAAAAGTTGTCCAAGATCTGCTTCAATCTGCAACAGTGCTCTGATAGGAAAGGAATTCCTCATTTTTAGTAGCGTTGTGGAGTCAAAAGACAGACCCTGCATGGAAATTCTCATTTCTCACATTGCAGTTTCTCCAGGCCTTTCCTGTGCACCTGAAAGTTGAGGCTTTCTGGCACTGGACTTATTTGTGAAGTCAAATAATTTTTATTTCCTCTGATATTTGGAACCAGTTGGTTTTGGGGTAAAAACATGTATCAGAGAGATTTTCTCAGCATGCATATCAGCATGAGTAACATGAACAATGGAGGAAGACCTGGGGTTTTTCCATCATCAGTTCTCACTGCCCATCAGAGCATAAAACTAAGGTTTCCAAATCAACTGCTTCCAGTATTATTTTGGGAGTGCCAAGTGTTTAGTTATTCTGAAGACAGCTCTGTTACTCACCACTCCCTGGCTGCCTGGGAGGCATCTGTCATGGAGCTGCCTGGAAAGAAAAGAACACGTATTTTCTAATTAACTCCAACTCCTTATCTAGTGGAAGAAAGAGTAAAAGGTGGCCAAGCTGTAAAGTGCAGCAGCTCTTTAGGAAACCACCTGAGCAAACTGTGCTCAGTTCTGAGGAGCCCTGAGCTGCCCCTGACCTGCCTGCAGCACCTCCTGCCACAACCACATCTCTCTGCTCAAGCACACCTTCTGTGGTTCCCTTCCCAAATCCCAGCAAGGAGCTTCATTCCTACAGGTCTGATGACATGGCTGGAGCCCAGGTGACTGCATGGGCTGAGAATGTCAGAGGGAGCTGTGCAGGGTCTCAGCCTGAGAGCTCCCCCCCTGGGTGTGGTTACCCCAGACTCCTGGGAATGATATGGAAGTTGAGCAGGAGCCCAAGTAGCTGCAGACATGGGAGTGCAAACTCAGGATTCCAGCAGGGCTCAGTTTCAAAGCAAAGGCTGTCTCTCTGCTACTCCCATTACATTATGTCATGGGCTTTAATTAGACACTTACTTAACAGAGGTATTCCTACCATACCCAGAGGGGAACAGCTCTGTCTTAAGCACATGTAAACCCTTCACTGGCCAGTAAGAACCCCATGTTTGATAACAGAACTACTGTTTTTTCTCTCCTGTGTTACAAACTAGTGAAGGAAGTTCAATCCAGAAGAATACTTTGGTAGTTTCATTTAAGAACTGCTGAGGTCTCTGCTGTTTAGACAGTATCAATTTCCTGCAGGAAGGCTCCAGTTAAACAATTCCAAGCTCTGAGAGATGTCAGGGATCAGCCTGCACTGATTCACAGCTGCCTCTGAAAGTGGGTACTGGCAGAGCTTGGCAGGATCCCACACGAGCAGTCAGGCAGTGATTCAGTCTGAAATCAGAGCCCATAGAAACAAAACCAAAATAAAATCCCCCACAAACTACTTAATGTAAAGCTTGGCAAGAACTACTGACTATTAGAAAACAAAACTGGCAGTAAAAAGGAAATGAAAATGGAGTCCAATTGGGTTACAAACGAGGCTGTTAATCCCCCTGGCGTGTGCTGCTTCCTGGTTTAAGGATTTCAGGACTTTCAGCCATGGACATTCCAGCTGTAGGCACACCAGCAGTGCTGTGCTTTCCAGGCTTAGAGATGTCTGGCCTTTGGACTGAAGCCAGACATGAGCAACTTCAGTTCCAAATACATTTTTGAAGAAGAGCAAGCCATGGAAACAAGTTTCTGAGGAAAACCTATTTTTGGAGTAGCTGCAAAGATTTCAGCAAAAGGAACAGGAAGGAATCTCTGAAGGAATCTTTGATGTATTTGAAACTTCCAAGACCTTCCAGAAATTAGTGTTATGCCAATTTGTCTGGGGAAATGACAACCTCTGCCTGGTGTAGCTTCATAAAGGATCTAGGATTTGCTTATAAAATAGCACTAGCCATTTGGGATGAGCTGCTGGTGAGCTGGTCTCTGTATCTTGGATGCAGAGTGCTCCTACATACCTTTGGAGACTCCTGGGTTCTCCTGCAAGTAGGAAAGGTCATCATCCTGCTCACTGGCTGGTTGTTCAGGCTCGGGGATCTCTTTGTTGTGCTCAGTGCTGAGCTCGTTGTTCTCCACTTCAAATTCTTTGTCCTCAGGACAAGGCTGTTCTTGTTCCTTGTGAGTGTCCACATGCACAGCCCCTGGAGCAGGCTCTGGGAGTTCTGGAGCAGACTCTGGGAGTTCAGCTGGGTGTTCTGCCTGCCCTCCCAGGGAACCTGCTTCTTCACCCCCAGTTACAGCTTCCTTTGCTCTACCAGGATCAGCAACACCTGCATCAAAGTTACTTGATGCTCTCTCCAGGCCGCCCTGTGAGCCCTGGCAGAGCTGACTGTCCCCCTCAAGGACATCATTTTCAGTCTTACACCTCTTCCTCGGGGGTTCTTCATCACTGACAGGCTGAGTGTCTTCTCCCTGCTGCTCCTCCTCTCCCTTCCCTGGCTCTGCTGGCAGACACTCCTGTGGTCCATCTGGGAGGGCAGTGTCTGCCCCTTGCTGATCAGCATCTTCCGCTCTCTCCTTCAGACACACCGAATGCAACAGCCATGGCTTGGCAAACACTACTGCAACCAGTCTTACAGCGTGGCCTCCTACTTCTAAAACCTGCTGCATTTCAATAAGGTCCTGTAGAAAACAATCAAACAAAAAACCCCCCACAACAAATTAGCTCAGAAGCTTTCACAGGAAAATGTCATTTTAACCAAGTATTATGGAACTGCCATCTTGGGCAGCAAGGAAGGAGCAAAAAGTTGAGAAGATGTTTTACCCCTTAAACTTTCCTGAAATTACAGCACAGGACATTTTTCTTCAGTTTAAATTAAGTTAAAAATATAAATGGGAAAGAGTATTTTGCTTCCAGAGGTGGATGTTGGCACCTCCAGGTTTCTGAAACAGCTCATTCCTACCTTTGATTAAGTGCTGCTTTAATTTTTGGCCTTCCTAACTTTGAGGCAAGATTGCTTTAAAGTATGGGATGTGATCTCCTGCCCAGCATAAACAGCTTTGTTCAATTCACAGTTGCTTCCGACAGCCTGGAAGCTTGTCCTGTGCAAGGGGAATACTAAACACGCTGACATCAACGTATGGAAAGCTGTAAAACCACCTGAATGTACTGCTCCAAGCTCCTGGTTCTTGGGGCTTCCACCTCTTCATAGGTGCAGAAACGTTTGCGCAGCTCAGCTTTGCAAATTCCAAAGTGGGAAGTTGCCTCTATGGCGTTCCGGATCTGCACAACGGCCTCTGCATCTCCGGGGCTGTAACCATGCCCTTCTGTGCACTCCTGCAGGAACTTATCGACCTCATAACATTCTTCTTGGATTTTTATCAGCCTGGTGAAAGTGTCAGGGAGGCAGGAGATTCCCACAGCCATGTTATCCAGCAGAGAAGGAACTGCAGAGCAAACAAAACACGGGGGTATAAGCTGTGAAGCCGTGGTTACTGTGTGATACACCACAGAAAGACAAACAGATTAGAGGTGCTCTGGAGTACCCCAATTAAAAACAGAGCTCTGTTTTACAGCTTCACTGCTCCACAGTTTCCTTTTTTTCTTGCTGCCTTACATATCTGTGTCTGAAAAGACCTGGAGAAGAAACAAGATCAAGGGTTTACAAAGGTTTATCCTCCTGTCGAAGGATGGCTGGAAGGCAGGGCAGACTTACTGATATTCTCTCTAACACTGGGTCAGCTTGGCTCTAAGTTAATGAGGGAATCATCTCCTTTTTTCTTGAAGAAGGTCAAGTGCAAAATTCTGGGGGAAAGGAGATGCTATTAATCAAAAAATCTGTGGCAGATCTGTTGGCCAGATGTGGTTTAACTAGCACTTGACAATGCCTTGGCACAATTAGTCTCACGGAGCATCTCCCTGTTTGGTGACAGGTTGGTCCATCACTGCCCTGTGCAGAGGATTCAGAAGCTGAACCCACATAACCCCTTCTCCCAGTCCCTGAAGATGAGGGGGCATCTCTGGCACTGCTCCTCCTGCTCCCCTCCCTTTGATCCACAGGCTGCTCCACACTGGGCCTCGTGGGACGCTCCTTGTGGGACACTCGTGGCAGCTGCACTTCCCTGACAGCCAAGGGGAAATGGGATCAGCTGGAATGAGCAGTCAGCTCAGCAGACCTGGAGGGCATGGAGTGGCAGTTGAGAGATGAGAAAGGATTTCTCTTTTACTTCTGCCACAGCAGCAATAGCAATAGGGCAGGGACGGCACCAGACCCTTCAGCTGAAGAGCTAAAGGTTCTGGATGCATTTGCATTACAGCTGAAAGCAAGATGCTCTTTAAGAAGGGGCAGTGCTGAAGAACTGCAAATAGTCAAGCTCTAAATATTAAAAAAATGTTTAAATTACTGAGGTAAGAGGCCAGATGTTGGACACCACCATTTCAGGCACTTGCATGAGACAAGTAAATGAGAATTTCCTTCCAAGGAGCTCTGAAAGGTTTTCTCTTTACAGAAAAGAAAGCCTGGGTGTGACATTATACGGTATTTCAAGTTGCAGAAGGGACTGACAAACCTCCTGGAGAAGGGGCAACAGAGCAGAGGACAGACTTCCCCTTTGCATTAACAATTTAACGCAACATGAAATACAGGCAAGGACTTGTTACCAACAAGAGGTGCCTTTAAGTCTCCCATCTGTTTAAATCAGGAGAGAAAGCACTACAGACTGCATGTGTGATGAAAACAGAATGTTCCTATGGAAGGGGCTTTGTTTAAATCAGTTCCTCAGCAGGTGAGGAACCTCCAACCCACTTCTGTGCCAGATGGGACAAACAGGAACTCACCTGGAGAGTTGAGTCTCCCTGGGACAGGGGAACACCTCAGCCTGACCTTCACCTGGCAGGAGTTGACCACAATGTTGTCACTGGGGCTCAGGTTCCTCATGCTCACAATGCCAGGGGCGTAGTAGCCTCTCATTAGCAGGTAATTGGTGTGAGAAGCTTGACGAGCTTTCACTTCTATCCTCTGCTTGCCTCCAGCGCTGTCATCCAGCTCATCCTCTTCCTCATCATCGTCCTCCAGCCCTTCTTTGCCCAAACTACAGCAAACACGAGGGATTTTATTTGTTTGTTGGGGTTTTTTTTCCATAATAGTGACTCATTGCAGTGAGCAGAGCAAGAACACAGTGATTCTGCACGCCTGTCTTTAGTCATGGACAGCATGTCCACAGCAGGCTGATTTAAAGCACTGAGAACGAGCAACTACAGGAAAGAAAACACACTAAAAGTCCCTGGAAGAGGAAACTCTTCGATTTTTGCAATTATATTGAAATTGACCCAAAACATCTCAGCTTAAAGTTCTGAACCTCTTGATTAAAACAAAGTTATAGCAGGTTGTTCAGAGCCTTCAGCTTTAACCACTGTGGCTCTTGTCTTGTTCTGGAAAGAAACAATGCTTGTTTGACTAAGTTTATTTTTGGGAAATTTATCCTGGCTGCAACCACTACTCTTTTTTATTTTTTTTTTTTTTACTTGGAGGCTGTCTGCAGTTTGGTTCAGCAGAACCTCTTTGGTTCAGCAGACACTTCATTGTGAGGGAACATCTGTTGGCCACTGAGACCATGAGGATGCTGCAGTGTAGGGTAGACAGTGTTTATTTTTAAGGAGGAAAAGGAGGAGAAAGAATTACAGACCAAAGACTTCAGTTACTTTAAAAAAAAAAAAACAAACCCTCCACCAAAAACCAAACTGTAGACAGCCTCAGATTAAAAAAAGAATAGTAGTAGCAGCCAGGATAAATTTCCCAGAAATAAACTTAGTCAAACCAACACTGTTTCTTTCCAGAACAAGACAAGGGCCACAGTGGTTAAAGCTGAAGGCTCTGAACAACCTGCTATAACTCTGAAGTTGCCTCTGTTCTAAGCAGGAGACAACCAAAGGTTCCTCACAACCTTTTTTAAGATGAGTCAGACCTTCTTTTCAAACATATTTTAAACCAGTAGGAAACACATAATTTAGGAAAAACAGTGAGGACGCAACTCAAGGTGGCCCAACTCAGCAAAGGGGTCAGTCCAAGGCTCAGTGTATCTTTGCAAATGACCTGGGTGGTTGAAGAGCTTATTCAGTTTGCACGGGATCACCCAGCTGGAGACACTGCAAGTCTATAAGAAGATGGGATTTGCATTCAGAACATCTCCAGCAAACTGGAGAAACAGCCTGGAAAAGAGCAGGGAGCAATTTTCTATGACAAATGCCTGTTATTTATATAATAGTATTCTGCATCTGTGCCTCCACACTAAGAGGAAACAATTAACCAGGTAAAGGAAAAGCAGCTTGGTAGAGTGACTCACAAGAATCATAAGCTCCCCACTGTACTGGGGAGGTTTGGCTGGTTTTTTTTTTGGCAAGCCCATGGCCATTCAGCATCCTGGGATGCATTAGCAGGAGTTTCAGCTATGTGACGATGAACTTGGCATGGACCTGCCAGCAAGGGCATGGCATTTCTTTTCTGACATCACAGTTCAGTGCAGAAAAAAATAATGAGAAAGACAGAGATCTGGAAAAGTTAATAAAAACTTAATCACGTACCAAAAAAACAAGTAAAGGAACTGAGGCTGCTTATTTTAAAGAACAGAATGTTATGGGAAGAAGACTGCAATAACAATCTTCAAATGGGTATTAAGCTGCTCTAAAGAGAACAAAGTATTTTCCATGTATATATACCACAGGAAGCAGCAGGTTAAAGCAAGAGATTTTAGTTGCCCTCTTAAGAAAACACATAATGACTGAAAGGATGAAACACATATTGACTGTGAGGGTAAGGGCTCCCAGGATCAGGTTGCCTGGGGAGGGTTCCAGTTTCAGTGGTGTGCCATCACTGCAGGCTTACAGAAAAATTGAATCAAACAGGAAACAATCCACAGAAGCAATATTGTGCTGAGAGGTTTCACTGGTAAAGTTGAAACCTTGTTACTGAGCCTTCTCAGCCTCTGAAATGACAAGGTACAATGTTGACACTGCTCATGCAGCACCCAGCGCTCCCCTTTCCACATCAGCTCTGATGGCACTGAAGTGCTGAGCAATTTAAACGTCACACGGGAAGACAAATGCAGTCCAGGGCTGTAATGACAGGCACTAAGTGAAGTGCCATTAAATCTTCAGAATGCTCCCTCAGAAATAACAACCTAAACAGCATCCCAGTAAAACAGGCCCCAGTGCAGTGCAGTGCAGGAAATGCTAATGCCTATCCAATTTCATTCAAGTTCTCCCCAAACAGAAATAGCAGCATTTACCTCTTTATCACTTCGTTTTCCACCATGGTGCTGTCCACCACAATGATCTGCTCCGGGATTCTCACGTTCACAGTCACAAGTCCCAGGGAGAGCAGGGAAAGCATCGCCAAGCACTGCCCACCGGGTCCGTCCATGGGAAACGCCACCGTGCCTTCTGGTGGTGTGTTTTCCTGATCTTTAAATGAGAAGCTGTCTGGCTGGTCTGATTTTTCAGCATCCCTGAGCTTCTCGAGGAACTGGAAGGACTCTGTGCAAATGCTGCTGGGGAAGCGCCACGTGAAGACTCTGGACAGAAACACCAAGTCAAAGAAGCACAAGCCTTTCACAAGCTGTTCTTACTGAGCATGAATTTAGCATGAATTTTAGACCCATGGGAGCACAGAGCAGCCACACAGCTGAAGTTCCACGTTAGAGCTGGTGACCAAGCACCTTCTACACCTGCTTTCACAGTCCTTTGGTTCCAGAACACTATGCACTGTGTAAAAGTCAGGGGCTACCCAGCTAACAGAAAGCACAGATGTCATCTTCTGCTTCACGAGAGTGCTAAAGAAATCCCACCACCACATCTAGAACTCTGCTGCTGCATCTCATTTCCTCTCCACGTCTCTTTGTAAAGTCCTGCCCGGCACACCAGACTCTCTTCCCTCACACTCAGTAAGGACCAACACCCCTGACGTTACCCTCACCTCGCAGCCTCAGCAGCAGGTCGGGCTCTTTGCTCTGGACACTTGATGTGGATTCTGTTCTCCAGGCCCAGCAGAGAACATACCCAGCCTGGCAGAGCCTTTCCCTGCTCAGAGCCCAGCAGTGCCTGCTGTGACACCCACCTGTAGTAGCTCTGGGACAGCTGGTAGGACATGGGCGCGAAGGGCAGGGCCCGGTTCTTCTTGGGCCCCAGCATGTGGTTCAGCCGCCGCCGATTCACCAAACTCCTCTTCTGGTACTCCAGGAAAGCCTTCACCAGGATGTCATCCTGGTACTCCTGGTACAGTCGGAATGTCTGCAAAAAAACCCCCCCTTGTTCAGTGTAAGAGGCAGTTTTAGCTCTGTTAGACTCGACCTACTGGAGGTTCACATTAACTAAATGGATATGAAGCCTACAAGCCAGGATGTAAATGATACATATAAATTCACTTAACTGCTGTTCTGTTCCTTTTATGGGCTTCCAGACTTTTCACAGTAAATGCCAATTAAATTAACTAAATACTATAGAACACTTGATATTCCAAATGGGATCAGGCTCCTGCTAGAATTATAGATGTGAAAAATGCTCCCTCTGCAACACATTTTGGTAGATCCCTCCCTTCACCAGGAACACAGGCTTCTGTCAGCTTGGCTTTCTAGGCTCCACTCTTGCCTGCTGATGAGATGTTAAACTCCCTTTGAACTGCTGACCTTATTTAAGACCTGACTGACAGATGATGTATTTTTATGGTCCCCAACCCTGAGGGACAGGCTCCTCAGCACCAGTGTCAGCTGGGCATTGGGACTGTCTTTGTGATATCTCCTCCAGATCATTCCAACTGCTCAAGTGGGCACTAGATCATGACACAGTTTTGACTGTGGATGTGGAGTTTATTTCACATGGTTTTGGGGGATTGCTTCAACCTCACATCTTTAATCTCACCCTCAGGGAGAAAACAACATACTGAAAATCTGCCTGGAAGATATAATTTCCCAAAAGCAGATGAGAACACTCCTCACAGAACAGACATAAATCTCAGTTTCTGGGTTTCTTTTCTCTCATTTGAAAAAGGAATTTATCAAGGGAGGGAGGAGAAACTTTATTGTTGTATGACCACATGTAGATGTGGCACCTGGGGCCACAGTTTAGTGGTGGCCTTGGCAGTGCTGGGTTAATGGTTGGACTTGATGATCTTTTCCAACCTAAACAATTCTATGACTCTGACCAGTAAAGTTTGGTCCAGATACTGTACCTGAAACGACTGACAAGATTCCATCTGTCTGTCTGAAAGTGCCAATGTGCTCTGAATCAGATTGTGCAGCACTAGAAAATGAATATCATACACACTGAAAGAAACAAAAGGAAAAGGGAAGAGAAAAAGGTTTATTCGTGGTGATTTTTGAGCACAAGTACCAATAAACTAACAAAAACACACAAACTCAATCACCTGCTTCTGAAATAGATGCAAAAAGGCATCAGATCCTACAGCTGAGGATCACTCATGCAATCTGTTACATTTTCCCTGACCTTCCACCCTGAATTTTGGATCAGTCCAAATAATCTGACACAAACCAAAGTTCTCCTTATTAACATCTCCTTCTCTAAAAATACAGCACCCACAAACAGTTGTTCTAATGATAAGAGACCACCATTCTGAGGTCATCACTGCTGCCATTTTATCCACCAAATCTATGTCCCCACAGCCTTATGAAAGTATTGTTTTATTAATAAATTTATACGCTACAACAGATGACAAACTACGAATTAGGAGACTATTTATATGACTTTCACAGGTGAGAGACATGGCCTTGGGAGTCCTAATGGGGAAAATGGTGCTACTGCTCCTCACCTGCTCAGATTATCCTCTTTTGTGCCTTGATCTGTGTCTTCTCCGATTGCCAACACCCGAAATCTGGGCAAGGGAAGGGAAAGGAAAACACTGAAACAAGAGCAACATTCTGTGCCTGTGCATCAGCCCTGAAGCCCAGAGGCTGATGAGCACAACTGCTAACGAGGCAAGTGCTGGAACAGCACAGGGACTGTGCTCCAGCAGCCTCAGCACAAGGGTCACACGCTAAAAGAACTGTCCAGATCAATCTCCACTAAAATGTCTGTTGACAAGAAGATAAAACTCATGGACAGGAGACAGTCCAGCACTGTAGGGATTTTATTGGGGTTTTGAACTTCTAGTTACTGTCAGCAGCATTTCTGCTGTAATGTACAGCTGTTCCCAAAATAAGAAAATTTACAAAGGTGCTAAATTTGGTATCATTAAATGGTCTGAGACACAAATTTTCCACACTGCTCTTCAAGTGCTATTTATCACAAAAAGGTTTAGCAATCTGGAGCTGGAGGATGCTGTACAAGCCTGAGTGCCCTTCTTTATCAACAGTTTTAGCAGTGCTGAGGTGATTCAGCTGAGCAACCAGCTACAAATTGTGATATAAAATGGGGCCAGGTAATCTGGAAAATCCTTAAGGGGAAGTCTTCTATTGCACTGAAAAGTTACACCTGAGTAGCACCATCTCTAACAGAAACGTTGAGGATTTGGCAATTTAGGAACATCTGATACTCTGAATTTTGTGGTTTAAAGGTCTTCTTCAGCAAACCTGTGCAAATAACTCAAAATCAGTTATTTGTATTCAGGAGGTGTGGGTTTGAAAGAAGCATTGCTTGTTGAATTTAGTAGAACTCCTTTTGATAGTAAGAGTACAAGCACCAGAGGGTGTAAATCCTGCCCAGAGGAGAAGGGGTCTGCTCTGACTTGCTGTCCCCTCTCACTGCCTCAGCCCATGTGCAGAGGCAAAAGCACCATAACTAAAATACCTGGAAAACAGTTCCTGCAGAGTGTCAGGAATCTCAAGTTTGGGATTCCCCAGGGTCGAACAGAATTTCTCTTTCAGCCTTTCCACGAACTCCTTAAACTCCTTTGCACAAACCTTAGAAAAGAAGAGACAGAAATGTTATGAACCTCAATTTATCAGAGCGGGAAAAGACCTTCTACTTCTAAAGTGTTCATGGAAAACTGTCATAGAAATAGCTGGGTTTGAATTATCAAGGCAGAGACAGCACAACAGCCAAGAGGCTGCATCAAAAAGCTCCGTGGAGTTCGTGTTCGCTGATTTACTGAACAGTTGCAGGTTCCATCTGTAATGATGCTCACAGCTACAAGCCATCCACCATGAACATATGTTCTAAACCAATTTACTGAATTTACAGCAGAAAGGCTCTTGCTAGAGCTTTGTTTAAGCTTCTGTTCAAGTCTTTTTTTCTCTTCATACCCTTCAGGCTTTCCCACGTTCTCCATTAAGTCTGTTTGCACAAGCTTGGCTTGGAGAACACCTGTTACAGGGGAGGAATGTTCTCTGGAAACAAGTTTTTATTTGCTTCCAAAGACAGACTTTGGGGATGAGGACACATATATTTCTTTCACTGATGTCTCATCAGTCAACAGCTTCCCTTCCTTTAAACAAGCATGAGTTTACCAACAGAACTAATGGGCTTCTGTGACAACAGTATGAACTGTCATTCCTGGATAAAAACACTCTTGCTGTGGCACTGTCTCAGTTAAAAAAACAAATTCCAAAAATTCCAAACAGAATTGTTTGCACTTGCAGTGCAAACAACTTCTCAATCTGAAACTGTGGTTTGTTTAAGCCATAAAAAGCTCAAAAAAATGAAATAAAATCTTTGGGCTAATTGAGTCAAGTCTTATAAGATTTGCTTGCATTCCTGCACTCATCCACAGAAGGCTGTATTTCAACATGCAAATGGGGTAACAAATAAGAAATTACAGAGCAAAAAGGCTTTCTTGCTCAGATAACAATAAGGCTGAGAGGATAAAAAAAAATCAGCAGATAGAGATGTTTAGTCATGGATGTTTATAAACAAACATAATGAAAACACAAATTTTTTTTTTTGTACAGAAGGCTGTTTATGTACCTTTGGAAAACTGCCTGTGTTCACCTTGCTCCCAACCCAGTAATGATGCCACATTTTTACAATGATGCTATTTTTAAAATGGCTAAGGATTCAAGGGAGGGATAGAGAGGAAACCACAGTAATTCAAGCAGTGCAAGCACTCAGTAATCCAAACAGAATAAAGTGCTCCATGACCTTTTGGAATACTTCCCTCCTACCTGTGGATCTTCATAATTGTTTTCTCTGTTCATGAATTCATCGATGAGGGCTTTATCTTGGTAAATCTCAGCCAGGCAAACTCTGCAACAGATACAATTGAAGGTGTTGTCCAGAGTTGAAGCTTTCCCAGTTCAATACAGATTTGATAGTTGAAATTTACAGGTCATATGAAACAAGAGAGAAAACAAAGAAGGCCCACGTCCCTTCACTTAATTTCAGGAGAATTTAGCCCATACCTAGGACATACAAAACTTCTTACTTGTAATTAAGGTAAGTCTGTGGATTCTTGACAATGTAACGAGATCTTCGTCCAACGGCATGGGAGGTTTTATCCAGGGACTCCTCGAAGTTGGAATGCATGATATCCCGAACCACCTGCCAGGGCACAAAGGGCCCTTTGACCTGGGGGAACAACGAAATGTTTGGAGTTCAGCTCCAGCCCTGACACACACAAAAAGCATGGTGAGAAGCAGGATGAACCCCCTGGAGCGTGCTGAGCTGTGGGTGAGGGGGTTGTGTCCCACACCTTGGCGTTGAGCACGTGGCTGGCGATCCTGCACAGCATGAGCAGGCTGTCCTCCTGCACCGTCCAGGTGACACGGAGCTGGGTCATCCTCAGCAGGGCACTCTGGTCAGCCTCGTCGTGGTAACGCAACTTCTTGCTTTTTTCTACAGAATCCGCTTCTAAAAAAAAACCAAAATCAGAAATAAAAAAAAAAAAAAAAGAATTAAAGACAAATATCTCAGCTTCTGGTTAATTCAAACTGCCCTCCTGGCACCAGCACGAGCTTGTAAGAACAAGAGACAAGAGCAGGGAAGGAAGGAGTGGTTCAGAAAGCAAAATGCATTAATGCCTCTCCCAGGAATGAGAAAGCAAGCACTTTAATTGGCAAACTGGCAACTCAGAGCATCATTCCATGAAGGATCTTTAAGCCAGCTATCAACAGTGGATGATGAATTGTAGGGAGCTGATCTGGCACAGACACCATCAGGATTTCCCCAGTCAGCACAGCACAGCACTGCAGCCATGGCCCACACACAGCTCATGGGTACAACATGCTGCTGTTTTCCCCCAGAGCTCCTTCACAGCCCCAGGGCACCTGAGCCTCCTCCCTGACAGAGGGAACTCAAAGACATGGCCACTAAAGCTCCCCTGTCCCACCTGGAGCCCACACCATGTGCCAGTCACATCAGCTTTTCCAAAGGAGCCTCCAGCATAGTAAGGAATGCTGCTTGTTCCCGTTTCTTACCTTTCTTTCTCTTCTTGGTCTTCTTTCCAACCTCCTTCTTAAGCCTCTTCCTCTTTTGGCTTTTTCCGCCTCTCACTCGTTTCGTTCGATCCTGGGTTGGTTCTTTACTTATTTCAAAACATTCCTCTTTCTGGACAAGTAACTCTGATCCTACCTTTGCTTCTCCCAAAATATTAATTTTGTTACCTAAAATGACACACAGTGAGACCAGTGGAGCTTTAGAGCAATGACATTCTACAATATTAAGGTATAAAGAGCAAATGCCCAAGTTTCAATACATTTAAAAGACATATGCCCCCTCAAAATTGCCCTTTTTTAGTCATGTCGTTTCATGCCCCTTCTCAGCAGCTCACAAAGTAAAATCCCCCATTAAATGAGGAATCATCAAGTAATTACTAAGTTTAATGCACAGTGCACAAGCACAAGGGAACAGAGCAGAGGTTTTATATTCAACCTGAAGCTTTTCCTCCTCCTTAACTCAAACGTTAGGCTGGATAACAGTGCTGCAAAACATTGGTCCCTCTAGACTTCCTGCAAACTGCACCACAGAAATTGCAAAGGATAGAAATGATTGTTCTCCTAAGAAATTATTTACACATCTATTTTACAGTCCCAGAAGTATCCTAGATCATTGTAAGGAGACAGGAACAACCCATGTCATCAATACTGGATAAAAAAAAACTATTGTACCATATATCTAGAAATAGGGAATGTATTTATTTATCTATTTTACTGCCCCAGAAGTATTTTAGATTACTGTAAGGAGACAAGAATAACCCACATCCTTCACGCTGGGTTTGACAAAGACAGTAACAGCTACAGCAGAGTTTCAGAGCCCACCTTACCTCCAGTACTGAGTGGCAGGGGGTGTTTTGTTAAGAAGGTTTGGAGTCTTGCTGTCAGTCCATTTTCAGAAACTGTATTGTCCTAAGATAACACAGCTTTAAACAAGGTGATATGCAAAAGGAGTGCACTGGTTTTAGCAATACTATGCATTATATCCTGAGAGCAGTGTCAGAAAGAAAATTTCTGCATAAAGGAAAAGATCCCTGGCTGCAATGAAGAACTCATTTGTCTTATTACTACCACATATTAGAATGGCTCCAGAGCTTTTCTTAAATCAAGGCTGTAATGAGCACTAGATTATGAAGGTTGGAACTTCAGCAAATCTCCTCAAGTTTATCAGGAGTCATTACTGCAAAAGAAATGCTCGACTCTTTCATTGCTGCAGAGACTGAGGAGAACTTGCTGTAAACCAGCATTTCTTCAAAGCATTTTACATTCCAAAGGAACTCCTAAAAACCATAAAACCAAACTGCAAACACAAAACACTGAGTAAATGCCTCCTACACGGTATTCTGCCTATCTTAAATCTGAGCCTGAACTGACTGCAGCGTGTTGGGAGCTCTGCCATTCTCTGCAAACCCCACTTCTCCTGTGTGGAGTTCACTGGGGGCTGAAGTTGGTCCCAGATGTGGAGAGGAAAGCAGAGGCTGAAGAACTGCTGGAGGTCCTGTTAATGCTCAACAACCAGGAGAATGAACAGCAAATGAAATTAGGAGTGAAATGATCCTGCCTGAGGGGAAATAATTAGCAACTCTAATTTTAGATACATTGATAGGCTCTGATTTGACCACTGCTTAGGGGAGAGTAATTACAGCCAGTTCTGTGGAAGTCCCTGTTCAATGCTTGGTAATGGTGAAAAAGCAAAGGAAATGTAAGGAATTCTTAAGGGAGAAAAGCAACACTGTGTAAAAATCCATGGTTGGCCACAGCCTGAAAGCACTATGTGATTGTATTTGCACCTTAAAAAGGATATATTGGATATATTAGACATATAACATGTTAAAAGAAAGGCAAGAATGATTAAAGGCAGGATGGGGTCCATGCTGGGAATAGTAGATGTCAGTCTCGAAAAAAGGAGGTGATAATGGGAAACAGATGTTTAGAAAAATCAAGTGAAACAGAAAGGGTAATAGAGAATTGTATTTCTTCACAGCTTCCCTTGGTATTACAATTATTAGGGAGCTTAAAGCATCAAAAGGAAGTGGGGACACATAATGCACTTTGAAACACTTTGCTACGTGAGGTTGGGGATAGTAAAGATTTACATGTGCTCAAAACACAGGCAAATTAATGCTAGAAAAAACCTACAACTATTAACTGCTTTGAAACATCAGCCCCAGATTGAGAATGGCCAAAACTTGCAGACAGCTGGGAGGATATTCTAAGGAAACATCCCTTGCTCTTACAACCTTCCATCATGGACAGGACATCAGCCAGAGCTGGGATGGCCATTCTCATTTGCATATGTTGGGCTCCCTATTTTTATTTTTGTTTTTATTTTTGTCCATATGAATTTCCTTGTTCTGGATGTTTCAGTTTTTGTCTGACAAGTTCTACATTCCAGAAAGGCAAGAGGTCCCACTGAATAATCTGCACTGCTTGCTCAATGAAGTATTTCTCCATTAGTTGAACGTACTAACAAATTTGCTGTCAAATTCAGTTTTTAGATAAAATTTATGTCCCATTCTTTCACTCACTTCAGCACCAAGATTTGACAATATTTGGCATTCCTTTCTTTCCAGTGATGCAAAGCCTTACTGAGACACATGACTGAGAGAGCACGCTGTAAGATTTTGGTGTCAGTATCTCAACCTTAAGAATACTGAAATTTGGAGAAGCCACTCCAATATATAAGTTTTAAAACACTCACCTTCCTGGTCTTATTGATGATGTAGCACGTCCAGATCCAATTGCGTTTTAGATGCCCATAAAAGCTGGAATCCAGACCTGCAGCTCCCAAACCATCTCCAGGGATAGATCCATCATCAACCACCTCTCGGCTGCCTCTGACATCAAGAGAAACAAAACACACAGGTCATTATTTGGCACAGAGGGCCTTCCCAGCTGCTCTCAAGGGATGTGTGTGTTCAACGTGCAGAACTCTCCCCTTGCCCTCCCAGTTTAGGGGGCAACATTACACCATCAGCTGAACCCCAAACTGTTTCTTGACCTTAAAGATGTTGCAGTGGTCTCCAGCCTAACTGCAAGTGAACACCAGGCATCCACTTTAAAAGATTTCTTGCCATACAATAGGGATCTTATGCAGAAGCTGACAGGTGAACACAACAGAATTTTTTCCATCAGCAACGATCAGTGGAACTGGGTCCCCTCAACACCATTTATTTCTTAAAGATCACTTGATGTACTTGTAGAATATTGACAAAGTTAAACCACAGTGCACAGCACAACGTGAAGAGTTTAACTGGTGTTCTGTGTGGCTATCACAGCTTGTGATTAGGCAGAAGGTGGAATGCTCCAGAGATCACTTCCAGATCACAGTGTACACCAACACCATATTAGAAATTAATCTGTAAACAATTACAGATTACTGTGCCAAGTGCAGCACAGAAGGACAGACTCCAGAATGTGACACTGGGGAGCTACTGAAGCTGCTTGAGGTACCATGATATAACACATGGGAACAGAGAATCTCTAAGTTTATTATCCTTTGCATTAACAGTACTTAGGAAGCACTCCTTCCCTCTCAACTTTGCTTTCCCCAAGACTCTTGCAACACACATCTGTACTACATTGGAAGGAAATCCAACATCTGTTTATCCCATTTTTCCAGCATTAAAAAACTACTTGGTAAAGTTACTTGTAAACATGAAGCGTAACTACATGTCTTTTAACCACATACTCTCTGAATTACACAGGAACAGCCCTCAACACCCAACTGAGATGCTCGAGTCTGAACTGCTTTTGCTGTTGAGTAACATCCTCAGCACCAGGACAGCTCTTTTTGCCCTCTCCATTCAAGCAGCAAAGCAGGGATGAAGGTGACATACGTGGTGTATTCCAGCATCGCACACTTTCGCTCCAGATTGTGTTTATTCACTGCTGACTCTTGTTCCATTTCCACATGCAGTGCAGTCTCCTCTCCTTGATTACTCCTCTTGGACCGAGGACAGCGGATAACTCCTGGACAGACAACCAGGTATGACCATCAGCACAAGAAGTCAGACTTCAACCCACCTTCAATCCACCCTGCTATGGCAAACTACTGCTCCCAAACAGCACTAATGTTTTTACCCCTTCTCTACACAATCTGCTGCCTTCTCACAGAAAGGGCTATTAGCAATTTTTTGTTACCTCTAACTTCAGTTTTGATACTGCTCTGAGAATTTGGAGTGGATCACAACCTCATGGACAGAGCTTCTAGGGTTGTTTTTGCTGCACGGGGCAACCTGACACGACGCCGTAAGTGACAAAACAGAGCCTGCCTGTTTTAGGGGAGGAGGAGCAATTGTGGTGTGCCCAGAAGAAGCAGCACAGCTGCAGTGTTGCCATACCCAGGGGTGTGTTGAGGCAGACACACTGCAGATCGAACCAGAAGTTCTCCACGTCCTGCAGGGTGTTGAGCACGTACAGGCGCCGCTCGAACGGGCGGCTGCTCTGAGCCAGGTTGTAGTGCAGGTCACAGATGGTGGTGTCAACAATCACTGCATTCCTCTTCATGTACACAAACACCTGCCAAACACACCACGGTTCAGGCTGGTAGGTAAAAAAAAATCACTGAAATTCCCTAATTCCCAGCACACACAGTCTAGTTGAGGACTGGTGGGCATTTTCTGTCTTTGCTGTTTTGAGAAAGCACTCTCAGAGAAGACACACCCATTCCCACCCTATTGCATTGTATTCCCAAATTTCCCTTGACAGCAATCCAGAAATTTCCTTTCTAGATTTAGAACAGTTTGTTTTCCCTGTTATACACAGGATATTCCAAGTTTCCACAGAGTGACTATTTCCAACAAGTCCTCATTCAGGATTTGAACAGATGTATTTGGGGGCCTAATCATCTTTCTTATCCTCCTGAATTATGTGTTGGATCTGCCTTCTCCTTTGCATGTGCTGTCTATAAAAAGATGCATATGGATGTCATTATTTTACTCTGACCAGTGACTTTATTCTGTGTCAGACACCCAAAGCCTGACACTTTGATGGATAAGAAAGTGGAATGCTCATTTTTCATAAGTACTGCCAGTCTGGAACCTCCTGGATCATTATTGTGTGCACTATGCACTTGAGTAGTGTCCTTCCAGAGAAAGGCAAAAATTATCTACACAACTTACAGTCTCACTTGGATCTGGAGGTTTGCACATACACCTGAAACATCAGTATTTCATGTAGTTACATGAAGGTAATACATTTAAGGTAATACAAATCCCAAATCCCGCATTTATTTCACAAGAAAAAAAATCCATGAAGAATAACTGGCTTTTTTAAAATTTTTTTTTCTTAAAATTACCTGGTCTTTGTCTTGAAACTTCTCAGTTGGGCCAAACTGTAGCAGTCCCATGTAGCATAATCTTTGAAGGTTTTCTACCACTGAGAAGATGTACCTCCTGCAGCAATATTAGGAGTATTACAATTAACACTCATGAAAGCAGTAAAAATGATATCAGAAAACACAACATTTTCAAGCAGCAACCTGAACTTTCAGGAAACCATTGAGTTGTGGAATTTCTGAAGTGGTATTTTTGCTTCAATTGTCAGCCTATGGAAAACGTTTAATAGCCCAAAGGTCCACATTTTCCTTCCTCAAAACACAAACCCAATATTTTGGCCAAATACTAAGTAAAATTTTGCTGGCAAAGATGAAAATTAGCCAGAAATAAGGAGTGTAAAAATGAACCAAAAATGGTTCAGAACACCAGCAGATCTGCAGATAATTTCAGGTGATGTAAAGCAGACAGGAGTAAGAAAACATGACTGCTAAATATTGGCCCTCCTGTGTGTGCATATAAAGAACTGGGCAAAGATTCCTGTAGTTCAGCTTGTTTAGAGTTACTGCAGCAAGAAACTGCTCTCAGTAGGTTACAGCTTTGGCAGAGCAGAAAATGCAACATTTCCCATCCTGCATATCTACTTCTATGGAAAAACTCTGGAAGCTGCAGGAAACTTCTGCAGGAAAGTTTCTGAGAGTTTGTAACAAATTAGCTTTACCCACATTTAACTTCACTAAGATCTCTAATTAAATGCGCTTAAGTGGGAGTGGTTATTTCGGCAGGAGCTTTCTCTGGAGGTCAGAAAGATCAAGCCTAGAAATACTGAAGCAAATGTGACTGAGTTAGAAGTTTCAGTGAATAGAGGAGTAAAGAGACAACTTGATTATGTGCCATATTGTTTTGCATAAACCCATCAGATGGAACCTGCAGATTAAAACAAATTAAATAAATAAATCCAGTTTCCTTGCTTCTAAGATTTGGCAGTAGGTTAGGAATTGTAAACCTGGGCTGAGCACAAGCCCTGGCAGCTGATATTGCCCAGCCCTGTTCCCTCACCAAGGGCGCATTTGCAGGTTTGGAAAAGGCCATATCAGCCCATCCAAATCCAAACTGTCAGCAATGACTTTCTGGGAAAACCAACACGGTGCTCTCGATTCCCCACATGCACATCACTTTCCTTTAGTGCTGCTTTCCCTTCCTATCTTCAGTCCCTTCTCAACTTGTAAATCTCCTGGATGAGGAATGGCAAAGCATGGCAGACGTGGCACTGAGAGCACGAGGAGAACCTGAATGGTGTCTGTGAGAGGCAGAACTGGGAAATGTGGCGCCTTCTGAAAGATTTATGAAGGACAGCAACACTTAGACCCTATTACATTCTGAATTTAGCAGCAGTCAGGAGTGTGTTTTATACAGGAGCAACATCCTGCTGATGAGTTATGAAGGACAGAACCTCCCAGCACTCAAACACTGCCTGACAGCATACATGAATATTGTTTATTAGTTTCTTATTACCTTCTATTTGGGGGAGAAAAACACAATTTGGCACACCATTCTTTGAAGATTGATGATCCTTGTCTTAAGTACCAAAGTTCTCTTTGACACAAACAGGAAATAACTGAGAAAACAATCAGCCACTGCTGTTTCCTCTCTAGAGCCACTTACTTTGACTCATCTACTTACCTTTTGTAGAGAAGCTGCTGTCGGACCGACCTTGGAAGACATCTGATCAGAGTGTGCTTTTTTAGTGGATCATTTAAAAAATCTTCCAGCCCTTCCACCTAGAATTATTTTAGAAATTAATCAAAATGCAAAATATAAAGAAGCATATCTAAAATATAACTATGCTCTAAAGTATAAGGCTTTTCTACCGGAACTGTCTACTAAAATATCTTCTAAGCAAATGTTACTGCTTTTGTAAACGCTTAAACATCATTCTTGTTAATCAGCGAGGAAGAAGATTCAGTGGGATTATAAAAAGCTCTTGGCAAAATAGTAGTTTAAGAAGTTGCTGTACTACAGAGCTATACATTTTTTTCAGTGTGTTGTCTGTAAAAGCACCTGCTTTTACTGTAAAAGACAGAAGTGTCTCCTCTCGAGGGTCTAGTTTTGTTAAAACAGATGAAGGGGGGGATTTGTTACAGCTGTAGGTACAGCTCACACCATTGAAAGAAAACCAAACAGCACCATACCTTGTAGCTGACTTGCACTATCTGAACAAAGACTGAGAGAGGCAAGCAGAGGAGAATGTCACTGACAAGGGCCCATCCAAAGCCGAACTCTCTGTGCACCGGCAGGGGGGGGATGTAGCGCTTCCACGACGAGTCATCCACGTACACTGCGAGCACAAAGAGCGGCTCAGACTCAGCCCAGACCCGACACTTACAACAGGAGTTTTACTGGGAGGGTTCAAGCAGAACAACGCTGGCAGTTCATAGTCTGGAAATCTTAAAAGCACCTGAAAATTCTCTAACCCGTTGGTTTTCAATCCTTCCTTCAATAGGTAAAAGTTTACTTTTACCTGTTTTTCAGTGTTTAACCATGGTGGAATCCAGTAAAGTCAGGACGTGCCACTACTTACCTTTCTGATTAGACAGCTCCACTTCAGTCTCCTGTGCAGAGGTCTCAGGATTCACCACATTTGTCACAATTTCTACGGTCCCATCTGGCTGTGCTTCAACTACAGCTGCATTCTCATCCAGCCCTTGATTGCTGCCTTTCTGCTCACCCTCAGTACCTCCTTTTTGCTGCGTTCCATTTAAAGGGTGGCCGTAAATTAAGTACCAGAGGAACATGTGGACCATTCTTAAACGGGGCATTTTGGGAAGGAAGCCAAGAGAGCGCCCAAGGCCTGGAACTGGAAGGGAAGATTAAGTACCAAACAGAAACAAAAAGAGGATTAGAACAGGACAAACAGCTACCTGTGCAAAATTAATGTGAAGAAAGCTGGAAGGAAAGATGGGCAGTTGGAAGTAAATATAATTTACAAGTAGTAAAGAAGCAGAAGTGAATACAAATACTCCAGTTCACAATTGTAAAAAAAAAAAAAAAAGCAGCTAAGGAAACACTGGATTGTGAGGTTGCTTTAACGTAAATACAATTTTTCTTCTATAAGAGAAGAAAAAACCCCACTTGTGCCTTAGGAGAGCCAAACATCTGAAAATTATTGTTATTAATAAATGAGAAAGTGAAAGATGACAGAAAAGCCCAAGTTGGCTGTACCTGTAACAGGATGATAGTTTTTTAGCTGTGTTATGCCCATTTTATCATCAGCTTTTTTTGCCCGACTGTTATCAGCTTTAGATGAGCTCTCTTGCGTTTCTCCAGAATCAGGAACTGCCTCTTGCCCCAGGCTTTCTTCCTCACCATGGTCCTGGAATGTTGGTGTCTGGGGAACTTTAATCCTGTATTAAAACCACACAGCACTCTGGTAAGAATTAAGCAGAGTTCAATTCCTCCTCTTTCCTGACTTCAGCAGATATTCAGCACGTTGCCTCATCTTGATGCTTCCATTTCTCTGTTGCCAAGGAATGTATTTTTGCTTACCTCGTGTTTATTTCCCCTGCAAGTTTCTGCATGCTCTGGACAAGCCAAGCTCCCCCCAGGCCATCCCAAAACCATCCCCCCATCCCTGTGACTTGCCTGTTTGCAGAGGCTGAGTTGGAGATTCGGAACCGCACCTGCTCTATGGCGCTTTTCACCAGGGGATCGCTGGGACTCACTGAGGGATGCACGACAAACTCCACCTGTCCAGAGCAGCAGAACACAGACCAAAAGCATTTATGGAGATGTGGGCTCTTAACCAGCTGCATAAATGAATCCTGCGAAGGTTTAATAAGTCGCAGAACATTAACAGCTTTGGATGAAAACTCCCACTGCTAGTTTGTAGTAAGCAAGAGGTCACAGCACGGGGTCTTTGTACCAATAAACAGTTAATAACATACCTACAAGCCTCAGGATTTGGGGTTTTTTTAAAATCTGAAGTATTCAGGGAACAAACACTTTGACTTGTAAATATTACGCTGAGAGGGGTAAGTGAAAAGCCAGACCTTGCAAGGCCAAACTAACACATATTGTTGCTGAAAGCCCACACACAATTCAGATTGGTAGGATTTTGTCTGTGCCCTACGGTAATGGTGCAGCAGGTAATTTTCAAGAGACTCAATTCCCTTCTAATTTCACACTAGAGTGACGTGTCTGAGCTTTACAACCAAACATTTTATTTCCACAAACCTTTTTTTTAAAAAAATAGATCACCTTCTACAAATATCACCTCACTCAGGATTTTTCATACACTCTTGGCTCTCAAAAGGGGTTTAAATAGAATGATGGTGCAGCCTGACAGGGCAGGAGGAGAACCATGAACCACATTAACTGATAAGCAGCATAACCTCTCAGAAGGGAGATTCAGAGACTTTGATCTCTGGACTATTCCTTGGTCTCACAATTATCTGCAGCACAATAACTGGAAGCAGTGATCTGGTTTTCACAGCAGCTTAGCTTGGGACATGAAGTTTCTGGGCAGGTTGACTGTGGATTCCGCTGCAAGAAGTGAAGTCACCCATGTATTTCAGTAAAGAGGCCCAGAACACTCTGATAACTCAGAAGGTTGTGAGGAAAGCTGGCTCTGCTGCCAGTGTTTGTGCAGCCACCTTTTTGCTGATGCCATCTTGGATGACCGTGGTGCGATAGAGCCTCAGGAGCCCTTCCCGCGCCAGCTTCTGCACCAGCCGCACGATGGACTTCTTGCAGCACTTGGTGGAGACACCTTCTTGCTTCTCTTCATCCATGACCATTTTCTGAAGCCTAAAAGATGCAAAAAAACACCTTGCATTTTAAGCCAGCCTGCCCCCAGCCCCCCCCATTGCCAGAGGCACTCACGTGAAGAGGCTCTCGATGAGCCGCAGGTTCCTCACGGCCTCCACGATGAGGTTGCGCCGCTTCAGCAGCCGGTAGGTTTCGTGGGACCTCTCCACTGCCGTGGCTCTGGAACGCTTCTCCTTCTTCTGCCCACACGCCTTCTAATGCAAAGCGTGGACAGAACAGAAATTTGACACGGACTGTTCAATGTCTTCAGCCTAACGCTGGCTCCTCACACAGTAACAGCTGAGGAATTCAGAGTTTTCATGCGTTTATTCGTAACAAATAGTCAGATGAAGATTATCTTTCATCTCCCCTTCCCAGGCAGGGAGACTGAGCAGATGATATGCAACACTTGTGTGCTACATTAAGTAATGACACACATTAAGTCAACCCAGGCAACTTGGAGAGCACCAGGGAACTAACCCAGAACTGTAATTTAACATCTACCTTCCTATCTCCTGGAATAATTTTCACGTACAACTACAGTGCAGCCAAAAGATGAATGTACTTTAAAATCAAATTTAAAAATCCCCAAACAATTCCATAAATTGATACAAAAACTCTAGACTGAAGTCTTGCTATAAAAGTACATAACTGAGCTCAGACAGCTGTACCAACAAGAAGATATTAAGACAAATGATCTTACCTTAGGATCTTCAAGTCTGACTTCCTCCACCACAACCACATCCCCATCTTCATCAGTGGCATGAGCACACGTGGGAAGATTGGACTCTTGCTTTAAGGTTTCCAAAGTAGAACTCTCCCCTGAAATGTTGTCTGGGAGCTCATCAGGATCTTCAAGAATTTGAGGGGGCAGCTTCTTTCCCTGAGACCTCCCAGCCGTGGGCTTGGAGCCTGGTTTGAGAGCAGAAAGCCTTGTAACTGTTCTGCTCTCCCTGCTCAGCTTCTTTCACTCCAAGAGCCATTCCCCATCCACCCAGGCAGCTGCACTTAAAAGCATTCTGCTGCATTTTCCACACATCCCACCCTGCTGGAAGCAGGGGTTTGACCATGAAAACCTGCATTCAGCCTCCTAAGTACAGTTGAAAAAAAAAAAAAAGGGAACTCCCTGCCATCAAATAATTCTCAACATGCAAAAGCCTTTTCACAGGCAGACTTGGAAGACCATGAAGGGCCAGATTAGCTTATCCACAAATTGCTGTCTGAAGAGAGGAGAGTTTCTCTCCCAAAGACTCTCAAGTTCTGCAAGAATCCTCACTTTTCTGACTCAAAGCACAACAAGAACAAGGATTTAGTATTACTCCAAAGATAATCCACATAAGAAATGAAGCTCAGTTCTCCTCTATTCCCTTTGAATTTAACAGTACAAATTCAAACAGTTAAAATAAAATTATTAAAATAAACCACCATATATCCTTTTTAAAATATGTCCCCAACAGGCTGGTAGCTTTCATGGTAAGATGTTCCAAAAAATTTAAACAAAAAGCTGAAGCAAACAGCTTCAGAGTCAAGTCATCCACAGCCAATGGCTACTTGAAAGTAGGAAGCTACTGATCTCGTCTGGTCTCAGCCAACAAATCAGTATTACTCTACATGTACTCATCCCATCTGAAGGTTTGCATCAGTACATGAACATGTATTCTGCACAGACTCTAAGGCTCAATACCAGACATTTCCAACTGAAAAAAAAAAACCCCACTGCTAAAAGGGGAAGAATTTTTATATGTTACAATATTGAAATAAAAGTTAATAGGCTGGTCTGTCAGCTCCTGTGCCATTTCCCACACCTAGGCTGACATTTACATATCCAATGGAATGAAACAATGCTTTTCAGGGAGAGGCACAGCCCACATTTTTCCTTAGTGAGGAAGAAATAAAACATTTCACGACAGACAAAGCGTGTTCAAATCCCTTCTGAAGTCTTCAAGGACTTAAAAAACTAAAGCTCTGCCAAGATGGTGGTCTCTGGTGGGCACAGCCCGAGTTCTAAGACATCTTAAAGAAGAGTCCATGATGGATTCCTTGTCAGTTCATCCCAGAACATCCAAGGCCGTTTAAAGTATCACCCAAGGGTGCTGTTTAAGCCAACCTGACTGCTGCCTACCACTGTGCTTGTTTTTAGCCCCCCCAGTCCTTCCTCCTGCCCTGCAGCCGGTTTGGAATTTGTCTGACCCTCTGCAGGATCATTTCAGCCCTTCAAGCCAACAGAAGAATACCCTGAACATCCAAGGAGCACATTGTATGAGCCCATTTCATTTGCACGGGGGAAGGAGAAGCAGATTATCGTCTTGCTGATCAGTGATAACCAGAAACACCACTTGGCACACAGACACCAGAGCACATTTCAGCCCTGAGAATCTCCAGAGATTACCACGCTTAGTGTCCCAAACCATAACAATCTGGGGGCAAAGCAGGGAAATTATCAATAAACAATAAAAAATATGACCAAAAATTTTAATGGATGCTACTAGCATATTACTTTTTCTTTAATAAAAGGATCCNGAAGCAGGGGTTTGACCATGAAAACCTGCATTCAGCCTCCTAAGTACAGTTGAAAAAAAAAAAAAAGGGAACTCCCTGCCATCAAATAATTCTCAACATGCAAAAGCCTTTTCACAGGCAGACTTGGAAGACCATGAAGGGCCAGATTAGCTTATCCACAAATTGCTGTCTGAAGAGAGGAGAGTTTCTGTCCCAAAGACTCTCAAGTTCTGCAAGAATCCTCACTTTTCTGACTCAAAGCACAACAAGAACAAGGATTTAGTATTACTCCAAAGATAATCCCCATAAGAAATGAAGCTCAGTTCTCCTCTATTCCCTTTGAATTTAACAGTACAAATTCAAACAGTTAAAATAAAATTATTAAAATAAACCACCATATATCCTTTTTAAAATATGCCCCCAACAGGCTGGTAGCTTTCATGGTAAGATGTTCCAAAAAATTTAAACAAAAAGCTGAAGCAAACAGCTTCAGAGTCAAGTCATCCACAGCCAATGGTTACTTGAAAGTAGGAAGTTAATGATCTTGTCTGGTCTCAGCCAACAAGTCAGTATTACTCTACATGTACTCATCCCACCTGAAGGTTTGCATCAGTACATGAACATGTATTCTGCACACTCTAAGGCTCAATACCAGACATTTCCAACTGAAAAAAAAAAAAACCACTGCTAAAAGGGGAAGAATTTTTATATGCTACAATATTGAAATAAAAGTTAATAGGCTGGTCTGTCAGCTCCTGTGCCATTTCCCACACCTAGGCTGACATTTACATATCCAATGGAATGAAACAATGCTTTTCAGGGAGAGGCACAGCCCACATTTTTCCTTAGTGAGGAAGAAATAAAACATTTCACGACAGACAAAGCGTGTTCAAATCCCTTCTGAAGTCTTCAAGGACTTTAAAGCTCTGCCAAGATGGTGGTCTCTGGTGGGCACAGCCCGAGTTCTAAGACATCTTAAAGAAGAGTCCGTGACGGATTCCTTGTCAGTTCATCCCAGAACATCCAAGGCCGTTTAAAGTATCACCCAAGGGTGCTGTTTAAGCCAACCTGACTGCTGCCTACCACTGTGCTTGTTTTTAGCCCCCCCAGTCCTTCCTCCTGCCCTGCAGCCGGTTTGGAATTTGTCTGACCCTCTGCAGGATCGTTTCAGCCCTTCAAGCCAACAGAAGAATACCCTGAACATCCAAGGAGCACGTTGTATGAGCCCATTTCATTTGCACGGGGGAAGGAGAAGCAGATTATCCTCTTGGTGATCAGTGATAACCAGAAACACCACTTGGCACACAGACACCAGAGCACATTTCAGCCCTGAGAATCTCCAGAGATTACCACGCTTAGTGTCCCAAACCATAACAATCTGGGGGCAAAGCAGGGAAATTATCAATAAACAATAAAAAATATGACCAAAAATTTTAATGGATGCTACTAGCATATTACTTTTTCTTTAATAAAAGGATCCACAAGAAAAATGCA